>NC_061511.1:119662144-119687586 GCF_022539505.1 Lolium rigidum
TGTTTTTAACAAATACATTGAGGAAAAGCTCAATAAAATTGATATTCTTGTTTCTAGAGTTGATAGTCTTGCCTCCGATGTTGATCTTTTGAAATCGAAAGTTATGCCTAATAGGGATATTGAAAATAAAATTGTTACTACAGAAAATGCCATCCAAGTTAGAATTAATGAGAATATAAGATTAATGGCTGAGCTAGCGTGCTAGGTGGGATAGAGAAGAAAATGATAAACTAGCTAAAAAGGAAAATGTAGCTAAAGTTTGGACTATTACCACCACTAGCAATGCTAATGATTCATATGTTGCTGCACCTCCTACTATCAATGGTAAAATAATTGGTGTTGGCAATGTTTCTACTCCTAGTGCAAAGCGCGCAAAATTATCACGAAGCTGCTAAAACTGCTTGAAGCTGCTTGTGATAAAGCTGCTGAAATTTTTTCCAACCTTGGGGATGACAATCCCATTGCTTTAGATTGTAATGATTTAGATTTTGATGATTGCCACATCTCTGAAGTTATAAAGTTCTTGCAAAAACTTGCTAAGAGTCCCAATGCTAGTGCTGTAAACTTGGCTTTCACAAAACATATTACAAATGCTCTCATAAAAGCTAGAGAAGAGAAACTAAAACTTGAAACTTCTATTCCTAGAAAGCTAGAGGATGGTTGGGAGCCCATCATTAAAATGAGAGTCAAAGATTTTGATTGTAATGCTTTATGTGATCTTGGTGCAAGTATTTCGTTATGCCTAAGAAAGTCTATGATATGCTTGACTTGCCACCATTGAAGAATTGTTATTTGGATGTTAATCTCGTTGATAATGCTAAAAAGAAACCTTTGGGGAAGATTGATAATGTTCATATTATGGTTAACAATAACCTTGTCCCCGTTGATTTTGTTGTCTTGGATATTGAATGCAATGCATCTTGCCCCATTATATTGGGAAGACCTTTTCTTCGAACTGTCGGTGCTACTATTGATATGAAGGAAGGTAATATTAAATATCAATTTCCTCTCAAGAAAGGTATGGAACACTTCCCTAGAAAGAGAATGAAGGTACCTTATGATTCTATTATTAGAACAAATTATGATGTTGATGCTTCATCTCTTGATGTTACTTGAGTTACACTTTCTGCGCCTAGCTAAAAGGCGTTAAAGAAAAGCGCTTATGGGAGACAACCCATGTTTTTACTACAGTACTTTTGTTTTATATTTGTGTCTTGGAAGTTGTTTACTACTGTAGCAACCTCTCCTTGTCTTAGTTTTAAGTTTTGTTGTGCCAAGTAAAGTCTTTGATAGCAAAGTAAGTACTAGATTTGGATTACTGCGCAGTTCCAGATTTCTTTGCTGTCACGAATCTGGGTCTACCTCCCTGTAGGAAGCTCAGAAAATTAAGCCAATTTACGTGCATCATCCTCAGATATGTACGCAACTTTCATTCAATTTGAGCATTTTCATTTGAGCAAGTCTGGTGGCCTAATAAAATCCATCTTTACGGACTGTTCTGTTTTGACAGATTCTGTCTTTTATTTCGCATTGCCTCTTTTGCTATGTTGGATGAATTACTTTGATCCATTAATGTCCAGTAGCTTTATGCAATGTCCAGAAGTGTTAAGAATGATTGTGTCACCTCTGAACATGTGAATTTTTATTATGCACTAACCCTCTAATGAGTTGTTTCGAGTTTGGTGTGGAGGAAGTTTTCAAGCATCAAGAGAGGAGTATGATGCAATATGATCAAAGAGAGTGAAAGCTCTAAGCTTGGGGATGCCCCGGTGGTTCACCCCTGCATATTCTAAGAAGACTCAAGCGTCTAAGCTTGGGGATGCCCAAGGCATCCCCTTCTTCATCGACAACATTATCGGGTTCCTCCCCTGAAACTATATTTTTATTCCGTCACATCTTATGCACTTTGCTTGGAGCGTCGGTTTGTTTTTGTTTTTGTTTTGTTTGAATAAAATGGATCCTAGCATTCACTTTATGGGAGAGAGACACGCTCCGCTGTAGCATATGGACAAATATGTCCTTAGGCTCTACTCATAGTATTCATGGCGAAGTTTCTTCTTCGTTAAATTGTTATATGGTTGGAATTGGAAAATGCTACATGTAGTAATTCTAAAATGTCTTGGATAATTTGATACTTGGCAATTGTTGTGCTCATGTTTAAGCTCTTGCATCATATACTTTGCACCCATTAATGAAGAAATACTTAGAGCTTGCTAATTTGGTTTGCATATTTGGTTTCTCTAGAGTCTAGATAATATCTAGTATTGAGTTTTGAACAACAAGGAAGACGGTATGGAGTCTTATAATGTTTACAATATGTCTTTTATGTGAGTTTTGTTGTACCGTTCATCCTTGTGTTTGTTTCAAATAACCTTGCTAGCCTAAACCTTATATCGAGAGGGAATACTTCTCATGCATCCAAAATACTTGAGCCAACCACTATGCCATTTGTGTCCACCATACCTACCTACTACATGGTATTTCTCCGCCATTCCAAAGTAAATTGCTTGAGTGCTACCTTTAAAATTCCATCATTCACCTTTGCAATATATAGCTCATGGGACAAATAGCTTAAAAACTATTGTGGTATTGAATATGTACTTATGCACTTTATCTCTTATTAAGTTGCTTGTTGTGCGATAACCATGTTTCGGGGACGCCATCAACTATTCTTTGTTGAATATCATGTGAGTTGCTATGCATGTCCGTCTTGTCCGAAGTAGAGAGATCTACCACCTTCATGGTTGGAGCATGCATATTGTTAGAGAAGAACTTTGGGCCGCTAACTAAAGCCATGATTCATGGTGGAAGTTTCGAGTTTGGACATATATCCTCAATCTCATATGAGAATAATAATTGTTGCCACATGCTTATGCATTAAAGAGGAGTCCATTATATGTTGTCCATGTTGTCCCGGTATGGATGTCTAAGTTGAGAATAATCAAAAGCGAGAAATCCAAAATGCGAGCTTTCTCCTTAAACCTTTGTACAGGCGGCATGGAGGTACCCCATTGTGACACTTGGTTAAAACATGTGCATTGCAAAGATCCGGTAGTCCAAGCTAATTAGGACAAGGTGCGGGCACTATTAGTATACTATGCATGAGACTTGCAACTTGTAAGATATAATGTACATAACTCATATGCTTTATTACTACCGTTGACAAAATTGTTTCATGTTTTCAAAATAAAAGCTCTAGCACAAATATAGCAATCGATGCTTTCCTCTTTGAAGGACCATTCTTTTTACTTTTATGTTGAGTCGGTTCACCTATCTCTCTCCACCTCAAGAAGCAAACACTTGTGTGAGCTTGTGCATTGATTCCTACATATTTGCATATTGTACTTGTTATATTACTCTATGTTGACAATTATCTATGAGATATACATGCTACAAGTTGAAAGCAACCGCTGAAACTTAATCTTCCTTTGTGTTGCTTCAATGCCTTTACTTCGATTTATTACTTTATGAGTTAACTCTTATGCAAGACTTATTAATACTTGTCTTGAAGAACTATTCATGAAAAGTCTTTGCTTTATGATTCACTTGTTTACTCATGACATTACCATTGTTTTGATCGCTGCATCCTCTACATATGTTTACAAATAGTATGATCAAGGTTATGATGGCATATCACTTCAGAAATTATCTTTGTTATCGTTTTACTGCTCGGGACGAGCGAGAACTAAGCTTGGGGATGCTTGATACGTCTCAGACGTATCGATAATTTCTTATGTTCTATGCCATATTATTGATGATACCTACATGTTTTATGCACACTTTATGTCATATTCGTGCATTTTACGGAACTAACCCATTAACAAGATGCCGAAGTGCCGGTTCCGGTTTTCTGCTGTTTTGGTTTCAGAAATCCTAGTAACGAAATATTCTCGGAATTGGACGAAACGAAGACCCGGGGGCCTATTTTGCCACGAACCTTCCGAGAAGACCGAAGAGCATACGAAGTGGGGCCACGAGGTGGCGACACCACATGGCGGCGCGGCCAAGGGGGGCCGCGCCGCCCGTGGTGTGGGCCCCTCGTCGGGCCCCCGACTCGCCCTTCCGCCTACTTAAAGCCTCCGTCGCGAAACCCACGATGCGAAAAAACCACGATACGGAAAACCTTGCGAGACGCCGCCGCCGCCGATCCCATCTCGGGGGATCTCGGAGATCTCCTCCGGCACCCTGCCGGAGAGGGGATTCATCTCCCGGAGGACTCTACACCGCCATGGTCGCCTCCGGAGTGATGAGTGAGTAGTTCACCCCTGGACTATGGGTCCATAGCAGTAGCTAGATGGTTGTCTTCTCCTCATTGTGCTTCATTGTTGGATCTTGTGAGCTGCCTAACATGATCAAGATCATCTATACGTAATACTCTATGTTGTGTTTGTCGGGATCCGATGGATAGAGAATACCATGTTATGTTAATTATCAAGTTATTACATATGTGTTGTTTATGATCTTGCATGCTCTCCGTTACTAGTAGAGGCTCCGGCCAAGTTTTTGCTTTTAACTCCAAGAGGGAGTATTTATGCTCGATAGTGGGTTCATGCACATTGACACTGGGACGGTGATGAGAAAGTTCTAAGGTTGTGTTGTCTTGTTGCCACTAGGGATAAAACATTGGCGCTATGTCCAGGGATGTAGTTGTTGATTACATTACGCACCATACTTAATGCAATTGTCTGTTGCTTTGCAACTTAATGCTTGGAAGGGGTTCGGACGATAACTCTGAAGGTGGACTTTTTAGGCATAGATGCGGTTGGATGGCGGTCTATGTACTTTGTCGTAATGCCCAATTAAATCTCACTATACTTATCATGCCATGTATGTGCATTGTTATGCCCTCTCTATTTGTCAATTGCCCGATTGTAATTTGTTCACCCAACATGCTTTTATCTTATGGGAGAGACACCTCTAGTGAGCTGTGGACCCCGGTCCATTCTTTTAATACTGAAATACAAATCTGCTGCAATACTTGTTTTACTTGTTTTCTCTGCAAACAATCATCTTCCACACAATACGGTTAATCCTTTGTTACGGCAAGCCGGTGAGATTGACAACCTCATCTGTTTCGTTGGGGCAAAGTACTTTGGTTGTGTTGTGCGGGTTCCACGTTGGCGCCGGAATCTGCGGTGTTGCGCCGCACTACATCCCGCCGCCATCAACCTTCAACGTGCTTCTTGACTCCTACTTGGTTCGATTAAACATTGGTTTCTTGCGGGGAAACTTGCCGCTGTGCGCATCACACCTTCCTCTTGGGGTTCCCAACGGACGTGTCAACTACACGCATCAAGCAAATTTCTGGCGCCGTTGCCGGGGACCTGAAGAAAAGTTACACTACGGAGATCTCTAACTCCCACGTCAACTTCACGCTAGCAGTAGCACACAGATATATTGTGATACAAAACACATTGCGATCATAAAGAGATATAAATAAGCACTTCACTATTCCATTCATAACAGTGAATAAGTATTCTGTGAAATATAGCCTAAGAGACCCACACGGTGCACACATGCGTCACCTTTACACACGTGGGACAAGGAGTCTCCCGGAGATCACATAAGTAAAACCCACTTGACTAGCATAATGACATCTAGATTACAAGAATCATCATATGAATCTCAATCATGTAGGGCAGCTCATGAGATTATTGTATTGAAGTACATAGGAGAGAGATGAACCACATAGCTACCGGTACAGCCCCGAGCCTCGATGGAGAACTACTCCCTCCTCATGGGAGACATCAGCGTTGATGAAGATGGCGGTGGTGTCGATGGAGGAGCCTTCCGGGGGCACTTCACCGTCCCGGCGGCGTGCCGGAACAGAGACTCCTGTCCCCCAGATCTTGGCTTCGCGACGGCGGCGGCTCTGGAAGGTTTTCTCTGGTTTCGTCGAACGTGTCGAGGTTTTTAGGTCAGGGACCTTTATATAGGCGAAGAGGCGGAGTCGGAGGGCGACGAGGCGACGACACACTAGGGGGCGCCCCCTAGGGGCCGCGCCGGCCTGTCATCGCGGGGGCCCGGTGGCCCCCCTGCGGCCTCTCTCGGGTGTTCGGAAGCTTCGTCCAAAAATAGGATGCTTGGGCATTGATTTCGTCCGATTCGAGAATATTTCCTTACTAGGATTTCTGGAACCAAAAACAGCGAGAAAACAACAACTGGCCCTTCGGCATCTCGTCAATAGGTTAGTTCCGGAAAACGCATAAATATAACATAAAGTATGCATAAAACATGTAGATATCATCAATAATGTGGCATGGAACATAAGAAATTATCGATACGTTGGAGACGTATCGGCATCCCCAAGCTTAGTTTACGCTCGTCCCGGCCGGAGTAAACGATAACAAATATAATTTCTGGAGTGACATGCCATCATAACCTTGATCATACTATTGTAAGCATATGTAATGAATGCAGCGATCAAAACAATGGTAAATGACATGAGTAAACAAATGAATCATAAAGCAAAGACTTTTCATGAATGTACTTTCAAGACAAGCATCAATAAGTCTTGCATAAGAGTTAACTCATAAAGCAATAAATTCATAGTAAAGGCATTGAAGCAACACAATGGAAGATTAAGTTTCAGCGGTTGCTTTCAACTTGTAACATGTATATCTCAATGATAGCTTGTCAATGCAAAGCAATATAACAAGTGCAATATGCAAGTATGTAGGAATCAATGCACAGTTCACACAAGTGTTTGCTTCTTGAGGTGGAGGGAGATAGGTGAACTGACTCAACATAAAAGTAAAAGAAAGGCCCTTCGCAGAGGGAAGCATTGATTGCTATATTTGTGCTAGAGCTTTGGTTTTGAAAGCATAAAGAGAGCATAAAAATAAAGTTTTGAGAGGTGTTTGTTGTTCTCAACGAATGGTAGTGGGCACTCTAACCCCCTTGCCAGACAAACCTTCAAAGAGCGGCTCCCATGAATTATTTTTATTTTTGGGTGGCACTCCTTCCAACCTTTCTTTCACAAACCATGGCTAACACGAATCCTCGGGTGCACGCCAACAATCTCATACCATGAAGGAGTGCCTTTTTATTTTAGTTTTATTATGATGACACTCCTCCCCATCTTTGCTTTCTCAAGCCATGGCTAACCGAATCCTTCGGGTGCCATCCAACAATCACATACCATGGAGGAGTGTCTATTTAGGTTAATTAATTTGGGACTAGGAATCCCATTGCCGGCTCTTTTTTGCAAAATTATTGGATAAGCGGATGAAGCCACTAGTCCATTGGTGAAAGTTGCCCAACAAGAATGAAAGATAAACACCGCATACTTCCTCATGAGCTATAAAACATTGACACAAATCAGAGGTGATAAATTTTGAATTATTTAAAGGTAGCACTCAAGCAATTTACTTTGGAATGGCGGAGAAATACCATGTAGTAGGTAGGTATGGTGGACACAAATGGCATAGTGGTTGGCTCAAGGATTTTGGATGCATGAGAAGTATTCCCTCTCGATTCAAGG
Source organism: Lolium rigidum (assembly GCF_022539505.1). Classification (NCBI taxonomy): domain Eukaryota; kingdom Viridiplantae; phylum Streptophyta; class Magnoliopsida; order Poales; family Poaceae; genus Lolium; species Lolium rigidum. The sequence goes on from NC_061511.1 coordinate 119,669,628, forward strand.
CTTAGGCTAGCAAGGTTATTTGAAAAAAAACACAAGGATGAACCAGTGCAGCAAAACTCACATAAAAGACATATTGTAAACATTATAAGACTCTACACCGTCTTCCTTGTTGTTCAAACTCTTTACTAGAAATTATCTAGACCTTAGAGAGACCAATTATGCAAACCAAATTTTAGCAAGCTCTATGTATTTCTTCATTAATGGGTGCAAAGTATATGATGCAAGAGCTTAAACATGAGCACAACAATTGCCAAGTATCAAATTATCCAAGACATTTTATCGATTACCACATGTAGCATTTCCCGTTTCCAACCATATAACAACAATGAACGAAGCAGTTTCAACCTTCGCCATGAATACTATGTGTAAAGCCTAAGGACATATTTGTCCATATGCAACAGCGGAGCGTGTCTCTCTCCCACACAATGAATGCTAGGATCCATTTTATTCAAACAAAAACAAAAACAAAAACAAACCGACGCTCCAAGCAAAGCACATAAGAGGTGATGGAATAAAAATATAGTTTCAGGGGAGGAACCTGATAATGTTGTCGATGAAGAAGGGGATGCCTTGGGCATCCCCAAGCTTAGATGCTTGAGTCTTCTTGAAATATGCAGGGATGAACCACGAGGGTATCCCGAAGCTTAGACTTTTCACTCTTCTTGATCATAGTATATCATCCTCCTCTCTTGACCCTTGAGTCTTCTTGAAATATTGCGGGAAGTATAGATGCAGTAAAGCAGTAAACAAGCAGCGATAGCAGTATTTAGGAACAAGGCTTAGGGATCATACTTTCACTAGTGGACACTCTCAACATTGATCACATAACAGAATAAATAGATAGATGCTAGACTCTACACCCTCTTGTTGGATGATGAACACCACTAATTGTGTAGGATTACACGAACCCTCAATGCCGGAGTTAACAAGCTCCACAATATTCGATGTTCATGTTTAAATAACCTTAGAGTGCATGACAGATCAACATAACCAAACCAAGTACTAACATAGCATGCACACCTTGTCACCTTCACACTACGAAAGGAGGAATAGATCACATCAATACTATCATAGCAATAGTTAACTTCATAATCTACAAGAGATCACAATCATAGCCTACGCCAAGTACTACACGATGCACACACTGTCACCATTACACCGTGCGGGAGGAATAAACTACTTTAATAACATCACTAGAGTAGCACACAGATATATTGTGATACAAAACACATTGCAATCATAAAGAGATATAAATAAGCACTTCACTATGCCATTCATAGCGGTGAATAAGTATTACGTGAAATATAGCCTAAGAGACCCACACGGTGCACACACTTGTCACCTTTACACACGTGGGACAAGGAGTCTCCGGAGATCACATAAGTAAAACCCACTTGACTAGCATAATGACATCTAGATTACAAGCATCATCATATGAATCTCAATCATGTAGGGCAGCTCATGAGATTATTGTATTGAAGTACATAGGAGAGAGATGAACCACATAGCTACCGGTACAGCCCCGAGCCTCGATGGAGAACTACTCACTCCTCATGGGAGACAGCAGCGTTGATGAAGATGGCGGTGGTGTCGATGGAGGAGCCTTCCGGAGCACTTCCCCGTCCCGGCGGCGTGCCGGAACGAGAGACTCCTGTCCCCCGGATCTTGGCTTCGCGACGGCGGCGGCTGCGGAAGGTTTTCTCTGGTTTCGTCGAACGTGTCGAGGTTTTTAGGTCGGGGACCTTTATATAGGCGAAGAGGCGGAGTCGGAGGGGCGACGAGGTGACGACACACTAGGGGGCGCGCCCCTAGGGCCGCGCCGGCCTGTCATGCGGGGGCCCAGTGGCCCCCCTCTGGCCTCTCTCGGGTGTTCTGGAAGCTTCGTCAAAAAATAGGATGTTGGGCATTGATTTCGTCCGATTCCGAGAATATTTCCTTACTAGGATTTCTGGAACCAAAAACAGCAGAAAACAGCAACTGGCCCTTCGGCATCTCGTCAATAGGTTAGTTCCCGAAAACGCATAAATATGACATAAAGTATGCATAAAACATGTAGATATCATCAATAATGTGGCATGGAACATAAGAAATTATCGATACGTCGGAGACGTATCAGGCACCCTGCCGGAGAGGGGAATCATCTCCCGGAGGACTCTTCACTACCATGGTCGCCTCCGGAGTGATGAGTGAGTAGTTCACCCCTGTACTATGGGTCCATAGCAGTAGCTAGATGGTTGTCTTCTCCTCATGTGCTTCATTGTCGGATCTTGTGAGCTGCCTAACATGATCAAGATCATCTATCTGTAATTCTATATGTTGTGTTTGTCGGAATCCGATGGATAGAGAATACTATGTTATTTTGATTATCAATCTATTACCTATGTGTTGTTTATGATCTTGCATGCTCTCCGTTATTAGTAGAGGCTCTGGCCAAGTTTTTGCTCTTAACTCCAAGAGGGAGTATTTATGCTCGATAGTGGGTTCATGCCTCCATGAAATCTGGGATAGTGACAGAAAGTTCTAAGGTTGTGGATGTGTTGTTGCCACTAGGGATAAAAAATTGATGCTATGTCCGAGGATGTAGTTATTGATTACATTACGCACCATACTTAATGCAATTGTCTGTTGTTTTGCAACTTAATACTGGAAGGGGTTCGGATGATAACTTCGAAGATGGACTTTTTAGGCATAGATGCATGCTTGGATAGCGGTCTATGTACTTTGTCGTAATGCCCAATTAAATCTCACAATACTCATCATATCATGTATGTGCATTGTTATGCTCTCTTTATTTGTCAATTGCCCGACTGTAATTTGTTCACCCAACATGCTATTTATCTTATGCGAGAGACACCTCTAGTGAACTGTGGACCCCGGTCCATTCTTTTACATTGAATACAATCTACTGCAATACTTGTTCTTTACTGTTCTCTGCAAACAATCATCATCCACACTATACATCTAATCCTTTGTTACAGCAAGCCAGTGAGATTGACAACCTCACTGTTTCGTTGGGGCAAAGTACTTTGGTTGTGTTGTGCGGGTTCCACATTGGCGCCGGAATCCCTGGTGTTGCGCCGCACTACATCCCGCCACCATCAACCTTCAACGTGCTTCTTGACTCCTACTGGTTCGATAAACCTTGGTTTCTTACTGAGGGAAACTTGCTGCTGTACGCATTACACCTTCCACTTGGGGTTCCCAACGGACGCGTGTTGTACGCGTATCAAGGGACGTGTTTTGTTGAGAGAAGTGAACGATCTTCAACTACCAAAAAGGCAAGTGACACTCAAATCCTACTTATTTTATTTATGCATTAGTGTTTTTGAAACTAGTATGCATGGTAGGATTTTTTTTCAAAAGTAAAGTATCATGCTATGCTTAGCAAACCCTAGTAGTGTGTAGCTACACCTGAACCCATTGCTAGGATGTTTTAATTTTTGCCTTGCAACATCAAATGCAAAATGTTGTTTCGTTATTGGTTGTGAGTGTTTGAAAATTTAAAATTAACAACCTTAATGAAACACCTGGGTGGATTGGTTGATTGGTGGGCGGCTACTCAGGGCCACATATGTGGTTGTCTTCGCCTGAGGGTGCGCAGATGTTGAGTGGCTACTCAGGGCCACATATGTGGTTGTCTTTGCCTGAGAGTGCACTTGTGGTTGGCCACTCAGGATTAAAGAGATTATTATGTGGTCCATGTTTTAGCTAGCTTCCAGTGCAGCCTTATGGTATTATGGGCTCTGCCGGGATTAAGTAAGTTGTGAGGTCCAACTTGTTTGCTAGACAGAGGATGGTGGCCAAAAGGGCACGAGCCTAGCTAGTATGGTTGAAACCTTCTTCTGAAAGGTCTTGTCTCATTCTTCTCTTAGGAAGGGTGGGTTGTAAGGTGAAAGTGCACAACCTCTCGAGAGTTAAATCTAAGATCTTAGCGGTGTTCCCGGTTATGGACAATTTGAGCTTACTAGACAAGGAATGTACGGAAGAATCTCATCACCTTTTCTGAATGTATTTAAAATTTGATCAACCTTGTAAAACTCATGGGAGATGTAACCATGTGATTATTCTAAAACCCATGGAGGATTTAACCATGGTGTTATTTCATAATCTCATTCAAAGATTTTCAAAATGTTTTGTTTTAAATAAAATATAGGATAAAATTGGCTTTATGCAAACTAGCCTAAGACTCCACTAGCCAAATATCATGTAGATAGTCATGACATAATTGCCACCAAATAAGTGTCATTTGTCAGTACATCATTGTACTGACCTCCATTCGTGGGGCTGCATATTCAAACGCGCGGGATTTTCTGAGGAGAAGTACTTGGTAGGATCTCGAGTCTACATTCCAACATGACTGCCTGGGGCACATGAAGATGATGAAGGCTCATTGATGATTTACTTTCCGTTGTGTTGTTCTGAACAATTTATTTGAGCTAGTCCATGTGACTATGCAATTTGTAAGGTTTTACTTTAACCTTTGGATCAACGATGTAGTAATTTGATACTATTGCAATGATTACTATATTTTGTAATGTGTGTGCTATCAGTGATCCCAGGAATAGCACTATACACAGGTATCTTGCCTTTATTAAAAGGTAGGGTGCTACAGAATGGTATCAGAGCATAGTGTTGCCTGTAGGATCGAGACCCTAGATTTGGATTAGAAATAGGAAGACCCTAGGATGAAAAATTTGTCTAATCCTATTTCAATTAAAAATATGTTTGAATTTTGAACCTCTTGTATCCTCATATACTTCATCTTCAAAAATGTTCCTCTCACATTAGATGACCACCTTATCAAAACTATCAACAAGGATTGATGATGACCATGTCCCTGAAGCATGAAGAGTGATGATTTATGTGATGTTCTTTGACTCAACAAGAAGGATTTCATGGAAGACAAATGAAGTAATTGAGCGAAGACTTCGATGCAGGTTGCACAACACCCAAAGATACATCAAAAGAGTAGAAGAGAAGTTTGGAGTTCTCAACATATAAATAGACTAGACCACCATTAGTTTTCTTTTAGCGAACCAACGATAAAATAACAAAGTATTGATCTTACCAAATTGAGGTATGACCATACTAGTTTGTTTGTGTTTAACCGTCTTGCTTGATGCTTGTTCGATGTTGTTCTTAAGATGTTTTCCCTTGATCTGATGTGTTGGGTAGGAAATCTCCTTTAGAATCTTTCTATCTATTCTCATCTATACCCAACCCAGAGAACGTTTTCTCTGCAACTCGCCATGAAGACAACAGTAGTGAAACCAACCTTGATGTTTCCTATCAAGATGAAGAAGCATAGAGTGAGAGATATACAAAACCTTAGCTAGGGATCGATAGAAATGTTTTCAAAATAGGTCAATAATGGGGATTGAAATATTGATTCAATTCTCCATGGAAATTTTTATCAAAATTTTGAGGTTGACCAAGTGTTAGAAAACGAGATTCAATAAATCAAATACGGAGTAATAATCTGGGTGCAGGATGGATTGATCACCATTCATACCACTCTTATTATTCGCTTTCGTAATGTTGACTTTGCGAATCTGGAGAGACGTACCTACAAAAGAGATGTTGACGAATAAGCCAAAAACCTGGGGTGGATATATATTATACCCTTATAGTAGGCAAGTGCTGCCAAGCGTAGGACTACAATGAAAATGAACATCCAGCCACTAGATGAAGAGTGGTGGAAAGCTGTCGAAGACACCAAGAACCAAAAGATGAAATATGTCATGAAGTTTACACATCCTGGTCTCCTTATTGACCCGAAGAGTGACCCATCGGTGTTGAAAGTAGTTCAACAACCAACCATTTGGATTAGAAGTCTTACTATGAAGGAAACCTATTCGACTCACCTTGGAGAGATATGTTGTTCACTGTATGTGAATAAACATTCGCCTATTGGATTTTAGCTCAGAAGCCATAAGCCATAGATCGTTTCAGAAGATGACTTGTTGTCAAGTCATATCCTCGGATGTGTCAAGTCATATGCAAGATAAACTTAGTCTAAACTTAAGACCTAAGACTACCTACAAAAATTGCTTTTAAGGGTGGTAAAAGCCATACCCTTAGATTTTGGATTTACATCAGATGCCGCATGAGATGATATTTGGATAATGTATTATAAAGAGTTCCCCATGAGTATACTCAAGCAAAAGATAATACCCATGGGATGAGTACTCCCATATGAATGGACACAGTTAGTCGTACATATGGTTTAGTGTAACATTTTCAAGCCCAAGGTTAACTTCCGAAATCTCCTCGGATATGTTCGAAAAAGAGCAATAGTGAGTATGAACCTTCTAGAAGACATGAACCCAAAACCTTTTATTTCTAGCCTTTCTCAAAACTCGAGGACGAGATTTCTTTTAAGGGTGATAGTCTGTCACATCCCGAAATTTTCAAAATTTTGGAATGTAAAATAAAAATAAATTTGATGCTTGATTGTTTGAAATTGATTGAAAATTCACAAAAAATTAAAACGTTTTGGAGTCATTTAAAAGTATTCTCCAAAATGTTGGTTTCCAAATACTTTTGGTTTCAAAGTATTTTCAAAATTAAACATGTTTTGGCTTTCAAGGTTTTCAAATTCTTAATGGAATTCTTTTTAAGAAAACAAAACCCTAGAAAACTTTACTTACAAAATATTACCCAAGTAGCCATATAGGCCAAGTGCATATGATTATTATTTTATTTTCACAAATGGATTTTAAAAAAAATGTTTCTTAATTCTCCTAAAACACTATTTTAATTTTTACAAATTTTTTTAAAACTTGTTTGCTACGCTTATGTTAAAACTATTCTCATATAGCCATAGTGGCATAATTGTAACAAAAATAATATAAAGTAATAATTTATAAATTTATATTTTTGTCCGACATTTGATCTCATATTAAAGTATTTTTCATAACGAAACTTATTTGCATTTTTCCGATTTATTTTGAAGCTGCAAAGTGTATTTCAATTTTTTGTATTAAAAAATGAAAAAAAAATAAAGCCGACCGGCTCAGCGCGCGGTCCAGCGCCCCAGCCCCGCCTGGCCCAGCCAGCCACGCACGCCCGCCCCAGCCCAGCTGCCGGCTGGCCAGCGCCCAGCTCGCCCCGCACGCGCGCCGCCGCCCTTTGCCTTTTTTTTAGGGATACGTCTAGTGGGCGGTCGCGTGCTCGTTTGCAGAGCTCAGTATACCCTCTATATTAAGGAAAGCTTTTATCTCCACTGATAAAAACGGAAAGATTCGTGGTTAATTTGCTGCTTCCCACTCTAAGCGCGTTAGTACGTCTTTTTTTTTCTCCTAACCCGTGCATGCAACTCATACAGCTCATACCAGTTTAGCCAGATATTGTAGATCTATTTCAAAAAGCTATAACTTTCAAACCGTGTATTGAAATTATGATTCGCTTTCACATTTAGAATCCTCGTAACAAGATCTTTAAAACTAGATCTGGCTTGCATATATTTCAGCAAAAAAATTAAGAAGCAACTTTGATGCGATATAAAGCAACTTAGGCTAGCAACTAAGCAATTTTGATACGTGCCGAAAAAAGATTCAAAACAATGGTAAATAACTTCGCAACAACGGTTGACATCTTTATAACAAATAAAATGCAGCTTCGCATGTTCACAAATAAATAACTTTAAAAACAACACTGCAGTGGCATGAAACTATACAAAAAAGGGAGTGGTTATTTGGAACATGGGTGCATATGCTCCCTATATATTGAAATGCATCTTATACATGTTTTAAATTTCAAAAAAATTGAAACAAAAAATCCGCACGTACATCTTTACGTGCCACGCGCTTACAAAGTCGTTTCATAAAAAATCGACTTATCATGTGACGTGTGTAAAAAAGATAAAATTCAGTGCTAAAAATAATGCTTTTCACAAGATAAACTTTCTCCTTTTTACATAGGTCACAAAAAAAATTGGTTTTTAGTGAAACTTGACAAACATTCATATATTATGGAGATGTACATGTAGAATTTTTTGTCTAAATTTTTTGACATTTCAAAATATGACTTTTTGGTAGAGGGAGCATACGCACCCGGGAGCCGAATTGAATTTCCGTACAAAAAAATGGTACACAACTTAGAAAGCAACCACAAAAGCAAAGAGCACGTTCACGATAATAGTAAAGAACTTTAGTGCAGTTTTATGTACCTTCATTGTAGTGGTAGGCAACCTGCCAAATAAAGGTAAGCAACATCGGTGCACCAAAGTAGTAGTCGGACATCAAAGTTGCTAGGCATTGTCAACACTAGAGTTGCACACTGAGGCACCAAAGATACTCTATCGGACACCAAGAATGTGCCGCAAGCACCAAGGTTGCTATTTCCGGTCCCAAAGTTGCTCCCTCAGATTCCGATGTTGCTCTGCTGGGCAGCAAAGTTGCTTCGTCCGGCCCTAAAGTTGCGCCGTCGGGTTCCGAAGTTGCTTTGCTAGGCAGCAAAATTGCTCCGTCGGGTTCCGAAGTTGCTCTGCGAGGCAGCAAAGTTGCTCCGTCCGGTTTCAAAGTTAATCCATCGGGTTCCGAAGTTGCTTTGTTGGACAACAAAGTTGTTCTGTCGAGTTTCAAAGTTGCTTTGTTAGGCAGCAAAGTTGCTTCATCGGGTTTCAAAGTTACTTTCTAGGATACTAAAATTGCTCTCTCAGGCGCGATGCTGGAAGGCGTGGGCAGCGCCGGCGATCCTACACCCGCCCGACGTCCATGCTCGCCGGCGCTACTTTGGACCTTTGGTGTGACGAAGATCGGAACCAAGGGAAAATTCCGTGCGCGATGTTCCATGTGACCATGTCGTGTAAGACTAGCGCTCGACGGCTCCAGAATCCAAAATAGTGCGCTGTTGCTTCGCTCCTCTCTCCTTCCTCCTCCCTCTCTGCCCCCATCGTTTCTTCTGCCCGTTGACCAAGGGCGGCCGGGCCGAACCCGTCCCTTCTCCGGCGGCGCTGCCGGCCGGAGATGGGGAGGGGGAGGCGCCGGATCTGTAGATAGGTTCAGTTTTTGTTTTTTCGGCTGGATGCTGGTGTTTGGAAGTCTAGCACCTGAGCTTTGGGGCAAGATTTGGTGTATTTGGTGGTGGAGGAGGCGCGGCAAGGAGCTCCGGCGGCCGGAGATGGCGCCGCTCGACCTTCCCCCAAGGATTTCCGTCAATAAGCCCAAGGTTTGCTCTCCCTCTTCGATCTCCATGTTTGTTCTGTTCGTTCTTCTCCCACTGGCCGGCCGTGGTGGTGAGGGGTGGGGAAGACGGATGGAGGATGATGGATCGTTGGAGATGAACAGGGGCTCTCTGTCCCTGGTGTGTTGGTGCGGCACCGGTGGATGGCCGAGCAGCGGCGATGTCAAGTCCCCAAGGTGGGGGATGGAATCGTTTGCTGCTCCTGCCAAGCCCCCCTGCAATAAGCACTGCGGGTTGCAAAGGTGCGCCCTTCACATCCTCGACATCGACCTGGCCGGCCGTGGAGGCGAGGTGGAAGATGAAGATGGTGATGACGGTGTCTTCTTTGCTTTCCGGAGGTGGGAAGTTACTCTCTTGAGCGGTTCCAAGGCCACTCCATGGCCTATCCAATTGTCGGCGATGGACTCCGGCGTTTCAACCTCCGTTGCGAGGTTCTTCTTGAGGGTTGCAGTCGCATACTACGGCTGCGTGGAGGCAAGTGGTTTCGTCCCCGCCTCTTCGCATGACGGCGGCGTAGCAACTCTCTGGCTCGACGGCGGCGAAAGAGAAGGATCTGATTGCTTTTCTTCATCTTTTAGTGAGGTCTTTTCTGCAGATGCTAGGGATCTATTTGTACTTTTAGATCTTATGGGGTCCTTTGTAACTATTTGTACCGCCACCGTTTGCGTTTAATGAAAAGCTTCCTCGCCCTTCGGGGCACTCCTTGTTCAAAAAAAAAAAAGAATCCAAAATAGTGCAGTGCGCTGTGTTCCCAGCTCATGTGAACGGGCCGCGCAAACCACGTCGACCACGTGCTCTACGCCTCTACCCGGTAGAAAAGCACCTGGCCCACCACGATCGACCGGTCGTGCCGTCCGCTCTGGTGACCGCTCGAGACTTCCGTCTGGCACACGCGCGCTCGGAAGATTTCAGGTTTTTTTAGTCCCATCTCGCCCCTTGAGCAAATTGCTCCAACCTATCTTTACCTACTAATCTATCTTTACTATTATATTGGAGTTGGTCGTAGGTCATACAACACGTTTGGTGAAGGAGATTCGGAGCATCGTGTCCGTCCAATTTTTATCTCGCATCTCCACTTGATATCTAACCATACATGCGTCGTTGTGTCTTTTTGGATACACCCGTTTTACCTGCACGAGCGCCCTTCATCCCCATTAATGCTCAACCAAATCAAATCAATCGAAATATGGTTCTCTTTTTTTTCCTAAAGCAACCAAATCGAATCATTCATTCCCTTATTATCAGTTTTAGAGAAAGGAAGGACGTATCAGCAAGGATCATATCGCAAATATTCATGCCACATCCCCACCCCGACGGACAGGACGCATCAGTCGGCGTCAGCTCCCAGAATGCAGATCATTGTACTGCACCGCCGCCGCCGGGCAGCCTCTCAACACCGCCGGTCCGCCGCCGCCGGGCAGCCACTCAACACCGCCGGTCCGCCGCGCCCGCGAGACAGCAGCTCGGCACCTCAGCGTCGCCGGGGCAAAAGGCAGCAGCTCGACATTCTGGGGGACAGCACGTCCAGCTTGCAGCTACTTTTAGAATTGACTGAGGCGATGCATACCTGTACCGCTGTATGTAAGGGAAGCAAGGCCAGATAGAGATGTGGCCAAAGGAATGGGTCGGCTTCCCGACGGCAAGGTAGGGTTACCTCTCCCACGCGCCGACGCGCGGTTGGGTGCGCGCTGAAGACTCAGGCCAAACCTGCGCGGTCGGCCACAACGGAGGCAACGAAGACCCCGTCAAAGTCCGTCTTCCATGTCTAGAACTGTACCCTCAACATCCTCGCCTCGCCCGACCACGTCCAAGAATCCGGCCAAGGCCGAGGCCACCGTATTCTGCCGGGAAGAAGCGACGCACACCTCGCTACTCCGGCAACAACTGTTCCTTGTTGCGCCGAACAGTGCGCATTGGCAGAGGCACAACATCAAAGCAAGCAGAGGAGGTGAGTTCGATTTCGACAAGTGCCAGGAGGCGATGCGTTTGTCGCAGGAGGAGTTCTTCCATAAGGAGGGTGAGGCTTTCGCCGCCACCACCTACGAGCATTCGAAAACAAGGGCAAGAAGGTGGACCAAAAGGAAGCAAACAACGGCTCAACGACAACATCTATGGGTTAGTTTTTACTGACAAACAATTTATTGTTGATGCAATGTATTTAGCAAATTTCATTCCTCTTTTTGGACCGAGCTTGGACAGCCATACATCAACCACATGACAGTGGAACTTTTTCTACTCTAGAGTCGATTATGTTTTATCTATATCAATAAATTCGTTGTCTATTTACTCTATGATTTTCATCTGAATCATTAAAGTAGCAGCTGGAAAATCTCAAGGTTCCTTTAAAGCCGATAAAAGAGGTGAATGAAAAAATCATTGGTTGTGGTTATGTTTGTTAGTGGGCAAGTTGTTACATGAGAAGATATTTGAAGATTTTTTGTTAGTTGATTTTCTTTATCTCTACTACTTAAAAAGTCTAAACTGGTTCCGTATTTGGTCGTTCTTTGGTCGTTCCTTTCGTCGTCTCCGTCGTCCACATGGGCCAGGCCCAACGAACATGCCATCCCAGCTCGATGCCCCTGTCCCCATCTCTTCTCCGTTCTCCCCCACTTCGCCTTGCTAGCCTACCAGCGCCACCGGCCGCCACTCTCGTGACGCCGCCTCCCCACATGCCCGACGGGAGCCTTTCTACTCTCTAATACCTCACGTCGCCGTTGTCCCAACTCGCGCCGCCGACCTAGCCAGAACCCTAGAGGTGGAGGCCACGTTGGGTGCGATCTCCGGAGAGCCGATCCGGGTGACCGCCTGATTCGGTGCTGCCGCAGTCCTCCTACGGGATCACATGTGTTGGGAGATGGCTAGCTACAGTCAGCGTAGCAGATCCTGCAATTGGAGCAGCAGCATGTCCCGATCAAGCCGGGGCGGCCGCCCTTCTACGTCCTCTGCGACTACCACCGTTCCCCATCACGGTGTCCGCCTCCACGGCAGCAGCGTCCTAGGAAGCGCGATCGACGGTGATGTCGAGGTGGGGATCCTCACCAGGACGCCTGTAAGTTTCTGGTTCGAGCTGTTAATTAGAGGAACATGTTATGCAAATTAGGTCCGATCCAGTTTGGTCTGGTCCTTTTCTTTTTTCCTTGTGCAACATCAAGTTTGGCAGATCGCTTCCGAAAAAAATTACCGTGGTGTAGGTATCTAGGATTAGGATGTTGATTTTGGTAGCATTGTCGGCAGTTGTTACTTTTGTTGCATAGTTTTGGGAGGCTCAGAAGTGCCACTGAGGTGGAGCTTCCACCGCGTTCGTAAACTTGGCCTCTATTGCATGTCTACTATCGAATGCAAAGTGTAGAAGAATTTGTGGTTTGAGATGGTATGTAAGGCTTGTATGGCAAATGCTACAGGATATGTTTCTCAAAACTTCCTAGATGCATGAGCGTTGCTTCTTATCGGCTTGGTGGGGTTACTAGATATGGATTTGACACTTGTACCGTCAGTTTAGATGTGCATTATCTGTTGTTTCACTCAGGTGCTTGCACTAGGATTGGAAAGTCTAACTTTAGGTGCTTCTTTCATGTTAGTGTTAATTGAACTGTTAATACTGCAAGTTGCCATGCCTGAGCTACCGATGCTGCAACCTAGAAGTTGTTGCTTATTTAGTTGCGGCAAGTGTAATTCGCTAGAAAAACAATTCTATTTGGAAAGCTATGCTTATTTCCGGTTGAACATACAATCTCGTAGTACTCATAGCAAATGTACATTTATCTTTCTAGATTTACAATAATTAGTATCTTGAGTGAAATAAAATTATCCATTCTGAATTTATTGGTGAAGTAAAATTGTCCATTGGGATTAGTGGTACCTATTGTATGATCACCATACATTAAGTCCTAGACTGACTAGGCTCACTACACATATACTTGACACCGCGACACCAGGTTCGAGATCCAGTGGGACGCCCACTGCATGGGTACTGTGTCCGGCCAGTCCAAGTGCATTCAAGGATGGATGTGCCGCCTTGGCGGCGACCACATCGACCTCTACTACCAACATCGGATAGACACTACGATCCATGTCAAGGACATAGTCTCTTCTCGCCGGTATCCCATACTTTTTTTAATAATGTCATCATCTTAATTTCATATATATTAGATATCCTGTGTTTGATTGGTGTGGTTGCTCACTGCGATTCATGTGCTGAAACTATTGTAGATTGGTAAGCTCAAGAATCCGGTGGTAGAGGGAAAGCCAAGTACATTGTGTTATTCGAGGCGAGCCCGGACACCATACGGCATGCTCACATGGTGCACCTGATCTCCATGCGGATGGAGTGGTTTATGTAGGGTTGCTACATCGAGACCGAGATCGTGCCTCTCTGCAGTACAACATCAATCGTTGGTGGCCGGGCCACAACCACGACAATTTCAAGGTGTGCATTTTCTTTGCTCTTAAATTTATGGTGCTCTGAAGGAAGGGAAAGTCAACATACGAGGGAGATAGAGAGAATGTGTAGTGCAATCTACACAAATATACATGTGGTCACTTCTCATTGTTGCTGATTTTTTATTTATTTTACCTATACTTCCTTTCAAGGCCGCATTAAGTTTTGCAGCACTCTGATACGTACTTCATCAACTAGGCAGAGTAGAAACCTGATCCTGCAATCCGGGTAATGATCAAGAGTTGCATAGGGATAAAATGGATGGAAAGAACCAGAGTGACCACTAGGTGAGAAAGATTTCTTGTTGTGTACGGGTGTATATTTTCAAATTGATGTGATGTCAGTTTGAAAGAAAACAGGGGTAATTATTGAGCTAACCAAATGGTTGATTTGTGTTTATTATTCAAAATTCATCGAAGGTGTTGCTATTTACTTCATTTGTGGAGTCGTTGGAAGTTGAAACTATCTATAATGCATGGTTAGAATTTCACTGCCAATCTTTTTGCTGCAGTTGACATCAAAATCTCTCGCTGAGGCTGTGTGATTATAACCCCATTCCCAATCATTTGGGACTGTTGGAAATTGGAACTCCCTCTTATACAAATTTCCTCTATACCACTATAGACCAATTTATTTTCTAGGAACTATTGCCCTTTCACATTTATTATTGGTATATGTATCTTTTGTAACACGGAGAAATTTAAGGTATTGATTCAGTCTTTTGGGTTTCACTCCTCCATCCAGACATCGTGTGGACTCTGCTATGGTTTATTACTCCACTGGCAAAGACTCAAAGCATTCAACATAGTTACTGACTTACTGTTCTATGAGATGTTTTTTTGGTCTTTATGAAGCAGTTTGCTCATCGTCAAGTATTTTGTGTGTTAAACATAGCAATTTCTTGGTTATTGCTGAAGTTTACTGTCTATAACTGAATCATGCTTTCTCATGTGCGAGGTTTGTTTGTAGCTGACTTCGCTGGTAGCCCCCAAATATAGTTGACGTCAGCCTCATAAATTTCATGATAGTTTTTGCCACTTGATTATCCCCCAAATGCAGGTAGGCACTGCTACCTAGAATTTATGGGTCAAATCCATCTGCAATCTAAGGGCATAGATTGGTTATTTGTTGCAAGGTTTGATCCATGTAGCAGTATCTTATTTCAGAAATTCTTCTTGTTTCATCTCTCGAAAGTATAGGAATCCGATCATGTGAAGTTTGTTACACAGATGCCTCATGTAGTGCAAGGTTTCTTTCAGCTCATATCTTGTGAATTTCATAGCTCCTATTCATCTCCAAGAAATTATTTCTATTTCTCTCCATACTCTGCTATTTACTAATACTGTCGATATTTCTTGTTCTTGCAAGAGTTTGGAGATCATGTAGATGATTGCCTTATACAGTACGCTTTTTATCTATTTAATCGTACGGTTGCACTGTAGCATGTCAGAATAATTTAGGGTGTCGGCATTTTAGTTGTAATTGTAAGTTCAGTTTTAATGATATGCCATGTATAATGTGTTCGCTGATTCCACGGTTCCATGGTCACAATAATACTTGATCTGAATCATATTAGTGCTTCGGGAAGAGGACTCTGGATATGGCTGCATTCCACGTTCTAAATAAGTTACTTTCTCAGAGCATATGATTTCTAAACGAGTTGTTGGTCCTACGTGGAAAGGTGTGTTTTCAATAGAGGCCTAGGTGCCTTTGGAAAAATAAATTAATATAAGAACCAACTTACTGTAGGTAATCATAGAGCCATCGATATTATTATAATGTAATACTTACTTGCAGTCTGTAGTTGATTGATCATTGGTCATGGAAATCCATACATTTTTCTATGTAGCTTGAAATTTTCTCTAATATTTGGGTAAATTGAGTGCATGTTTTGTTTACATAGAAAACCAAATAGGGTTATGTATTATCATTGCTTTGTATCACTTCCAATGCTAACTTATGGCACCAAAGGGCGTTATGTATTATCACATGAATTAAATACAATATTAGTACACCAAGCCACGCACGTGCATTCACGTGTTATTGTTTTATGATACTATGAATAATTGCCTATTGGAGAGTTATGACCTATTAATGATGTTTCCTTCATGGTTGATTTAAGGGAAATCAAGGTTCATACAAAGAATGTTAAAAAAGGTTTTTTCTAAGAAAGAGAAGGATTTTGTAGACAGACCGTTGAATTGACCTCCAAAGAACAAACTTGTTGGGCTTATACCCTTAAAAGGTACCGAGTGAGTTTAAGATGATTCTTTGTGGGGTTATTCAAATTGTGTTATCTCTACATAACATGATCCAGCTTTTATTGTTGCCCTTAGAGACCTGGATGATTGTCTAACAATGGTGCATTTGTTTGGAACGTTACCTTCTCTTGAAGGTGAACATGTACAATTACAACGAAGTTATAATGCCACAAGTATCTTTAGTTATGGAATGACGAATTCCCCTCCCTCAACCTGAGATCAATAACGTGCAAATGGGATTTAAGTTCATGTCATTACATCCGGCCACCATGTCTTAGCCTTTCCCCACCTTTACAACCACTATATTGTGTTGCCATTAAGTGGTTTGCGACCAAGAAGTTAAGGTTGTAAGAGTAGCCAGGTTATACTTCGAAAAATATCCATGTAAATGTGAACGAACCTGGTGTTTGCCTTTTTCAAATACTTTTTTTGCTCTCCAAGCATACACCATTGCCCTTGCATTTTGTTTTGTTAATTTGGATTAGTCTTTGTATATTGTAGGTTAATCCATGAATGGTAGTCATATATTTCTCGAACTAATTCCCACCGGAATCAAGGGCATATACTACCAAGAGTTGATGCGATAGGACCCAACTATGACCTTATAAAAAATGAACACTAGGAAAGCCCTCATATTTATTTATGTTTGCTGACACAAATGTAATAATACATCATTCGTATTTCATTTATGCAAATCATCGATCAAATATTCATGAATTATAATTATCACATAAATGGATTTGACATTATTTCTGTAACAATGCAGTTGGTATGTAGCTATTATGTTTACGCATGTGCTGTGGCGGCGGAAAAAAAATTGAGGGCCCGTGTCTATGCACGGACAAAGGTCTCGGCTTCATGGTTTTGGAGTGGATGATCGATACGCTGAGATGGTGATGCCGACACCTAGCACTACTGATTCTTGCGGAGAAGCGGCGTGAAGAGGAGACCGTGGTGGCACGCTTGACAGCAGTACACACCGTGTCGTGCTAAAATTGTGTCCACGACTTAGATTGTCCCTCTCCCGTTGCAACGCACGGGCATATTTACTAGTATACCTATGAAGGAGAACCGATTATGAAGGGATATTTTTTTGATAACATATATATTTGCATAATGTTTATACCTGGCTTCTTCTGAATCACTATAATGGTTGATTGATTTTTAGTTAACAATTGATATTTTTTTACATTCTATTTATATTTTACCGAGCTGACTGAAGACTGCTTCCACGATGCTGGATTCAGCAAGAGCGATGCGAATAATAGTTACGCAGTGGGCGGCGCCGAAGGCATCCATAGAGTGGGCGAGTATTATGGCAAGTGCCTGCACAAGATGATGCCAACGGACTGCGTCGTGCACAGGGTGAATATTCTACTTGAGTATATTGTTCTTGGTTTGATTCAAATGATGGCAAGAATGTGTGCCTTCATGGCTTATCAGCTTGATTGTTGTCTTATGTACCGTTGTTTCAAGGGAATAGCTGAAACTTGCAGGTCTCTCGTGATCCCCTACTTCATGCTACATGGTCATGCACTTCCGACCCCTTCGGCTTTTGCTAGAAATCTCAGCAGTCGCCGCTCGCCGATCATGACATAAACGCAATGCTACTGTATGCGTGCTGGTGAAGTTTTATCACCATAGATGAATTCATTTAGAAAATGCCAATGTCGTTGCCTAATCGACGGTACCTCGGAGGAGGGATCCTCACGAGGGGGAGAAGAAGTAGGGGCCATAGGGCGGAGTGCACACGGGACGGTGGTACGCGAGTTACCCAGCTTCGGAACACCTGCACGATGACAGGGCCTACTGCTGCTTGTCTGGAGTTATCTGGGCGCTTTCGCGTTGTTACAATGAGTTGTGGTTGTGCCTCTAGGGCTCCCGGGATCCGGCTTATAAAGGCGCACGGATCTAGGGTTTACATGGAGAGTCCTAGCCGGATTATAGATAGCCTAACTACGGTACAATATCTTGCCGTGCACGTCACGGATCCGCCTTCCATATACGCCGTACTGGATCCGAGTTCCTCATGGGCCTCCATGGATCCGGGTTACTCCTAATGTCGGTACGGATC
>NC_061511.1:119687686-119705959 GCF_022539505.1 Lolium rigidum
AATGTGTTGTATATTTTGGTTGTTCGTCCTTTTTTAATTTCCTTAGTCCAGTCCTTAAACATGCGCATATTTTCTGTTGGATCACAAGCTGAAATCTTGGAGTTCTTGGTAGGAGTTCTTATTTTATTACTTCAGTTCCTTTTAGTCTTCCTTATAAAATTTGTGGATCTGCTATACTTCTGTTTCGTACATGGATCATTTGCTTGCATATATCTCATCTCATTTAGAAACCTGCGTGTATTGCTATGATGGGACAAAAACAACAGTGTTGTACATATATAAAAGTTCCTTTAGATCTTTTTATGTACATCTTAAGTTCATTTTATTGTTTAAGGATATTAAGGTTCCTCAGTTACCACTGTTTGCCGTTGTTCGTGGTTTACCACTCCAAATCGTGATTTAACAATACACGCCAAATCAGATTTTTAAAACGCCTTTGTGAATGACCTTTATGCCACTTCCCGCTATATTAAATTGTCTGAAACACAATCTCTATTAATGCAGGATCTCTTCCTCCCCTTCCTTTGTAGAAGCGTTAGTCTGCTCCACATTTTTGAGGTATGCTTTTATCTGTCCTGTACTGTTGATTTCTCCTGGGTTACATGTAGTTGAAGAACATAATATATGGACGCATCGAATTATTTATTTATTCAGTACCATGAAGCTTCACACGATGTAATTAATCAAAAGAATGGCATACGGCAGTTGCATGCGCGAGCAACCAGCATATGTTCTCATTAATGTGTGGTTCTAGCTCATGTCTCATTTTTTCTTGATTTTGCTACATCTTCTTTCAGCTTCAGTGTAATTTGGATAATCGTCATAGCCAGTCTTTGTCTCACAAGACCCCAAAACGCTAGCAGATGTTCTACCACAAGCAACTGCCATGAATAAGCTAGCATCACAGTCAACGGTGTTTTCTTATTGTTGTGCTTTTCTGGTAATTTATTTTTGTGTGGGGATAAGATATATTCTTTTAATACTCCCATGGCCAATCTTATCCACTGCATAGGTTTTGATCCATGTTATTTTTTTATTACCCTAAGAACCATCAGAAAATTAGTAACATGATAATCTGGTTGGTCGGGGTTAGGGGTCTGCCACCTCAAGATTTAGAGATATCTCCGACCTAGGTTGGCTTATTGCATCCCTAATCACCTTGTTGTTCAAAGACAATTTGTTTTTGATTCCACCAATGTATGTTTTTCTTAACGTTCCAATCGGCAATCGCTACATCCATTCTTCATATGTGTGCCAGATTTGCAATTGAAGAATCAAATGTGTTAACGCCCTTGGAAGATCGGGAGAAATCTCTTTCACAGAAGAAGATGCTGACTTAAGGTGTTGACCACTTGCTTTTATTATGTCACTTGCTTCGATCTATGGCTAAATACAGGTAGCATTTTGACATGCTGATGGCAGTTGACCATCATTCCTTCTGAAATATAGGTTGGAGTTGCTCTTTTGTCAAGACCTCAACTCATCAGGACTTTATTCTGGATATTTGTAAAGGAACGTAAAATGCGCTTACATGATATGACATCATTCTCATAGAGTATGTGTTTCTATATGATTATATTCGTTTTCATGCACAGTCGTATATGACTCTTTTCGCGAGCTATATCAAGAAATAATCTTAAGTACTAGATACTGCCAATGGATGATAGTTATCAGTAAAATCATTTTGTAACAAATAATATGTATGAATCAAGTATCTATACTTTGCTCTCTCGTTTTGTTCTTCATCACTTCAACCGATATGCCCTTAGGCACGGCCATGCATAACATAGAAATCACACGTGGAAGGGGTGGGCAATTAGCTAGAGCAGCAGGTGCTGTAGCGAAACTGATTGCAAAAGAGGGTAAATCGGCCACTTTAAGATTACCATCTGGGGAGGTCCGTTTAGTATTCCAAAACTGCTTAGCAACAGTCGGACAAGTGGGTAATGTTGGGGTGAACCAAAAAAGTTTGGGTAGAGCCGGATCTAAGTGTTGGCTAGGTAAACGACCCGTAGTAAGAGGGGTAGTTATGAACCCTGTGGACCACCCCCATGGGGGCGGTGAAGGGAAAGCCCCCATTGGTAGAAAAAAACCCGGACGTTGATAAGATCCTTCCATTTAGTAGCACCTTAGGATGGCATAGCCTTAACGTTAATGGCGAGGTTCAAAAGAGGAAAGGCTTGCGGTGGATACCTAGGCACCCAGAGACGAGGAAGGGCGTAGCAAGCGACGAAATGCTTCGGGGAGTTGAAAATAAGCATAGATCCGGAGATTCCCAAATAGGTCAACCTTTTAAACTGCCTGCTGAATCCATGAGCAGGCAAGAGACAACCTGGCGAACTAAAACATCTTAGTAGCCAGAGGAAAAGAAAGCAAAATCGATTCCCGTAGTAGCGGCGAGCGAAATGGGAGCAGCCTAAACCGTGAAAACGGGGTTGTGGGAGAGCAATACAAGCGTTGTGCTGCTAGGCGAAGCGGTTGAGTGCCGCACCCTAGATGGCTAAAGTCCAATTTCAATATGTGCTTATTCTCGATATGGAAAAAAAGGAGTGTTTCATGGGAGGAGTCATGTGCATTTTCTTTAAGGTCTCGATTGAAATACACGTTAATTTACACATCAGTTTTCATTTAACATAGGTGTCAATATGGAAAAAAGGAGTGTTTCATGGGATGGGCCATGTAGATTTTCTTTAAGGTCTCGACTGACATTACATGTAAATTTACACCTCACTTTTCATCTCTCATAGGCCAAATGTAAATATACGATGCACAAGTCAAACACTACGAATCAAAAAAGTTAGATCAGCAAGACCAATATCACCACAAGCTATACACGAGCATGGAATTTTCACATGCAAAAAAGGATGAGGAGAGGAAAGAAACTTGAAGACCATCACGTGATAGTCATTATGAGATAGTAAATGCGAGGTGACATTTATCGAAATACAGTCATAAGCTATATGCTTTGTATATATAGTAACTTATAATATTTAATGGATGTCTTTGTATAATTTTCAAAAACTGTGGTAACGCACGGGCATTCAACTAGTACCTAATAATAAAGGAGCTAAGGTTTCTGCCAAAAAGTTTCGTCAACGCTTTTTTTAGACCGTTTTACCCTCCCACCAAAACCCATAATACAAAGTTGCCCCTACCGGTTCGTTACCTTCCCCGGACAAACCGTTTTAGAATTGTTCATCCTCTCCTCTTTGTTTCCAAACGACGCACCGGGGAAATCGGTGGCTCTGGCGGTGATGACGGGGCAGGGGCAGGACAGAAAGACGATCGATGCGGCCTGCGTGGTGCGTCCCCGTCGTTGTCGCGTCGGTCCGCTACTTGCCACCATCACTTGGGAGTTCGTGATGAACCATGGCCTCCCCGAAGTTAGCCTCCAAGGCGCAACGGCAAGGATCAGGAAGGACAAACACGATGACTCCACGGAGGCGCTGCCTGGGATACGTGCCCCGGCTCCAGTTCCTCAACGTCGGCCTCGCGTTCGACCGGGAGACAGCAGAGACCGACGCATCGATTGATCCCGGTCGGCACGAGGTCATGCCCAGGAGGGCAATCGGATCCCGTCAATGAGCCAGAAGCAAGCGAGCTCGATACTCGATAGATCGCGAGGATTGTCTGGTTGATCGCCCCAGGAGGAGCGGCTCCTCATCATCAGCTTTGGCCACGAATGGGACAGCGATCGAACCCCAATCTAACCATGGACCTCTCTAACATGATTGACTTGTTTGGGGTCGAAGAACCACATCTTTCAACAATCAACTGTGTTCAGGTATATAGCCTGTCGATGCAATACTTGCTCTGGATGCCAAATACGAAGAATTGAGCAATATGATGTTGAGGCTTTTGTAGATGGCCTCTGCCGATGGCGTTGAGCTCGCGTGGAGCGCGCATCCTTCGTCCACTGTGTGCTCATAGACAGTCGGCCGGCAGCAACATGCATCTAACGTAACCGGTAGGATTTAGCGATGTAAATTTCAGTTCGAGTGCAAGCTCCAGCTGTTACTAGAAAAGGTACTTTTTGGCTTCTTGATCTCAAACCTTGCATCAAGTGTAACAAAGCATAATTCTGGTCTTCATCTCCATGTTGGTCCGAACTAAAATACCATTCCGATAAGCTGAAGATGCAAATCAGGTTTCTGTTCAAAGCTATTTCTTTTATTGCACAGCTTCTCTCCGTCATCATTGCACGGCAGCCCTTCCTGAACTCCCAAGAGCACCAGAGCTTCGTGGACCATCTTGGATATCCAACGCTGTGCTTGAAAGCGGTAGGTAACATGCTCTCCTCTTTCAGTTACATCCCTGAGCTACTCTCTTGATTGACTGCATCATCGACTTCCTCCAGCAATGATTCATGGATCTTCATCAGTGATTGATTCTGCAGATCACTCCCACGCTTGGTTTTATTTAATCAGTTGATTCATCTAAAGCTAAACAATACTCAACCATCATTTGGTATAAAATAAAAACAAATTGAAAGCTAAGATTTTTTACCAGCAACACATTATTGTATTTATCAAGTTGTGAACATTTCTTGATTTATTTTATAAATCCGTTGCAACTCTCCATGTATGAACTATTTTTTATGAACTATGTGTGAATTATTTTATAAATACTGTATTTGTTGCCAACGAGTGACTCAACCTTGGTGTGACGGAGCTACGCCCAATGCTACCAATGTCGTAGCACCGGCCCAACAGCTACACTACAACGAGTAATTCCTCCGTTTTAAGGTTACAAACATGAAATGTCTAGCTAATTAATTAGCACCACTAAACCTATATTAGCACCACACTTAGATTGTTTCGGCTCCACCCCCGGTGTCCGACCAAGGCGGCATTCTCGGGCCGAGGGTCGCGACGATGCATCCCGAACGCAACTGGACGGCCATCTACATGAGGACGGACAACCCTCACTGATATGTGGGGTTAGGATTTCGAGAGAGCCGTGGGGAGTGGGGACAACAAGAGGGTGGAAATTGGGAGGGCATGTGTCAAAGGAACGACAAGCGCCATCTAGGCAGCAGTACCTTAGGAGGAATTGGGGGTGGGGAGGGGGAGGGGGGCTGGCTCAGGATCACTCATGTAGAAGCCAGGACTTCGTCGCAACTGACCATGATGTCACATTTGTGGCGGAGATCGTCGACAACCGCAGAGTGGTCATCGACACTTCGTCTGGTCAAAATTATTCGTAAAAACAATCCGTAGCAACGCACGGGCACTTTTGCTAGTACTAATAAAGGAAGGAAGGTTTCTCCCCAAAATTTTCGTCCGTTTTTATATCACCTATACTTTTCAATGAAAATTACTGTTGCTGCCACCGCTTAGTTAACGTGATAAGAATTTTGGTCCAAATAATTCGGTCGAGCGACCCTTTCTCTCTCTGTTTTCCTCTCTGTTTCTCTCCCTTCGGCCGCCGAAGACCGGCCTCCGTCCATCCCCAACTCGGGAAAGAGGCCCCCGCCGCCGAGAACCTAGCGCCGCCCGTCTCCAAATCCTCCTGGGCTTCGCATCCCCTGCTCAATCGTTGGAGAGAGATTGTGAGGTGATACAGAGAGATGGCCGGGGCGAGCTCGGATCCGTCCGCAGGTGACACTTGGCCTCAAGTAGATTGGCGCGACGGTGCTGCTTGCAGGAGGTTGTGGATGGCGCATATGGGAAGAGGAGAGGGAAGGGCACCCGAGAAGAGGCGGGGGTGGCGCATCTGTGCGGCATGAAGGAGCCCATGCTCGGGCGGGCTTGGCTAGGCAGAGAGATGCGGCCATGGTACTTGCGTGCCCGTGTGCCTAGGAAGGGCTGCTTTGGAATCTATTGCCTGTTGTTTGATACCTTGATCGATGTAGATGGCATATAGAGAAAGATACAGGTTGTGTGAGAAGCTAGCTGATGCTGTTATTACATGTAGTACTGAAATTTGCTAGAGACGAGAGAAATTTTAACTCATATTTGCTACAGTAGATGATTGCTAGCTGCTGCTGCTGCTCTTACATACAGGAATTTTGACTGAATTTTGCAAGACGATTGCTTGTATACAGTATTGAATTTTGTTAGGCGGTTGCTAGCTTGTACTAAATTTTGTTCGATGTTTCCATGTACTAAATTTTGACCCGCTGTTTATTTCTCCCGCAGATGGACAACTTACAATTGGGCAACAATAGAATTTTAGCGATGATGAATGCGGAATTCCGATATATGAATTAGAGCGGCACACCAGATTATAGCCCAATGGGAGAACAACATAAGATGTCAAAATGTATCTGGATATGCAAAACCAAGATTCAGAAAGAAGCCTCTGCAAGAGGAGAAAAATTGGTTGGCGAGAAGATGGTGCTCAAGTTGATTAGTTCTGCGACATGTGGCAACCTTCATGACATGTCCCACCTGCAGGGGGAGCTCGCGAAGGCCAGGGCGGAACTCGCGGCGGCGAGGGGGGTTATGGCGGTGGCACACCCGGCCGTCGTCATCCACGCCATCTACTACGAGGACGACGACGAGATGGGCTTCCTCCCCAACGACGAGGATGTGAGCGTCGTTCGAGAGCCTCTTGAGGCGGCCGTCGTCTGCAGGCTCTGGCGGTGGAGGCACACCGCCATACACGCGGAGGAGGCGTTCGCTGAGGAGCAGACGACCATGTACGGCCGCCAGGACGATTAGCTAGAGGTGGACGCGGCGGCGGCGGAGACATGGGCGGTGGTGGCGGAGGTTGCGCAGGGCAAGGCTGAGGCGGCGGCGGACGTGGAGTCGATGGCGGCGCCCATGCCCCACCTACAGGGGGAGCTCACGAAGGCCAAGGCGGAACTCGCGGCGGCGAGGGTGGTGATGGCGGCGGCGCACCCGGCCGCCGTCATCCACGCCATCGACGACGAGAATGACGACAACATGGGCTTCCTCCCCAACGACGAGGATGTGAGCGACGTTGTTCGCGTCATTCGAGAGCCTCCGCGTTGTCTGCAGGCTCTAGTGGTGGAGGCGCAAACTCGCGACGATGCGCTCCGACCTGGCGGAGGCCGCGTGGATGGTCCGGGACCACACACGGATCGACCGCGAGAACCGCGAGCTGCAGAAGGACATCGTGGCGAGGGACGAGGTGGTTGCGGCAGTGGCGAGGGACAGATCCCGCTACCACACCGACATGGAGGCAGTCGCGGAGGAGGAGGTGGCTCGCGCGGAGGCTTTGGAGGAGTAGGCGCGCGTGGCGGTGGACGAGGAGCTCGCCGCCAACCCTAGGAAAAACTATATAAAAATTAATTGTAGCAACTTTTGGTGTTCACCCTGTGCAACGCACGGGCACTTTTGCTAGTCTATATCTATATCTATACCTAATAATAATAATAATAATAATAAAGGAGCTAACGTTTCTTGCGGTCCAACTTCAAACTAACCTTAAAGTTAGAGGAAATTACCCACCTATGCCACCCATAAGTTGTACCGGTTGTGCTTTTTTTCTTTGTTCTACGTCTCAACGTAGGCTTTCTGATCTCGCGATCAGATTACAATTGCACTCCCGATTGATACCTGCTTCACGCACGTCATATAAGCACCACCGAATTTGGCGCGGATTATCGGAAGTGCCACCGAAGTCTCAACGACTTCGTTCGAGCATAGAAGAGATGATTAGGGTTTGCGATTCGTTCGAGCACGGAGCATGGCGGCGGCGGCTGACCGCGGCGCGCGCGGGGTTTGGCACAAATCAGGCGACGAGTCCCGAGTGCAACGCAAGCAACGGCCAGTCGGTGGCATAGCAGTCAGAGCGCACGAGACTGGTGGCACGTGAAATAGCAGCACAACGCGTTAGCCTCAATGCAGCATTGCTCGAGAGTCCTCGAGGTATCAGAGCGTGGCGATGGCCGTTGCTCAGATTCGCACATGTGGACAGGCCTTCTGGCCTTGAAGAATCTGAATTCGCTGCAGGTGTTCATCACCTACACAGGTACACTGCATGTTGTCGATGGGTATTGTACCAATCAAGCAAGATAAGACACTGACTGCTGCTGTTGTCGAGCGCATGTCCAAGATCAAAGAGGATCGATCCCACTAACTACATTGAAGGGCCAAACACATCTTGACATTACTATATGATTCTTAGACACGGTGAGAAAGCAACTCGGTAGCCCATGAGCTGGCCAAAGCTGGGGCGACCTACCGGAAATTTATTTTGATTTCAGCTGCCCCTTTCTATTTTGCATGTCATATGTAATGACTGTAATTGTGATACTAATTTTTTTTGGAGTATATAAGTTTCTCTTTCCCTAAAAAAAATTGTGACCAACAGATTGGGAATGTCACGGCGGTCTATAAGAGATGTACAAAATTACGGAGGAATTGAGAGTATACCCAAATTAATGTGTGTTCTTATTATTTCCTGATATAGATTTTTTTTACATGACCCTAACAGAGTTATGCTGATCGGATCTGACCGTGGTCACAAGACACATAAGGTTTGGGTGGAAGGAAGACCTTCAAGGGAGGATCCGCGGGTGATAGGGCGGTGGAGGCTGCACATGGGCGAGACATGACAGAAAAAGAGAATCACGTCAACTTTTCAATCAAAATAATGGATCCATAAAAAATTTATGCCAATACAAATAATGTGTAATGATTTATCATTGAAACTTCATATAATGATTTCAACGAAATCTACCATAGCAATGCACGTGCATATTTCCTATTAATCTATACCTACCTAATAATCAAGAAAAAAAAAGGTTTTTTGCGGTCCAACATTTTTTTGACCGATTTGTTCTCCCACCGAAATATATATTACCATCAAATACAAAATCTACCGTAGCAACGCACGGGCTTTGTCTTAGTAGTCTATATAAAGACTTCGATATGCAGCCCCAAACACACACACGCGCCTCTCTCTCGACGCCGCACACGCGACGCAAACGCTGCTCCTTCTCTCCTACGGCTGCTGCTTTCGCGACGTACACACGACGCAACATCCTCAACGCTATTCGGGGAAAGCCGCTATTCGGGGAACGCCGCGACTCAACGCATCATCTGTGCGGTAATAATTCTAATTTCGCTCTTTTTAAGTAAATTGTCGTACGTAAGTTCGCAATTTTATATTTTTAGATCTACACCTCCGTTTAGAATAGTGGTTCTTCCGTTAAGTTTATAATTAGATTCTCTACAACTTTCATGTACTCCATTCGAGCAACTTGTTCAGACAACTTTTCGTGCACCATTAGAATTGTAACCGCTTCTGTCTAGTTTTGTAAAATCCATATCTTTTACGTTGGATTTCGACAAACCCTATACCGTTGGAATCAGCAAATCACGTAGATCATTTTAGATAATTTGCGTGGCTGTTTCGCCCATTTTATTTTCGCGATACCACTTTCATCCGCAACATCGTCTATAAAATAAATCCTACAAATTTTTTCCGAGAGATTCTTTTGGCGATATGGTTGTAATGGAATTCTCTACAACTTCCGTGTAGAAAGGTCTTCTATCTGGAAAACTTCTTCTAATAACTCTTCGCGAAAAGTGTAGTCCTATAACTGGTTTCGACATAGTTACTTTAGCCAAAATGATCTTTATGATCATACCCATCTGCAGGACCAGTTATAATTCTTTATCATGTTCACGGATAATGCAAAGCTTACCCCTGGTTGTCTTGTTCATATTATTCAAATGAAAGTTGAGTTATTTGAGTAAAATGTGACATATCCTAGTTTAAATTTTTATCTTGCTTTAGTAGGGTGGAGATACTCTACCCCATATCACATGTGATGAATCTTTGTTATCCATTAGGCTCCGCGAACCAAATCCCGATATCATTCATGACTATACAACCTCATGTCATTCAACTCTTCCACTTAGTTCGAACTATTCAAACTTTTAAATGAGTTACTTGAGTAGTTCAATATATCATTAGTTCGTATCCAATGCTATGTGTGACCTTTGTGCTACTCTGATAAGTGTTGTCACACTACGTCAATTGCATAAGCCTTGTTTTACAGTACTCCATCCAGTAGCACCACTGTCCAAAATACTTGAATCACTTTGCAAATATTAAAATTCACATATGAGGATTTGAGTAATTTTGTCATAACTTAAAATCTACAAAACATTATAATTTGATCCCTTTGACAAATAATCATATTGAAACTCCATATCCAATAGAACTTATGTTTAGTTTAGTTGAATACTTTCATCATGCTCCAGTGTTCACATCTATCCAAATCATATTATCCTAGTCCATGGTATTCAATTAACAATTGAGTTATTTGAGTAAATGGTGAAACTCTTAACGATTGACTTTTTCTCTTGTGCAAATGTTGTGTTGAGACACTCTACTACATAGCACATGTTTTGAACCCTTGATATCCATTAGCATCTTTAACCCACATCTTCAATGTCATCCATACATATCCAACCTCATGCCCACTTAATCTTACTGGCTTATATTGAACTATTCAATTTACAAATGAGTTAATTGAGTGATTTAATATATCACAAATCCATACCCAAGCCTATGTGTAATTCATACTATTTGGAGTAATTGTTGTCACACTTATTCAATAGTATTACCATTACACTATTTGTCACTTATGTGATTCAATTCACATAAGCCATTCCATATCCTTTTCATGCTTTTGTAAAGCATAAATATTCTTCAATTATATCTTAGATAATCCAATTCTTTCTAATCATGTGACTTGTCATCCAAACTCTCACCGCCATATTTTGCAAGCCAATCCCCATGCCATACCTTAGTACCATAGAGCGATTTCCGATTGTTGCCTTGTTTGATTGTGTTGTTGTTGAATGGTGTGTTTATGTTGTGCTATATTTTATCTTGGGCTTTCTATTTCCGTGCCCCTGGTTCGTTAGTTGTACTCAGTTTTTCCCAGATTCTTAGTTTTTCCTCAGTTTTCCCCAAGCCATTGTCTGAAACCCGCAGAAAGAGCTCGGACGGTAGGATTCCCGTTTAGTTGACCGTTCCGTGCTGACGTGTGGGGCAGCGTCGTGTGGGGCCGCGTTGCGTGGGGCTGGTAGAAAGGGACCGCGTGGGACATGACGAGACCGCGTTTGGTTATACGTGAGCAGGAGCTAGGTTATTTCTCTCTCAGCCCAAAATGGCACCTTTTTTCCCTCTTTCTCTTTGTCTTTTTTCACAAAATTATTATCAAATCTAGAGAAGCTTCCATTTCTGTCTTTTTCCAATTATTTGTGCATTTTGGCCCTTGTTTTTTGCCCATTATGGCAGCAAATCTAGTACTCCCTCCAGTCCATATTAATGACCTCACCTATATTGGTTCATATGTACTCCCTCCGTGCATGTATATTTTGTTGCCCTTTTCTTTAATTCATGTACTTTAGTTTGCATCTAGTCTAGGTTTTAGTATGTAGGTTCACTCTTTTTAGTTTGAATGCAGTCCACTCTAAAAATATCTAGTTAAATCTAGAAGAAAATCTCGATGTTAATGTACGATAAATTCACACCGTCGTAATAAATCGAGAAAACAAAGTAGGGCCAACAAAGTATAGCAGAATAGGGATAGATAATAGGTAGATAATAAGCTGCATACATCAGCCAAAATAATACGTAACAGGTTCTTAGGTTCTTCACAGCACCAACATACTAACAACAACAAAATAAAAAGCTGCTTTGCAGCAGCAGCACACGTCCTGGACTCCGCCTACTCCATCTGGCTCCTCCTCCAGTTCGAGGACCCCTATCCCTTGACCTTGGGCACCTTGGGCTTGATCGGAGGCATGCGCCCGGCGGCGATCTCCACACGCTGGAAGTTGCGGAGGTGAATTGATACGTCCAAAATGTATCTACTTTCCCGAACACTTTTGCTATTGTTTTGCCTCTAATTTGTGTATTTTGGATACAACTAACACAGACTAACGCTGTTTTCAGCATAATTGCTCTGGTGTCTCGTTTTTGTGCAGAAATCCAACTTTCAGGAAAATCCCCAGAATTAATGTCCAAGGGCTTATTTTTCCAGAAGATTAACGGAGCCAGAAGGGCAGGCCAGGGGGGGCCCACGGCCCCCACACCATGGGCCGGCGCGGCCTAGAAGGGGGCGCGCCGCCCTATGGTGAGGCCCCCTCGGCCAGCCTCCGACGCCCCCTTTTCGACTACTTAACGTCTTCGACCTAAAAACGCACGGGGAGTTAGACGAAATTGCCAGAAGACATCCAGAACGCCGCCACCATCGCGAAACTCCGTCTCGGGACCGTAAACTCCGTTCTGGCACTCCGCCGGGACGGGAATTGGAGGAGATCATCGCCATCATCACCACCGACGCCTCTCCATCGACCAGCCATGTTTCCCCCATCCATGTGTGAGTAATTCCCCCGCTGTAGGCTGAAGGGGATGGTAGGGATTGGATGAGATTGGTCATGTAATAGCATAAGATTGTTAGGGCATAGTGCCTAGTGTCCGTAATTGGTACTTTTATGATATTGTTGCAACTTGTTATGCTTAATGCTTGTCACTAGGACCCGAGTGCCATGATCGCAGATCTGAACATGTTATCAATTCATGATGATATTCATTGCTTTATGATCTTACTCGCAAGTTGTATACACGTATTGTTGTCCGGAACCCGAGGCCCCAAAGTGACAGAAATTGGGACAACCGAAGGGGGAGGCGGTGAAATGAGGATCACATGTGTTCACGGAGTGTTAATGCTTTGCTCCGGTGCTCTATTAAAAGGAGTACCTTAATTTCTAGTAGATTCCCTAGAGGCCTGATGGCGTGTAATTCACACGTTCGTTGGGAACCCCAAGAGGAAGGTATGATGCGCACAGCAGAAAATTTTCCCTCAGAAAGAAACCAAGGTTTATCGAACCAGGAGGAGCCAAGAAGCACGTTGAAGGTTGATGGCGGCGGGATGTAGTGCGAGCGCAACACCGGGGATTCCGGCGCCAACGTGGAACCCGCACAACACAACCAAAGTACTTTGCCCCAACGAAACGAGTGAGGTTGTCAATCTCACCGGCTTGCTGTAACAAAGGATTAACCGTATTGTGTGGAAGATGATTGTTTGCAGAGAAAACAGTAAAAACAAGTATTGCAAGCAGATTTGTATTTCAGTATAAAAGAATGGACCGGGGTCCACAGTTCACTAGAGGTGTCTCTCCCATAAGATAAAAGCATGTTGGGTGAACAAATTATAGTCGGGCAATTGACAAATAGAGAGGGCATAACAATGCACATACATGACATGATAAATATAGTGAGATTTAATTGGGCATTACGACAAAGTACATAGACCGCCATCCAACTACATCTATGCCTAAAAAGTCCACCTTCAGGTTATCATCCGAACCCCTTCCAGTATTAAGTTGCAAAGCAACAGACAATTGCATTAAGTATGGTGCGTAATGTAATCAACAACTACATCCTTAGACATAGCATCAACGTTTTATCCCTAGTGGCAAAAGCACAACACAACCTTAGAACTTTCTGTCACTGTCCCAGGTATCAATGGAGGCATGAACCCACTATCGAGCATAAATACTCCCTCTTGGAGTTAAGAGCAAAAACTTGGCCAGAGCCTCTACTAATAACGGAGAGCATGCAAGATCATAAACAACACATAGGTAATAACTTGATAATTAACATAACATGGTATTCTCTATCCATCGGATCCCGACAAACACAACATATAGCATTACAGATAGATGATCTTGATCATGTTAGGCAGCTCACAAGATCCAACAATGAAGCACAATGAGGAGAAGACAACCATCTAGCTACTGCTATGGACCCATAGTCTAGGGGTGAACTACTCACTCATCACTCCGGAGGTGACCATGGCGGTGAAGAGTCCTCCGGGAGATGAATCCCCTCTCCGGCAGGGTGCCGGAGGAGATCTCCGAATCCCCGAGATGGGATTGGCGGCGGCGGCGTCTCGGAAGGTTTTCCGTATCGTGGTTCTCGCATCGGGGTTTTCGCGACGGAGGCTTTAAGTAGGCGGAAGGGCAACGTGGGGGCCACACGAGGGCCCCACACCATAGGTCGGCGCGGCCGGGACCCGGGCCGCGCCGCCCTATGGTGGCGGCCCTCGTGGCCCCACTTCGACTCCTCTTCGGTCTTCCGGAAGCTTCGTGGCAAAATAGGACCCCGGGCTTTGATTTCGTCCAATTCCGAGAATATTTCGTTACTAGGATTTACGAAACCAAAAACAGCAGAAAACAGACAATCGGCTCTTCGGCATCTTGTTAATAGGTTAGTTCCGGAAAATGCACGAATATGACATAAAGTGTGCATAAAACATGTAGATATCATCAATAATGTGGCATGGAACATAAGAAATTATTGATACGTCGGAGACGTATCAGCATCCCCAAGCTTAGTTCCGCTCGTCCCGAGCGAGTAAAACGATAACAAAGATAATTTCTGAAGTGACATGCCATCATAACCTTGATCATACTATTTGTAAACATATGTAATGAATGCAGCGATCAAAACTATGGTAATGACATGAGTAAACAAGTGAATCATAAAGCAAAGACTTTTCATGAATAGTACTTCAAGACAAGCATCAATAAGTCTTGCATAAGAGTTAACTCATAAAGCAATAAATCAAAGTAAAGGTATTGAAACAACACAAAGGAAGATTAAGTTTCAGCGGTTGCTTTCAACTTATAACATGTATATCTCATGGATAATTGTCAACATAGAGTAATATAACAAGTGCAATATGCAAGTATGTAGGAATCAATGCACAGTTCACACAAGTGTTTGCTTCTTGAGGTGGAGAGAGATAGGTGAACTGACTCAACATAAAAGTAAAAAGAATGGTCCTTCAAAGAGGAAAGCATCGATTGCTATATTTGTGCTAGAGCTTTTATTTTGAAAACATGAAACAATTTTGTCAACGGTAGTAATAAAGCATATGAGTTATGTAAATTATATCTTACAAGTTGCAAGCCTCATGCATAGTATACTAATAGTGCCCGCACCTTGTCCTAATTAGCTTGGACTACCGGATCATTGCAATACACATGTTTTAACCAAGTGTCACAATGGGGTACCTCCATGCCGCCCGTACAAAGGTCTAAGGAGAAAGCTCGCATTTTGGATTTCTCGCTTTTGATTATTCTCAACTTAGACATCCATACCGGGACAACATGGACAACAGATAATGGACTCCTCTTTAATGAATAAGCATGTGGCAACAATTATTATTCTCATATGAGATTGAGGATATATGTCCAAAACTGAAACTTTTACCATGAATCATGGCTTTAGTTAGCGGCCCAATGTTCTTCTCTAACAATATGCATGCTCCAACCATTAAGGTGGTAGATCTCTCTTACTTCAGACAAGACGGACATGCATAGCAACTCACATGATATTCAACAAAGAATAGTTGATGGCGTCCCCAGAAACATGGTTATCGCACAACAAGCAACTTAATAAGAGATAAAGTGCATAAGTACATATTCAATACTGCAATAGTTTTTAAGCTATTTGTCCCATGAGCTATATATTGCAAAGGTGAATGCTGGAATTTTAAAGGTAGCACTCAAGCAATTTACTTTGGAATGGCGGATAAATACCATGTAGTAGGTAGGTATGGTGGACACAAATGGCATAGTGGTTGGCTCAAGGATTTTGGATGCATGAGAAGTATTCCCTCTCGATACAAGGTTTAGGCTAGCAAGGTTATTTGAAACAAACACAAGGATGAACGGTACAGACAAAACTCACATAAAAGACATATTGTAAACATTATAAGACTCTACACCGTCTTCCTTGTTGTTCAAAACTCAATACTAGATGTTATCTAGACTCTAGAGAAACCAAATATGCAAACCAAATTAGCAAGCTCTAAGTGTTTCTTCATTAATGGGTGCAAAGTATATGATGCACGAGCTTAAACATGAGCACAACAATTGCCAAGTATCAAATTATCCAAGACATTTTAGAATTACTACATGTAGTATTTTCCAATTCCAACCATATAACAATTTAACGAAGAAGAAACTTCGCCATGAATACTATGAGTAGAGCCTAAGGACATACTTGTCCATATGCTACAGCGGAGTGTGTCTCTCTCCCACAAAGTGAATGCTAGGATCCATTTTATTCAAACAAAACAAAAACAAAAACAAACCAACGCTCCAAGCAAAGTGCATAAGATGTGACGGAATAAAAATATAGTTTCGAGGGAGGAACCCGATAATATTGTCGATGAAGAAGGGGATGCCTTGGGCATCCCCAAGCTTAGACGCTTGAGTCTTCTTAGAATATGCAGGGGTGAACCACCTGGGCATCCCCAAGCTTAGAGCTTTCACTCTCCTTGATCATATTGTATCATACTCCTCTCTTGATCCTTGAAAACTTCCTCCACACCAAACTCGAAACAACTCATTAGAGGGTTAGTGCACAATAAAAATTAACATGTTCAGAGGTGACACAATCATTCTTAACACTTCTGGACATTGCATAAAGCTACCTGGACATTAATGGATCAAAGAAATTCATCCAACATAGCAAAAGAGGCAATGCGAAATAAAAGGCAGAATCTGTCAAAACAGAACAGTCCATAAAGATGGATTTTATTAGGGCACCAGACTTGCTAAAATGAAAATGCCCAAATTGAATGAAAGTTGCGTACATATCTGAGGATCACTCACGTAAATTGGCTTAATTTTCTGAGTTACCTACAGAGAATTAGACCCAGATTCGTGACAGCAAAGAAATCTGTTTCTGTGCAGTAATCCAAATCTAGTATTTACTTTACTATCAAAGACTTTACTTGGCACAACAAAACATAAAACTAAGATAAGGAGATGTTGCTACAGTAGTAGACAACTTCCAAGACTCAAATATAAAACAAAAATACTGTAGTAAAAATATGGGTTGTCTCCCATAAGCGGTTTTCTTTAACGCCTTTCAGCTAGGCGCAGAAAGTGTAACTCAAGTATTATCAAAGGGTGGTGCATAAGAAATAATTATTATTTGTGGTTGTGAAGTCACACAACTTAGTATTTTTAGGGGTGGCCATTTTACCAGTAGTAAATAAAACAAACAAGATAAAGTAAATGCAAGTAACTAATTTTTTTGTGTTTTTGATATAGCAAACAAGATAGTAAATAAAGTAAAGCTAGCAACTAATTTTTTTGTGTTTTGATATAAGTGCAGCAAACAAAGTAGTAAATAAAATAAAGCAAGACAAAAACAAAGTAAAGAGGTTGAGAAGTGGAGACTCCCCTTGCAGCGTGTCTTGATCTCCCCGGCAACGGCGCCAGAAAATATGCTTGATGGCGTGTAATTCACACGTTCGTTGGGAACCCCAAGAGGAAGGTATGATGCGCACAGCAGCAAGTTTTCCCTCAGAAAGAAACCAAGGTTTATCGAACCAGGAGGAGCCAAGAAGCACGTTGAAGGTTGCTGGCGGCGGGATGTAGTGCGGCGCAACACCAGGGATTCCGGCGCCAACGTGGAACCTGCACAACACAACCAAAGTACTTTGCCCCAACGAAACGAGTGAGGTTGTCAATCTCACCGGCTTGCTGTAACAAAGGATTAACCGTATTGTGTGGAAGATGATTGTTTGCAGAGAAAACAGAAAAACAAGTATTGCAGCAGATTTGTATTTCAGTATAAAAGAATGGACCGGGGTCCACAGTTCACTAGAGGTGTCTCTCCCATAAGATAAAAGCATGTTGGGTGAACAAATTACAGTCGGGCAATTGACAAATAGAGAGGGCATAACAATGCACATACATGACATGATAAATATAGTGAGATTTAATTGGGCATTACGACAAAGTACATAGACCGCCATCCAACCGCATCTATGCCTAAAAAGTCCACCTTCGAGGTTATCATCCGAACCCCTTCCAGTATTAAGTTGCAAAGCAACAGACAATTGCATTAAGTATGGTGCGTAATGTAATCAACAACTACATCCTTAGACATAGCATCAATGTTTTATCCCTAGTGGCAACATCACAACACAACCTTAGAACTTTCTCGTCACCTGTCCCGAGTATCAATGGAGGCATGAACCCACTATCGAGCATAAATACTCCCTCTTGGAGTTAAGAGCAAAAACTTGGCCGAGCCTCTACTAATAACGGAGAGCATGCAAGATCATAAACAACACATAGGTAATAACTTGATAATTAACATAACATGGTATTCTCTATCCATCGGATCCCGACAAACACAACATATAGCATTACGGATAGATGATCTTGATCATGTTAGGCAGCTCACAAGATCCAACAATGAAGCACAATGAGGAGAAGACAACCATCTAGCTACTGCTATGGACCT
>NC_061511.1:119706059-119823920 GCF_022539505.1 Lolium rigidum
TCTTTTGCTTCAACTCTTATTTCTTGCGAGTGCATCGTTAAAATTGCTGAGCCCATCTTAATGGCTATAAAGAAAGAACTTCTTGGGAGATAACCCATGTGTTTATTTTGCTACTGTTTTGTTGAGTCTTGGAAGTTGTTACTACTGTAGCAACCTCTCCTTATCTTATTTTATTGCATTTTTGTGCCAAGTAAAGTCTTTGATAGTAGGGTTGATACTAGATTTGGATTACTTGCGCGAAACAGATTCGTCACTGTCACGAATTTGGGCAGGGTTCTATGTAGGTAACTCAGGAAAATCTGCCAATTTACGTGCGTGATCCTCAGATATGTACGCAACTTTCATTCAATTTGAGCATTTTCATCTGAACAAGTCCAGTGCCTCTAAAAAATTCGTCTTTACGGACTGTTCTGTTTTGACATATTCTGCCTTTTATTTCGCATTGCCTCTTTTGCTGTGTTGGATGGATTTCTTTGTTCCATTGACTTCCAGTAGCTTTGGGCAATGTCCAAAAGTGTTAAGAATGATTGTGTCACCTCTGAACATGTGAAATTTTTGATTATGCACTAACCCTCTAATGAGTTTGTTTTGATTTTGGTGTGGAGGAAGTTTTCAAGGGTCAAGAGAGGAGGATGATATACTATGATCAAGAAGAGTGAAAAGTCTAAGCTTGGGGATGCCCCCGTGGTTCATCCCTGCATATTTCAAGAAGACCCAAGCGTCTAAGCTTGGGGATGCCCAAGGCATCCCCTTCTTCATCGACAATTTATCAGGTTTCTTCTCTTGAAACTATATTTTTATTCGGTCACATCTTATGTGCTTTACTTGGAGCATCTGTTTGTTTTTGTTTTGTTTGAATAAATTCATGCTTGTGTGGGAGAGAGACACGCTCCGCTGGTTCATATGAACACATGTGTTCTTAGCTTTTAATGTTCATGGCGAAGGTTGAAACTGCTTCGTTAATTGTTATATGGTTGGAAACAGAAAATGCTGCATGTGGTAATTGGTATAATGTCTTGAATAATTTGATACTTGGCAATTGTTGTGCTCATATAGATCATGTTTAAGCTCTTGCATCATGTACTTTGCACCCATTAATGAAGAACTACATAGAGCTTGTTAAAATTTGGTTTGCATGATTGGTCTCTAGAGTCTAGATATTTTATGGTTAAAGTGTTTGAACAACAAGGAGATGATGTAAAGTCTTATAATGCTTACAATATGTTCATATGTGAGTCTTGCTGCACCGTTTTATACTTGAGTTTGCTTCAAACAACCTTGCTAGCCTAGCCTTGTATTGAGAGGAATTCTTCTCGTGCATCCAAATCCTTGAGCCAAAAACTATGCCATTTGTGTCCACCATACCTACCTACTACATGGTATTTCTCTGCCATTCCAAAGTACATTACTTGAGTGCTACCTTTAAACTTCTATTCTTTGCCTTTACAATACATAGCTCATGGGAAAATAGCCTTAAAAACTATTGTGGTGAAGAATATGTACTTATGTATCTTATTTCTTAATAAGTTGCTTGTTGAGCGGTAACCATGTTTCGGGGACGCCATCAACTTTTACCTTTGTTGAATATCATGTGAGTTGCTATGCATGTTCGTCTTGTCTGAAGTAAGAGCGATTTTCATGATCAAATGGTTTGAGTATGCATATTGTTAGAGAAGTACATTGGGCCGCTAACTAAAGCCATGAATCATGGTGGAAGTTTCAGTTTGGACATAAATCCTCAATCTCTTATGAGAATATTAACTGTTGTTGAATGCTTATGCATAAAAGAGGAGTCCATTATCTGTTGTCTATGTTGTCCCGGTATGGGTGTCTAAGTTGAGAATGATCAAAAGCGAGAAATCCAATGCGAACCTTCTCCTTAGACCCTTGTACGAGCGGCATAGAGGTACCCCTTTGTGACACTTGGTTGAAACATATGCTATGCAATGATAATCCGTGTTAATCCAAGCTAATTAGGACAAGGTGCGAGCACTATTAGTATACTATGCATGAGGCTTGCAACTTATAGGATGTCTTATACATAACACATATGCTTTATTACTACCGTTGACAAAATTGTTTCTATGTTTTCAAAATGAAAAGCTCTAGCACAAAAATAGTAATCCATGCTTCCTCTGCGAAGGGCCATTCTTCTACTTTATTGTTGAGTCAGTTTACCTACTTCTTTCTATCTTAGAAGCAAACACTTGTGTAAACTGTGTGCATTGATTCTTACATGTTTACCTATTGCACTTGTTATATTGCTTTATGTTGACAACTATCCATGAGATATACATGTTGCAAGTTGAAAGCAATTGCTGAA
The DNA here is from genome assembly GCF_022539505.1 of Lolium rigidum. Classification (NCBI taxonomy): domain Eukaryota; kingdom Viridiplantae; phylum Streptophyta; class Magnoliopsida; order Poales; family Poaceae; genus Lolium; species Lolium rigidum. The sequence goes on from NC_061511.1 coordinate 119,708,383, forward strand.
ACTTAATCATCCTTTGTGTTGCTTCAATGCCTTCTACTTTGAATCTATTGCTTTATGAGTAACTCTTATGCAAGTCCTATTGATGCTTGTCTTGAAAGTACTATTCATGAAAAGTCTTTGTTATATGATTCATTTGTTTACTCATTGTCTTTATCATTGCTTCGAATCGCTGCATTCATCTCATATGCTTTACAATAATGTTGATCAAGATTATGTTGGTAGCATGTCACTTAAGAAATTATCATTGTTATCGTTTACCTACTCGAGGACGAGTAGGAACTAAGCTTGGGGATGCTTGATACGTCTCAAACGTATCTATAATTTCTTATGTTCCATGCTAGTTTTATGACAATACCTACATGTTTTGTTCACACTTTATATCTTTTTGATGCGTTTTCCGGAACTAACCTATTGACGAGATGCCAAAGTGCCAGTTCCTGTTTTCTGCTGTTTTTGGTTTCAGAAATCCTAGTAAGGAAATATTCTCGGAATTGGACGAAATCAACGCCTAGGACCTTATTTTCCCCGGAAGCATCCAGAGAGTCAGAGAGGCACCAGAGGGGAGCCCTGGGGGCCCCACCCCACAGGGCGGCGTGGCCTGGACCCTGGGCGCGCCAGCCTATGGGGGCCCACCCCCTAGCTCCTCCGAGGCTGCCTCTTCGCCTATTAAAGCCGTCCTGACCTAAATCTTCGACACGGATTGAAGAAACACCAGAAAACCTTCCAGAGCCGCCGCCATCGCGAAGCCAAGATCTGGGGGACAGGAGTCTCTGTTCCGGCACGCCGCCGGGATGGGGAAGTGCCCCCGGAAGGCTCCTCCATCGACACCACCGCCATCTTCATCACCGCTGCTGTCTCCCATGAGGAGGAAGTAGTTCTCCCTCGAGGCTAAGGGCTGTATCGGTAGCTATGTGGTTAATCTCTCTCCTATGTACTTCAATACAATGATCTCATGAGCTGCCTTACATGATTGAGATTCATATGAGTTTTGTATCACTATTAGTCTATGTGCTACTCTTGTGATGTTATTAAAGTAGTCTATTCCTCCTTCACGGTGTAATGGTGACAGTGTGTGCATCGTGTAGTACTTGGCGTAGGTTATGATCATAATCTCTTTGTAGGTTATGGAGTTAATTATTACTATGATAGTATTGATGTGATCTATTCCCCCTTCATAGTGTAAAGGTGATAGTGTGTATGCTATGTTAGTACTCGTTTTAAATTGCAAAGATCTATTATGCTCTAAAGGTTACTTAAATATGAATGCCAAATGTTGTGGAGCTTGTTTACTCCGGCATTGAGGTGCTCTTGTAGCCCTACACAACGAATGGTGTTCATTATCAAACAAGAGCATATGTAGCACAAAGGAAGAGAACTTATTTATTTATGTGATCAATTTTGAGAGTGTCCACTAGTGAAAGTATGATCCCTGGGCCTTGTTTCCAAATACTGCAATCATCGCTTGTTTACTGTTTTACTGCATCTTTACTTCCTGCAATATTACTACCATCAACTGCACGCCAGCAAGCACTTTTCTAGCGCCGTTACTACTGCTCATATTCATTCATACCACTTTGATACGTCCATTTTGCATCACTATTTTATATCATAATTTGCCGTTATTCATTGATATATTTCATATTTGGAGATAATACTTATGTTATTTCATCTATTTTGCATGTTTCATGATTATTGGAGGATCGCGCACCGGAGTCAGGATTCTGCTGGAAAAAGCGCCGTCAGAATGCAATATTTCCGAAGATCAACAGTTGACGGAAATTATATGAAAAATCCTATTTTTCCAGAAGACGAAGGGAGCCAGAAGGGGGAGCCGAGGGGACCCGAGGTGGGCCCACCCCATAGGCCGGCGCGGCCCAAGGCCTAGCCGCGCCGCCCTGTGAGGAGGGGGCCCACAGCCCCTCTCGCCTCCTTTTCTTCGCGTACGCCTTCGTCCCGAAAACCTAAGCCCCAGAGGATAGTCGCGAAGAGTCACAGCCGCCTCTGCGGGGCGGAGAACACCAGAGAGAAAGAGCTCTCCGGCGGGCAGGAATCCGCCGGGAAATTCCCTCCCGGAGGGGGAAATCGACGCCATCGTCACCGTCATCGAGCTGGACATCATCTCCATCACCATCGTCATCATCTCCATCATCATCACCGCCATCTCCACCGCTGCACCTCATCACCGCTGTAACAATTCGGGTTGGATCTTGATTGTTTGATAGGGGAAACTCTCCCGTGTTGATTTCTACTTGTTATTGATGCTATTGAGTGAAACCATTGAACCAAGGTTTATGTTCAGATTGTTATTCATCATCATATCACCTCTGATCATGTTCCATATGATGTCTCGTGAGTAGTTCGTTTAGTTCTTGAGGACATGGGTGAAGTCTAAATGTTAGTAGTGAATTATGGTTGAGTAGTATTCAATGTTATGATATTTAAGTTGTGGTGTTATTCTTCTAGTGGTGTCGTGTGAACGTCGACTACACGACACTTCACCATTTATGGGCCTAGGGGAATGCATCTTGTACTCGTTTGCCAATTGCGGGGTTGCCGGAGTGACGAAACTCGAGCCCCCGTTGGTATATCGATGCAGGAGGGATAGCGAGGATCTCGTAGTTTAAGGCTGTGGTTAGATTTATCTTAATTACTTTCTTGTAGTTGCGGATGCTTGCAAGGGGTATAATCACAAGTATGTATTAGTCCTAGGAAGGGCGGTACATTAGCATAGGTTCACCCACACAACACTTATCAAAACAATGAAGATTAATTAGCCGTATGTAGCGAAAGCACTAGACTAAATTCCCGTGTGTCCTCAAGAACGTTTGGTCATTATAAGTAAACAAACCGGCTTGTCCTTTGTGCTAAAAAGGATTGGGCCACTCGCTGCAATTGTTACTCTCGCATACTCGTACTTATCGAAGATACTACGATACACCCCCTATACTTGTGGGTCATCAAGAGTCTTTTCTGGCGCCGTTGCCGGGGACTGAAGCGCTATTGGTAAGTGGAATTGGTAAGGGAAATTTCTACTGTTTGTGCTGATTTTATTTCGCTCGCTGCTATAATTCATTATGGAGAGATCTTCTCTTGAGTGTTTATTTGGGAAATCTACTACTACTGCAAAGGTAGTGGATGAGGCGCCAGGTCAGGAAGAAATACCATACAAAATACCTATGAAAATTATTGAACGTGTAGTGGGTAACCGTTATATAGGGGATGGAACTGTCCACCCTGGAGATCATTTACTGTTTTTACATGAATTATGAGGTTTATTCAAGTGTGCAGGTATTGCTATGGATGAAGTGAGGAAGAAACTATTCTCTATATCGCTGTCTGGTAAAGCGGCGCATTGGTATAAATTACTTGGATAATGGGGATTCTCTTGAATGGAATGATATTGTGCCCCGGTTTTATTCTAAGTTCTATCCTCCAAGTGAGATTCACAAAGATCGAATCGCATATATAATTTTTGGCCTCATGAAGGAGAGAGTATTGCCCAAGCGTGGGGGAGATTGAAGTCTTTAATGCTCAAATGCCCCATTCATGATCTTCCTGGTAATATTATTATTGATAATTTCTATGCAAGACTTTCTTTTCAAGACAAGACCTTGCTGGATACTTCTTGTTCTGGATCATTTACACGCAACAAGGAAGAGTTTAAAAGGGACCTTCTTAATCGGATCCAAGAAAATATTGAAGGATGGGAGAACGACAAGGATAGAGAATCGGGTATAAATTATGATTATAAATGCATTGAAGCTTTTATGGATACCGATAAATTTCGTAATATGAGTGCTACTTATGGTCTTGATTCTCAAGTTGTCTGCAAATCTTTATAAAGCTTTTGCCTCTCATTATGAATTGCCAAAGAAGAACTTTGATAAGTATCATGAACCGTATAAAGATAAAATTGATTCATCTATAAATAAATGTGTTGTAGTTGAAACTGTTGATCATGTTATTCCTGAAGCTTATATTGAAAAATCTCCTTTCCCTGCTAAAATGAAGGAGTACTCTGTTATAAATAGTGCGGTTCATAAAAGTGAAAAGAAACCTATAGAACCTGAAGAACAAATAAAAGTTGAACCTGCTGTTGCAATAATTAAAGATCTTGTGACTGAAAATGTGGAGGATGGCCATATTATTTTCTGTGAAGATGCTTCTAATATTGTTTCACATCCTAATAAGTCTAGGAAAGCTAGTGTTTCTATGCTCTCTGTTAGAATTGGTGATCATTGTTATTATGGTTTATGTGACATTGGTGCAAGTATTAGTGCTATTCCTTATGAGCTTTACACGGAGATTATGCACGAAATTGGTTCTTGTGAACTTGAAGATATTGATGTGGTTATTCGGCTAGCTAATAGAGAAACTATCTCTCCAATTGGTATTGTTCGAGATGTGGAAGTTCTATGTGGTAAGATTAAATATCCTGCTGACTTTTTGGTACTTGGTTCTGCTGCTAGTAAATATTGTCCTATCATTTTTGGTAGACCTTTTCTAAATACTTGTGGAGCTATTATAGATTGCAAGAAAGAGAAAATTTTGACTAAATTTGCTGGTGAATCTTATGAGTTTAACTTTTCTAAATTTGCCAAAACTCCTTATAAAGATGATTTGCCTAATAGTGATTTTAAAGTTGAACAGTGTGCATCTATTGCTCTTGCTCCTAGTAATCCTTTGCAGCAACATTTGGAGAATAGTGAGAGTGAAGTCTTTAGGGAAGAAAGAAATGAGCTTGATGAAATTTTCCTTCGTCAACCTATTCTTAAACATGATTTACCGGTAGAAGATCTAGGTACAACACCACCACCAAAGGAAGATCCTGTCTTTGATTTAAAACCATTGCCTGATAATCTTAAATATGCTCATATTGATGATAAGAAAATATATCATGTTATTATTAGTTCTAAGGTTTCAGAGTTTGAAGAAGAAAGGTTATTGGAAATATCGAAGAAACACCGAGGTGCTATTGGCTACACTCTTGATGACTTGAAGGGGATTTCTCCCTCTATTTGCCAACACGCCATTAATATGGAAGATGATGCAAAGCTCGTTGTTGAACCTCGGCGTCGTCTAATTCCTAAGATGAAGGATGTGGTAAGAAATGAGGTATTAAGACTCCTTGAAGCTGGTATTATATATCCTATTGCTGATAGTAGATGGGTTAGTCCTGTGCATTGTGTTCCTAAGAAAGGAGGAATGACTGTTGTGCCTAATGATAATGATGAGCTCATACCTCAAAGAGTAGTTGTAGGGTATAGAATGTGCATTGATTATCGAAAATTTAATAAGGTTACTAAGAAAGATCATTACCCTTTGCCTTTTATTGATCAAATGTTAGAAAGGTTATCTAAAAATACTCATTTTTGTTTTCTTGATGGTTATTCTGGTTTTCACAAATTGCTCGTTAAAACTAAAGATCAAGAGAAAACCACTTTCACTTGTCCCTATGGAACTTATGCTTATAGGCGTATGCCTTTTGGTTTATGTAATGCTCCTGCTACTTTTCAAAGATGCATGTCTGCTATTTTTCATGGTTTTTGCGAGAGTATTGTAGAGGTATTCATGGATGATTTTTCTGTCTATGGGAATTCTTTTGATAATTGCTTGCGAAACCTCGATAAAGTTTTGTAGAGATGTGAAGAAACTAACCTTGTTCTTAATTGGGAGAAATGCCACTTTATGGTTAATGAAGGAATTGTATTGGGACATAAAATTTCTGAGAGAGGTATTGAAGTTGATAGAGCTAAAGTTGAAGCGATTGAGAAGATGCCCTATCCGAGGGATGTTAAAGGTATTCGTAGTGTTCTTGGTCATTCTGGGTTTTATAGGAGGTTTATTAAAGACTTCTCCAAGATTTCAAAGCCTCTTACTAATCTTCTTCAAAAAGATGTACCTTTTGTTTTTGATGATGATTGTAAGGAAGCTTTCGAAACTCTAAAGAAAGCCTTAACAACTGCCCCTATAGTTGAACCTCCTGACTGGAACTTACCATTTGAAATTATGTGTGATGCTAGTGATTTTGCTGTAGGCGCTGTTCTTGGACAGCGAGTAGATAAAAAACTGAATGTTATTCATTATGCTAGTAAAACTCTTGACGCTGCTCAAAGAAATTATGCTACTACTGAAAAGGAATTGTTAGTCTGTAGTCTTTGCTTGTGATAAGTTTAGATCTTATATCGTTGATTCAAAAGTTACGATTCATACTGATCATGCTCGCAATTAGATACCTTATGACAAAGAAAGATGCTAAGCCAAGGCTTATTAGATGGGTACTTCTTTTGCAAGAATTTGATCTGCATATTGTAGATAGGAAAGGTGCTGATAATCCTGTTGCTGATAATTTGTCTAGATTGGAAAATATTGCTTATGATCCTGTTCCTGTTAATGATAGTTTTCCAAATGAACAATTGGCTGTAATAAAGGTGAATTCGCGAGATAGCCCTTGGTACGCTGATTATGCTAACTTTATTGTATCCAAGTACTTGCCTCCAACCTTTTCAGCTCAGCAAAGGAGGAAATTCTTTTATGACTTGAGGCATTATTTTTGGGATGACCCACACTTATATAAAGAAGGAGTGGATGGTATTATGCGAAGATGTGTTCCCGAATATGAACAACAAGAGATATTGAGTAAATGTCATGGTAGTGCTTATGGAGGACATCACGCCGGAGATAGAACTGCACAAAAGGTTCTACAATCATGGTAATACAAGGTTTTGGGAGGATATTTTGTTAGGTGATAAGTCTCTTGCTGATGAGTATCCATCTCTTTATAATATTGCTAATCACAAGAATGTCACTGTTGAAAATGTGTTGGCCTCAAATCCTCTAAATATAGGTTTTAGGAGGACTTTGAATGGCAACAAATGGGATAGATGGACGCACCTTTTGCATAGACTCATATTGGTTCGGTTAACCGATAGTGAGGATTCATTCAAATGGAAGTTAAATACATCTGGCGTTTTTTCGGTTAAATCTATGTATGTGGACTTGCTTAATGGCCATACTGTTTTCCTAAAGAAGTATATCTGGAAGATGAAAGTTCCTCTAAAGATAAAGATCTTCATGTGGTTTCTTCATAAAAAAGTGATTCTTACAAAAGATAACTTGGCTAAACGTAATTGGCACGGATGTGTTAAATGTTGTTTTTGTGATCAAGATGAGACAATACAACACCTTTTTATTTCATGCCCTTTTACTAAGATGATTTGGAGGATTATTTATATGGCTTTCAATATACCCCCACCCTGGAATATTACAAATATGTTTGGCAATTGGTTAAATGGGGTTGCAAAAAAAGACAAAGTCCACATTAGAGTTGGTGTGTGCGCTTTGCTTTGGGCAATTTGGAATGTACGTAATGATTATATCTTTAATAGCAAAAGCTTTCCATCATTTTTGCAGGTTATCCCTTTGGCTACACATTGGATCCATATGTGGTCTTATCTTCAGCCGGCGGAGGAGCGCCGAGCTATGGATATTGGGTGCAACCGACTGGCAACGGTAGCACGAGATTTCTACAACCGGTGCGGCTGGTGTGCTGATCGTCGTTTGACATGATGATGCAAAGGCGCTTCATGTTACTGCTTTTTAGATGGCTTATCTTTGTTCAGACTCTTTGTGATCCTTGAACTGTAATAAGATCGTGTAGCTGTGAATTGTATTGCTAAACTATTTCTTTTAATAAAAGAAGCTGTATGCATCAAATGATGCAGAAGCTGGGGCTACCCCATTTCGAAAAAAACAATCAGGTTTTTATTGGCCAACTCTCTTCAAAGATGCAAGAAAGTTTATTTTATCCTGTGATGAATGTCAAAGGGTTGGTAATATCTCCAGACGCAATGAAATGCCTATGAATTATACTCTTGTTATTGAACCATTCGATTGTTGGGGATTCGACTTCATGGGTCCTTTCCCTTCTTCGAAGGTAACACTCATATACTTGTCGCTGTTGATTATGTTACTAAATGGGTAGAAGCTATACCCACAAAAAGTGCTGATGGTGAGACTTCTTTAAAAATGCTTTTAGATATTATTTTTCCTAGATTTGGAGTTCCTAGATATATTATGACAGATGGAGGTTCTCATTTTATTCATGGTGGTTTTAGAAAAACTCTTGCTAAATATGGTATTAATCATAGAATTGCTTCTGCCTATCATCCTCAAACTAGTGGGCAAGTAGAATTATCAAATAGAGAGATTAAATATATCTTGCAAAAGACTGTTAATAAACCTAGAAAGAACTGGGCTATTAAATTGAAGGACGCACTATGGGCTTATAGAACTGCTTATAAAAATCCTATGGGTATGTCGCCCTATAAAATGGTTTATGGAAAAGCTTGTCATTTACCTTTAGAATTAGAGCACAAAGCTTATTGGGCTGTTAGAGAACTAAACAAAGATCCTAAACTAGCCAGGTGATAAGAGGTTGTTGCAATTAAGTTCTCTAGATGAATGGAGAAGTGAAGCTTATGAAAATGCTAAACTCTTTAAAGAGAAAGTTAAGAAATGGCATGATAGAAGGATTATCAAAAGAGAGTTTAATATTGGGGATAAAGTCCTATTGTATCGGTCTCATCTCAGATTCTTTGCAGGGAAATTACTCTCGAAATGGGAAGGACCATATGTTGTTGAGGAGGTGTATCGTTCTGGAGCAATTAAAATTAGTTCCCTCCAAGGCAATGCCACACAAGTGGTGAATGGACAAAGACTCAAGCATTATATCTCAGGTGATTCTTATAATGTAGATGTTGATGTTATTCAAGTGGAAACACCAGAGGCTTTCATCAAAGGTCAAATTGACGACCCTCCGGAACTCGACTTTGAATAGGTAACAGTACAGGTAATAAAAAGTTCGCGATTCACTTTCCGAACAATGTTTTTGCTGTTTTTGGAAAATATGAAAAATTACGAGATCGAAACGGAGTGGAGGAGGCGCACGAGGAAGTGCCCCCACAGGCCGGCGCGGGCCCCAGCCTGGCCGCGCCGCCCTGTGAGGAGGCCACCTCGTTGCCCCTCTCCGACTCTGGTTCGACCTGGTACTTTCCGTTTGTCATAAAAATTCCTGCTATATAATCCCCCGGACCCCTGGAGGTCCGTATATCATTTTTTCGACGTGTTTTGTTTCGAGCTGTTTTCGCCGGGATGCGCTCGGATCTAGAACCGCCATGTCTTCGTCGGGAACTCCGAAGGACAGTTTCTTTGAGGACGTCGTTAACCCGTACATGAACGAGCTGAAGATGCACCCCAAGGAATTGCTGCTTGTAGATGGAAAGTTGCAGATCAAAGATGTCCAGGGCCCTAAAGGAGAAGGAAGCTTGGAAGACAGGGTGGAGAAACTAGAACAGGAGGTCTTCAACTACAAGAAGATGGCTGAGCATGAAGTGGACATCTTCCACAAGATTGTGTTTGAACTTATTGATGGACACAAGAAGGAGACTGCAAAGTTGTGGGACGATATCTTCTCGCTTCACGACACCACCAACAAACTCCAAGCTCAACTCTATGATATTCAGAATCAAAACTGTGAGTATGAAAACAGGTTTAAACACATAAGTTATGTTGCTAGTTTCAGGATTCCGGAGACCAAGATGTCTTTTGTTGATGGAGAACCTCTTCCTTGGAAATCTGATGATGGCAAGGATTCACCATCATCACCGAAGGAGTAATTCATCATCGGTATTGGCATCCCCTTGGTTTGTTCCAAGCTTGGGGGAGTGTCGCGGTATCACATCATCACTATCTTTTATTTTTTATTATCAAGTAGTGTCATATCATGAGTAGGGAAGTTATCATATAAGATGTGTTGCGGTATGGAAGTATCTCCCTTTAGTTGGTTATCTATGTATCCCTTGGTGTGAGTTATAGTTATGAAATATTAATGAGAAGTCTTATCATTTACATATTGCACATCTTATTTTAGTTTGCAATCTCTATTATGTGATTGATCTTGTTGTTAGTATTGGTATCACTTTGGGAGCATTGAGTAAATCTATTTGGTTTTGGCAAACTTAGCATTGGTCAATAGCAACAACACTTTGAGTTTTGAGTAGAAAAGAGGAAATACATGTAGATATGTTATTATCTTTCTTGTTAGTTCTTAGCTTAGTATTCTGAAGTTAAAATTGTTTGTGCTTACAAGTAAGATGCATGATTGTTTCTATCACATGTATATTTGTTTGTTTTCCTCAACTCGTATGCTTGCTAATCAACCTTGCTAGCCAAAGACCTGTACTGAGAGGGAATGCTTCTCGTGCATCCAAACTTTAACCCAAACCTAAGCCATTTGTGTCCACTATAACTACCTATTATGTGGTATTTCCTGCCACTCCAAGTAAATACTTCATGTGCTACCTTTAAACAATTCAAAACTTTATTACTCCTTATTTGTGTCAATGTTTTATAGCTCATGAGGAAGTATGTGGTGTTTATCTTTCAATCTTGTTGGGCAACTTTCACCAAATGGACTAGTGGCTTCATCAACTTATCCAATAACTTTGCAAAAAGAGCTGGCAATGGGGTTCCCAGTCCCAAATTAATTAACTTTCGTAATTTTACAAATAGACACTCCTCCATGGTATGTGATTGATTAGACGGCACCCGAGGATTCGGTTAGCCATGGCTTGAGAAAGCAAAGGTGGGGAGGAGTGTCATCTAAATAAAACTAAAATAAAAGGACACTCCTTCATGGTATGAGATTGTTGGCAGGCACCCGAGGATTCGGTTAGCCATGGTTTGTGAAAGCAAAGGTTGGAAGGAGTGTCAACCAAAAAGAAAACTTTATGGGAGCCGCTCTTTGAGAGTTTGTCTGACAAGGGGGTTAGAGTACCCGCTACCAGTCGTTGACAACAACAAACACCCCTCAAAACTTTACTTTTATGCTTTCTATATGATTTCAAAACTTGAAAAGCTCTAGCACATGATTTAATCCATACTTCCCTCTGTGAAGGGCCTATCTTTTACTTTATGTTGAGTCAGTAAAACCTATTTCCCTCCATCTTAAGCAAGCATTTGAGTTGTTGGATCCAACCATCTATATTCTGATATATTTAGTCATGCCATTTATTCTTCCTTGTTTAGTACAAGTTTTATCTGATGAATATAGCTTTGAAGATTATCAATGATTATGAGGAGATTATTATGATTGTGTATGCAAGTTGTGCTATATAAGCTTTAAATATAAGAGCTCCGCTCGATAGATAAATATAATCTGTTAACTGTTCTTTGAACAAGAACGAAGTTTGCCATCACCAATTATGATTTCCTATGCACCTTTACTTGTGATTTCCTTTTACTTGTTTCAAGTTGAATTATATGAGGAAGTTGTTCACTAATATGTCTTGTGTGAATTAATATGATGCTTCCTGTCCGTATTTTATTTATCGACTCTTCACTCCATAAACATGTGGTCTTGTTTACCGAGTTCAGTTTCGCTTGGGGACAAGCGAAGTCTAAGCTTGGGGGGAGTTGATACGTCCATTTTGCATCACTATTTTATATCATAATTTGCCGTTATTCATTGATATATTTCATATTTGGAGATAATACTTATGTTATTTCATCTATTTTGCATGTTTCATGATTATTGGAGGATCGCGCACCGGAGTCAGGATTCTGCTGGAAAAAGCGCCGTTAGAATGCAATATTTCGGAAGATCAACGGTTGACGGAAATTATATGAAAAATCCTATTTTTCCAGAAGACGAAGGGAGCCGAGAAGGGGAGCCGAGGGGACCCGAGGTGGGCCCACCCCATAGGCCGGCGCGGTCCAAGGCCCGGCCGCGCCGCCCTGTGAGGAGGGGGCCCACAGCCCCTCTCGCCTCCTTTTCTTCGCGTACGCCTTCGTCCCAAAAACCTAAGCCCCAGAGGATAGTCGCGAAGAGTCACAGCCGCCTCTGCGGGGCGGAGAACACCAGAGAGAAAAGAGCTCTCCGGCGGGCAGGAATCCGCCGGGAAATTCCCTCCCGGAGGGGGAAATCGACGCCATCGTCACCGTCATCGAGCTGGACATCATCTCCATCACCATCGTCATCATCTCCATCATCATCACCGCCATCTCCACCGCTGCACCTCGTCACCGCTGTAACAATTCGGGTTGGATCTTGATTGTTTGATAGGGGAAACTCTCCCGGTGTTGATTTCTACTTGTTATTGATGCTATTGAGTGAAACCATTGAACCAAGGTTTATGTTCAGATTGTTATTCATCATCATATCACCTCTGATCATGTTCCATATGATGTCTCGTGAGTAGTTCGTTTAGTTCTTGAGGACATGGGTGAAGTCTAAATGTTAGTAGTGAATTATGGTTGAGTAGTATTCAATGTTATGATATTTAAGTTGTGGTGTTATTCTTCTAGTGGTGTCGTGTGAACGTCGACTACACGACACTTCACCATTTATGGGCCTAGGGGAATGCATCTTGTACTCGTTTGCCAATTGCGGGGTTGCCGGAGTGACGAAACCCGAGCCCCGTTGGTATATCGATGCGAGGAGGGATAGCGAGGATCTCGAGTTTAAGGTTCGTGGTTAGATTTATCTTAATTACTTTCTTGTAGTTGCGGATGCTTGCAAGGGGTATAATCACAAGTATGTATTAGTCCTAGGAAGGGCGGTACATTAGCATAGGTTCACCCACACAACACTTATCAAAACAATGAAGATTAATTAGCCGTATGTAGAGAAAGCACTACACTAAATTCCAGTGTGTCCTCAAGAACGTTTGGTCATTATAAGTAAACAAACCGGCTTGTCCTTTGTGCTAAAAAGGATTGGGCCACTCGCTGCAATTGTTACTCTCGCACTTTACTTACTCGTACTTTATTCATCTGTTACATCAAAACCCCCTGAATACTTTTCTGTGAGCATTTACAGTGAATCCTTCATCGAAACTGCTTGTCAACACCTTCTGCTCCTCGTTGGGATCGACATTCTTACTTATCGAAGATACTACGATACACCCCCTATACTTGTGGGTCATCACACTTGTATTTCACTATCTCTTCGCCGAACTAGTGCAACTATACATCTGACAAGTGTATTAGGTGTGTTGGGGACACAAGAGACTTCTTGTATCGTGATTGCAGGGTTGCTTGAGAGGGATATCTTTGACCTCTTCCTCCCTGAGTTCGATAAACCTTGGGTGATCCACTTAAGGGAAACTTGCTGCTGTTCTACAAACCTCTGCTCTTGGAGGCCCAACACTGTCTACAAGAATAGAAGCACCCGTAAACATCAAGACGTATCAGGCAGCTGATGGAACGGGAGCGTTGCCAGAAGGGATAACCTTCGACACCGGAATCTTCTCCACGGCCGTCCTTGAGGGCGGCGTTGGTTTGGCAGGCGAAGGATTTGACTCCTTGGCTGACTCAGACTTCCCGGAGAATAACTTAGCCCACTTTGCAAGAGGAACATCGTCGTCATCATGAGAGCTGCTTGAAAAGCAAGGAGGATCAGCATGCAGAATAAAGAAGAATAGTTACGAAGAGAAAAATAGATACTCACAGGTCCAGGTCATCCTCGACAGCAAAAAAGCTTGTCGAACTTTTCACAACAGGGGGAGGCGATGCGGTTTCATCGGCATCATTATCTTGCCCACTAGGACTCGATTCAGGCGTTGTGATCAGGTCCTCGTTTATCCTCTTGCACCGCCTGCTCCTGGTGAGAGCATCATCCTCGGGAGCTTCGTCCTCCTGGACGTCGCTGTCCTCAAGAATATCCTGGGCATCCTCAGTCTCCTCGGAGTCATCGTCATCATCCTATGGTTCCACACCACTTTCGGGTGTGGGAGGATAACATTGAGCCACGGTGGAGGCCTGTCGACAGGGGAAAAATTTAGTGAAAGATTGAAGAACAACACAATGATAGTAATAAAAGCAAATGCACTAAAGGCTACCTCAGCCGGAAGGTGTTTGAGATCGTATGGAGAGCGGGCAGAAGTCAGGACAATGATGTCCTTCATGCTGTAGCAAGTAAGACGCCGTACTTCGTTGCGAAGGTCTTCATCCGACAGATCAGCAGAGCTTACTCTCGATGTATCATCCTTCCCGGTGTACATCCACAACTGGTGGGGTCGGGACATCAGTGGCTGCACCCGACGTCTCGGGAACACTAAAACTACCTCAGTGCCGCACATCGTCAAGCCTCCCGCGTTCTTCAGGTCAAAAACTTGCTCGAACAGCTTGTCGGCTATAGCGCTTTCGTCGGGAGACAGGGTGTTTCGCCAAGATTTCTTCGGCTGAGCCACAAGGACATCTTTAAATGGAGGAAGGTTGGAACGCCGCCCAGACGCTGGAGTGTCTCGTAGGTAGAACCATTTGTGACGCCAGCCCTGGACAGATTCTTTCATCGGGAAGTTGAAGTAATCAACTTCCTTTCTAACAACGAAACCAACGCCACCAACAACGGGGGCATTGTTGTCATTATGACGCTTGACATAGAAAATTTTCCTCCAAAGACCCCAGTGGGGATCAATGCTGAGGAAAGCTTCACAAACAGTGATGAAGATGGAAAGATGGAGAATGGAATTTGGGGTCAGCTGCCAAAGCTGGATCCCATAGAAGAAAAGAAGATAACGAAGAAATTTGTGGGCAGGAAGAGAAAGCCCACGAAACAGAAAGGCAACGAACATGACAGTAAAGCCCTTCGAGGGCTTTGGGCGAGAGGCTGGACCTGGAAGACGAATGTTGTCGTCGGACGAGGAGATGAGGCCGAGGGTGCGCAGCTTGTTCACCTCGCGGTTGGAAATGGTGGAGGCGCCCCAATCGCGGCTGACCTTGGTTGCGCCTGAGGTGCTGGCGCTCTTCTTCTTGCCCATGGCGTCCGGAGTTCTTGAGAGAAGGAACAGAGGTGAAAAGAAAGGCTGGGGAAGAAGATGAGCAGTGTGGAAACGTAAAAAGTGAAAACAATGGGAAGGCTCCCTATTTATGCCACGGGATTGATGGGAAATCGTGGCCATAATCCAAAGACATCGTGGGAGGTGGACGAGATCTAGTCGTACACGTGTCGCTCTAGAAGAGAATGGAACCGGCAGCCCATTATTCCCACGATGTGCGGAAATCGAGGAGGCGCCCCGGTCAATGCACATGCACTGGTCTTAAAAACTGCCCGCGCAGAACTAGGGTGGGCCCGTCAGGTCACGTCTTGTCAATCAAACCATATCAGTGGTTACGTCATCAGTGACATCATGAAGCTCGCCGGAAGCATCCGAGGAGAAACCAAAACCGTCGAGTGGTCAACCTGAGTCTACGCTCGGATTGCAAGCATCCGTACTTAGACTCGGGGGCTACTCCCATCGGGAGCGCTGAACGCGTACCCGATAAACGTGAACTCGAAGCTTTTTCTGCAAAGAAGAGCATGAAGAGATATTTGAAGAAAAGGACGGAATGCTCATCTCGAGTCTGCACCCGGTCACAAGCGCCCGTGCCCAGACTCGGGGGCTACTCCCATCAGGAGCGCTGGGCGCGCACCCAATAAAACTTTTTTGCACTCCAGGATCATGCCCGGGGACTTGATTCTGTGTAGGGTAACGTTGTTTTGCCATCGGCAGTTAACCAGCAAACCTGGGCACGTTACTCAATATCCTTTACGCGTTAAAACTTTACTGAAAAAATACAAGCCCCGATACAAATGTATCGGATGACCTATGAAGACCTGCAGAAAACTTAGGCAGAAGAAGACATTCGAGTGGCACAACTTGAGTCTACGCACGGATTGCAAGCATCCGTACCTAGACTCGGGGGCTACTCCCATCGGGAGCGCTGGACGCGCACCCGATAGAAGAAGATGATGCCATTACAAGATGAAGGCATGCTTTAGTCTCTACCCGAAATATCTTCGGCTAGACACTCGGGGACTACTGACGTGGGCATTACCCTTCAGGTAACTGTCATTGCCCTATCCTGTACGGCCCAACTGGAGGCCCATGAAGACACCCGATGGCAAGGTGGGCCACTAGGGCGGTGCTGGAGAAGATTCCTTGAAGAACAAGACGGAGAGAAGCCGAACAAGGAAAGTTTAGAGCTAGGTCTTTTGTAAACCTAGTCGTACCTAGACAGATCTTTTGAGACCTGGCCTCCTATATAAGGGCCAGGAGAGGGGCTGCCGAGGGACACACAATCAATCTTAGCAACTTTAGCCACCATAAGTCGAGAGCTAGGTCGCCGTAGCACGTAGCCTCTCGACGAGATCACAGCCGAAACCATCGGCACCCCATTGTAACCCGATATTCTCATAATCAAGATCAGAAAGGCAGGACGTAAGGGTTTTACCTCATCGAGGGCCCTGAACCTAGGTAAATCGATCTCCCCGCTTGTCTGTTAACCGATGTCTCGTGTCAGCCTATAGGATTCCATCAACCCTAAGCCCCAATCGGAGGGCATTGCCGAGGAGTACCCTCGACAGCATGGGATCGAGATTGGAGAGGGACATTGGTATTAGACTTTGGTGGATTTTGAGAAAAAAAAACGTAAAAATAGATATCTTTTTACTAGTTCTAGGTCGGCTGAGAATTAACTAACTTACACAGGAAGGTTTACTCTGAAAACTTCCGATTTTTTGCAAAACAAACGTTGGATTTGGATTTTTTGCAAAACAAACGTTGGATTTGCATGTGCATGGAGAGTTGCACATTAGGTTGCAATGAGTTGCAACTCAAATTTAGTGATTTTTTGATAAAGGAAATATATTAATATCGAGAGATATCAACTACACCCAGCCTCTGCAACAACGCAATACCCTAATGGAAGTACGGATGCACAAATCCAAAAAAAACTAAGAAACAAAAAGACCCGCTACGGTATTCCAGCCCTAGCAACAACAATACATCCATCACCAAGACATCACCAGAACTCCAGGCTCTCCAAAAGCGATGCCTCCAACAAAGAAACAAATCACAAGCACTATCGTGGCCCGTTCCGAAGATCTTAGGTTTTCACCCTGAAGATAGTTTCCTCTTTCAAAAAAATGCATTTAATAAGGCCACTGTCAAGCACAACCAATTAAGGCCAGACTTTGGATTTTCACCCTAAAAGGTAAGACTCTGATTTTTTCACCTTCGTTGCCGCCTCCACTTGCATACTGCTACTGCAAAACCCATAACACCAAGCAAGTATCTTTTTTAGAGTAAAATAATGGGGCAAAAGCCCACTGCAATTTTATTGATTATAAAAGGAGTTTACAATGTACAACGAGTATAAAGATCAAAAGAAAACTAGAACTAAAAAGAGTCTAATCTAAACTTGTGATTGCAACCACTCTTTGAAGGTGTTTGCATGCTTCTTCTTCATTCTAAAGCTGACCAAGCAAGTCCCTCAGCAACATAGAGATTCGAACCACCATTGCTAGTCCTCCAATCCGCTCTTCATGACATTTCCCACCTCTGATTCACCATGGACCAGAATGTTATCTGATAGCAACATAGAGCAGGGTTTTGCGCTTCTCCCTCTAGAACCAAATGGTCTGAATAAAAGCTTTTGTGCGTGATATGTTGCAAACGTATCTATAATGTTTTATGCTCCATGCTTGTTTTACACCAATTTATATATGTTTTGATTACACTTCGTTGCACCTTTATACATTTTCCGGCACTAAAGTATTGACAAGATGCCACAGTACCAGTTCCCTGTTTTCTGCTATTTTGTATTTCAGAAAAGTTGTACAGAAAATATTCACGGAATTGGAGGAAACAAAAGCCGAAGTTCTTATTTTACCGTAACAAAGACGGAGTCCAGAGGAGAGACAAAGGGGCACCACAGGGCGGCCAGACCATGCCTTGGCGGGGCCCAAGCCCTGGCCGCATCAAGGGGTGGTGTGGGCCCCCCTAACATCCACCGACCTCGCCCTTCCGCTTATTTATTCAAGATCTCGGGAAAAACCTAAATACCCGAGCCTTCATCCACGAAAAGTTCCGTCGCGGCCACCATCACCGACCCTAGCTCGGGAGGGTTCTGATGCTCTTCCCGGCACCCTGCCGGAGAGGGAGATCATCACCGGAGGACTCTACATCGCCATGGCCACCTCCGAAGTGATACGTGAGTAGTTCATCCCTGGACTACGGGTCCATAGCAGTAGCTAGATGGTTGTCTTCTCCAATTTGTGCCTCATGTATAGATCTTGTGAGCTTCCTATCATGATCAAGATCATATTTATGTAATGCTACATGTTGTGTTTGCTTGGATCCGATGAATATTGAATACTATGTTGAGATCGACTATATACTTGTCATATGTTATTTGTGATCTTGCATGCTCTCCGTTGCTAGTAGATGCTCTGGCCAAGTAAATGCTTGTGACTCCAAGAGGGAGTATTTATGCTCGACAGTGGGTTCATGCCTCTAGTTTTCTGGAAGAGTGACAATAACTTCTAAGATTATAGATGTGATGTTGCTACTAGGGAGAAAACAACAATGTTTTATCTAAGGATAATTCTACTATTTACTTTACACACATTGCTTAATGCGATAATCTGTTGTTTGCAACTTAATACTGGAAGGGGTTCGGATGATAACCGGACGGTGCATTATTAGTCATAGACGCAGTTGGATTACGTTCTATGCATTATGTTGTAATGCCCAAAAGAATCTCATAGTAATCATCATGTCATGTATGGTCTTTATTCTGTCAATTGTCCACCTGTAATTTGTTCACCCAACATGTTATTTATCTTTATGGAGAGACACCTCTAGTAAACTGTGGACCCCGGTCCTTTCTTTTACACTGATACAATCATCATGTTCTATTTATTTACTGCAAGCACTATTCTCTTTAATGCCACTGCAAACAATCATCATCTTTCCACACTATACATTTATTCCTTTGTGTTCAGCAAAACCGGTGAGATTGACAACCTCACTATAAGTTGGGGCAAATTATTTTGGTTGTGTTATGTGTAGATCCACGTTGTTGCTGACGCCAGTAGTGCGCCCTGCCGCAAGTCAGCTAGCAAAACCTTCAGAATTCACGCATTTCTCCTACTGGTCGATTAAACCTTGGTTTGTTACTGAGGGAAAACTTGCTACGGTGCTCATCATACCTTCCTCTTGGGGTTTCCCAACGGTGTGCAATTTGCGCTCATCAGTGCGCACGACCGAATACCACCCGATCCAGCAAACTTCATGCATAAGGTGCACTGTTACATTCACCGATCGAGCCTTCCGAAACACATACTGCCAGATCAAGACGGACATGCCTCAGGAAAGTCTTCATCTTCGCATAACAGCGACCCTAGGACCACCACCATTATTCATGTCGGGCCCCAACGCTGTCGACCATCCCAGGCCGATCGAGGAAAAGCGGCGACACCAAGCGAATGGGCAACGCCTTGCAGCCGGCCGACCCTTCACTAGCGACAACCAGTATGGCCATGCCTTAACATGCCACCACCGCACACCGTGACCGAAGTCATGGCTCGGCCATCGCTGGATTCTGCGCCTCCCCAACTCACCGCCGGGACACGGTGATAGATTGACAGACCAACCACACCATCCGTAGGCCAACCATCTCCGGTAAAGAAGAGGGACGCCTCCGCCATCATACCTAGAGCTGCTGCCCCAGTCACCCTCGTGTCACGGGAGAATCCCAGGAGCACCACCTCGCGCCGTCCGGAGGCGAGGAGATGCAGCAGGTTATGTGGCACAGATCAAAGACTTGGCCGCCGCCTACTGGCCATCACCGTCAGCCACCGCCAGCGTGCCGTCGCCTGAGAAAAGTGGAGCGGCCTAGACAAGATCTGCATCGCGGATCAAGTCGCCACCGTCCACCCACCCTCCGCCGCTAGCATCAAGGAAGGTCCTTGCCGCTGCCACCCAGCGCTGCAGGAGGAGATCCACCGCCGCCGCCACGTCACGCGAGATTTGCCCAGGGGCACCACCAGCGGTGGCGGCGGGAGGGTGTTGGGTGCGAGAGGGTGTTGGGTACGGGAGGGTGAGACTCAGAATTGTTCACATTCAAACATACATGGTGTCAACATGTGTGTATATCTGACTGTATATCAAACAATCAAACATGTACATTCTAGTAACAACTAACGGATCGAGTAGTCAATACTTACAACATTTCTCTTACAACATTTCTGAACAACGAGGAGGCGCACAATTATGTATCTATACCTAATAATAAAGGAGCTAAGATTTCTGCTAAAATTTTCGTCTAACTTAAATTTATCCCTGATTTCTGTCAGAATTTTCGTCTAACTTAAATTTATCCCTGATTTTCGCTCAAAATTACAGCACCTGCCACCGCGTAAGCAAATAACGGTTCATCTGGCTTGTTCGTTCACCCAACTGGGCCGAGTGGGCCTGGAATCGTGAAAATATCGGTGTTTGTACAGCGTGCTTCCCACAATTTACTACCGAGTGGCCTCCCGTCCCGCAGCTGAACTAGAGAAGTTCATAACGAACACGATTTACTACCGAATCGAATCCAGAATTCTTGGCCACGATTTCCTTCTAATGGAAACCCACCGATATATAATTCCTTTCGGCCTAAAATTGATTCCCACAATGCGCGGCCGCCCCCTACTGCTACTCTGCCGTGGTGAAAGAACATCTCGATTGAATCTTCCAGAAGGCTCAGAGTTCACGACTCCGTTGTGGCTTTGCCGCAGCAGCTCAATCTGATGACCTCGAATTCGATCTCTAGCACGTGAGTCCCACTCCTCCTCGACCTCCGGCCGCCGTTCGTCTCCGATTCCCGCTGCTAATATGCCCCGTAGTGTCAATTTGTTTTCCACTACGCCATGTTACCTTCGCTCTCTCGTGTCGGTGGCCGATCAATATTGCTCTGCCTTGCGCGTCCCGGCCGACGCGTGTTTTGCTCCATTGAATCCGGCCCCGACGTGCTGATGGTGATCGTGCGACAAGCCGCTGAAGCCTGAAGCTCTCGCTCGATCTGGAAAGGAGCCTGTTGCTCTCCACCGACAGATCGAGAAGTTTTGGTGCCAGCCTGCTCCACGGATTGGGGAAGAAAGCACATGATCACTCTCGATTCTATGTGCATAGTCCGATGCTGGCAAGCTAGCCAGTGCCACCGTGATTCTCGGCTTGACAAATCAGAGATCGTGCAGTCAAACTCATCCCCCTGCGGCCTGCCGCTCCGCCGGCAAACGGGGACGAGCCGCCGGGCGACGGAGGCTCTGTTTCTTCCATACTAAGGGTGTGTTTGGTAGGTCGGCTCTCCTCAGATATTCACACCTCATCTCACGGTTTCATGTTTGTTAGGTTGGGTCGGGTGTCCTCAGCTATGCCCACTTCATACGAAAAGAGGCCCTCAGCCATGCCCAGTTGAGAAGTGGAAATCAAGCTTCGCAAGTGAACCGAGCTGAGTCCATCCGAAAAAATGTTTCCGCACGCGTGTCGGTCCGAGAGGGGTCACCGGCCCCAACGCCTCATTTCCCCTCCGCAGCCCTCATCTCACCATCTCTCGCTCCGGTCAACCACCAAGCCACCACCCCATTCGACCTTCTCCGAAGTTCTTCACCGGCGGTCGAGCAGGTGGTAGGCCGCGCTGCCTCTCCCGACCTCGTCCTGCATCCAGCGGCAGGAGGAGCTCGGCCTCGTCCTGCATCAAGCAGCGAGAGGAGCTCGGCCTCGTCCTGGTCAAGCTGCAGGAGGAGCTCTGCCTAGTCTGGAAGCAAGCAGCAGGAGGAGCTCTCCACCGCGCGCTGAGTAGCATGGCCTCGGCCAGTCCGCCTTCCGGCGGTGACTCATCTCGCCGGCGGCGGCTCCTCTCGCCGGCGGCGGCGCCGGAGCCCGAGGCCCAACACTCTGAGGGACCTGATTGCTTTTCTGTTTTATGTTTAGGGATCCGATTGCTTTTCTGTTTTGTATTCAGGGACCCAATTGCTTTTTATTTCTGTATGGCATGGCTCAAGTCATACAAGACACCAAACAGGATCTGAACTGAGCTCAGCTCAGCTCATACAACCTACCAAACACAACACAATAAAACACATTTGTATGTGGTTGACATAGCTTGACTCAGCTTGTATGAGGTAAGATAGTCCAACCAGGCTACCAAACACACCCTAAATGATTGCACGCTTCGGAGGACGGAATATTGAAATCTTGCAGTTAGCTGTGCATGTACGGTGGTGTTTATACCCTCGTGTCGTCATGGACTCGAATCCAAGTGGTGATCTACGGATTGGTTAATTATCTCTAGCTGCCAAAACCGATAGAGCTGTGTTTGCAACTTGGGAGCATTGTGATCATGTTTCTAATTGAAGCACTTTGGCTGTGATTCAGAAGGATATTACTTTCACTAAAAACGTCTAAGAACATAGCAGGGCAAGGTCTTCAAGAACACCTCAGGAGTCAGAACGAGGGGAAGAAGTCGAGAAGTGATGCCACTGGATGTCGATGCTCAATGGTGGGGACGTACACCGGCCACTGAACTAAAGTTGTACTAATGAGTTGTTTAGCCGTAGAAGTCTGAAGGAAATGGAATGCTGAGATGTATTCTTGCCAGTTATCTGCTGTGACGACTCGGTCGAGGCGTCCACTACCGATGCAGGCCGACGCTGCCGGTGTATACGTGGACTACTTTTTGGACGGGCGCGTGGAGACCGTGTCTATGAAGTACTCCCGACCTCGGCGCTGTGTGCGGGGTGAGCCTTCCCAGGGACCACATGCGCGTCGCCGGCGAGAAGAACGCCATGCTGCTTGTTAATGGCGAACACCAATATACCCTCTTGCGATTGACTAGGGGACCCTCATGTTCCCGCCGTCGAGGGAGAAGAATTTACACCATGCAGGTGTACTGGAGTGGCACGTCGACGCGCACAAGTTAAGTGTGGCGTTCATCGCGCTGCCCGGACGGACGACTCGTCGACACAACCGGTAGAAACGGAACGCGTATGCGCCTCTTCAGCACAGATGACGGCTCCGATCTTCATGAATCACTCTCATTCGCCGATTTGTCCTGCTCACCTCTGACTCCATCTCCCCCGAGCTCATCCAACCCTACTCCAGCATTTCTTTTTCTTTTGAGATTTTTGCTATTTTTTTTAGATATACTAGAGTGTGAAAACTGCTTTTGTGCACTCAGGGAAAGTTGTGTTAGCAAATTACTATAATTAATGACATGATTATGATTTGATGGTGCAGAGTTGTTCTTTTAATTCGTATTATTGGGTGTACGAGAGAGCTATGATGCTTATGTGCCCTCTATTAAGCACCTTTGCATACGAGATCTGGGCAATATATATGTTGTGTACCAATAATGGAGATTAACATGCCAATTTTTTATTTCTTCATGTAGGTCAATACTTTGCATCGAGACAAACTTAAAATGGTTGTATTTGCTTCTAAGGAAAATACTACTTTTTCATTTTTCAGACCTAGCATAATAAGTAGTGAACTGCTAAAACCATTTGATTGGAATTATCTTCAAAGGAGCCTGTTTTCTTTCTTACCCTTATATACAACCATGTGTCCCCCGTTCGTAAAGAAAGTACTTACAAAGGTACTTACGCGGTAGACAAGTTTTACTAAGTAACAGTTGTAGTAATGCTAAATCACTACGCAAGTATTAGCAGATTATTAGCAGCAACATAAATGTGTAAGTTGTTCTATGATCAAGCCATACAATTCCAAGTCGTCCATAACCGCGGACACGACTTATCAATAAGATGTAAACCCTGCAGGGGTTGTCCAAATATAACTATACGCATGCTCGGACCCACTTGCTACAGGTGGAGTCTCACAACAAGACCGTTCCCAATGCAAGAAAAAGTTTAAGGAGTGCCACCCCACTAAGCTACCCGTGACGAAGTTCGGCCGTACTCCGATACGGACCCAGAGGTTTGCGACAACGGCTATGCTAATTTTTTCAATATTTCTCCCGTTGCAACGCACGGGCAATTGTCCTAGTTTAATAATAAAGGAGCTAAGGTTTCTGCCAAAATTTTCGTCCAACTTTCTTTTGGACCGTTTTGCCCTCCCACCACATAACATATAACACACTATACCATGGTACCGGTTCGCACGCAGCTCTTCCTGTCGGTTCGCTCGAGTCCACCCTGGAGACCAAACCAGCCACGACTCCAATTTCCTTTCGAGTTCTTTAAATACGGGGGAATTTTACTTTTTGCCCCTATTTACCTGGAGACTATACGATTTGCCCTTGTTTACATTAGCCTCTCCTTTTTGCCCTCTTTTACTTTGCCAATCGATGATTTGCCCCTTGACAGACCAGGCCCACATCTAAAGACCAAAATGCCCCGTTTCTCTGTGAGGTGGGTTTGGGTTGGATGAGGACAACGGAGAGCTGATTCGATGGGGAATTGCGGGCGGCGACTCGGGCTGCAACATCGCCGGTGGCCGCGTGACGGCTCTTCGGCTCCTGGGCGGAGACTCGCGGGATCCATCTGGGAGACTCTCTCCCTGGCTTTGCTCTGGCCTGACCACTACCCAGCGCCGGCACTGCGGGTGCTCGACCTATTCACGAGATTACGCATCAGACCGCCTCCTCGCGTGCGCAGATGGCCTCCTGGATCACGCTCTGGCCATGCTGGTCCTGCAGGCTCCACTTGGCCCCAGCCGCCATGAGCATCTTGGCTGCCATGACGTTGCCGAGGCGGACGGCAAGGTGGAGCAGGGTCTTGCAAGCCCGGACATGCCGGCGGCCGGTGAATCAAGAAGCTGCGCGAGAGGTGCAACGGCGAGCGTCGGCGGCGCAGGCCGCAGCCCCGCTCGTGAAGAGGTGCAGCGGCGAGATTGTGGAGAGGTTCTTGCCCCGTTCTAAGCCGATCTGATTCTACGGAGTATTCCTTGTGCAGACAGAGATAGGGGCAGTTCTGTCTTGAGTTTTGTGAAAACAAAAGAAAATAATTTGGAAGGGCAAATGATAAACTGGCAAAGTAAAGAAGGGCAAAAAAGAAAGGCTAATGAAAATGAGGGCAAAACGTATAGTTCCCAAGTAAACAAGGGCAAAAAGTAAAATTCCCCTTAAATACGGGAGCATTAACAGCTCTCCCTCAGTTCCCCGATGGTTATGTTGATCTGATCCCGGTTCTGTTGCAGATTTGGCTCCCCCTCAGCTCTCCGACGGTTCTGTTGCACAACTTCGGCCGCCGGTTCTGGTTCCCGTTCTGGCATCATGGTGAAGGCGACGTCAACGGGTGGACGCAGAGGTGTCGCTTGATCGTTGTGCGGTTCGGCAATAGGAGGCCGCCTGGTTGAACTCGTCAACGGGTGGAAGCAGAGGTGTCGCTTGATCGTGCTGCGGCTCGGCAATAGGGATAGGAGGCCGCCTGGTTGAGGATTTCTTGACTATCTGGGTCGAGTGCTGCCGCCACGACATGGAGAAGAAGACTAGATGTGCTACCGCCACGACCTGAAGAAGAAGACTAGATGAGCAGCGCATGGGCCTTGGGTAGAGACCTCCAGCGGGAGATCTCGACCAGAGGGAGAGAAGCGGGTGCAGGGGGGAGACCTCGGCGAGACGACGACGGCGGCAAGAATGCGGACGGAGCAGACCACCATCGTCCTGGCTCTGCTCTGTTTCAACTCTTCTGAATACGACGAGTATTTTCACGCCTGTGGCGGCGCAGCTCCTCCTCCTCCCGCTCCCCGGGAACAAGGGGCCGACTAGAACAATACATAGGCGGAGAAATCTACGTAATTCAGCCGCAATAGTCTTGCTCTTGTATAGTTCTCCAACTCAGACCGTCACACTGTATACAAAGCATCAACGGAAATAACGAGGAAAAAAAGCGGCACAAATCAGGACCCGCGCAGCTGCTGCTCCCGTCTCCAGCGACTTTTTAAACAGTAGGCCTAAGCCCCGCGTTAAATTAATAACGCCGACAACGGCAAATACAAACGAGCTTACACACAACTTAGAGGCAACCGGCAACACAAGCACACAGAAGATAAACACAAGAGCACAGCTTGAGGCACCAATGCCACAGCCCGGCACTACAGACTAAAAAACTATGGGGCAGACATCAAAGGAGGAAGCAGCTAGCAACGCGCCATCGTCCGCTTCAGCCGACACATCAGAGCCCGTACTCCGCCGTCTTCACCTCCGGAAGGGACCCCATGTCCCTCGCTCTGGATCGAAGAGCGCCGACCCGTCCGGAGGCGAAGGAGTTCACCCTAGAACACCGGGGAGCACCGGAAGCATGCTGCCAGGAAGAACCCACTAGAGACGCTGCAGGAGCTCCACCAACCGATCACCACCACCAAAGCTTCAATCACCATACCAGGCCACAGTTGCTGGACGAAGACACACCAAAGCCGAAACGACCGGGGTCGCCACGGCCCCTCCGGCGAATTGCTCAACCACCATCCCTTTAGTCCCCAAGATGGCGCCTCCAAGAAGGTGAACGACATCGCAACGCCGCCATCATCCGAAAGGGGAACCGGGGCTTTCACCCAAGACGAGGAGGGGTAGTGAAGGACGATACCTCGACGAGGCCTTCAAGAAGGAGCACGGCGCCCGCAGCGCCGTCACCGTCGTGGCCACCACCGCTGGCCAAGGGTTTCCCCGGTACCTGCCCGCACCGAACCAGCCCACCTTGCACCTGGACCGACGGAGATCGCCCAGCACCAGATCAGGCGGGGAGGAGCAAATCGGGCCAAAAGAGGCTTCGAGCTTCAGATGCGGGACCGGGGCCGGCGGCTCGGCCCGGCCCCCGACCTCCGGCCACCACCTCCTCGCCGCCCGCACGGCCGAGGGAGGGGAGAGGGCACGCACCACGGACGCCACCCGCCGCCGAATCGACGCCGTCCACCCAGCCCGGGGCCGCCGCCCCGGCGTTCGAAGCCCTCCGCGCGAGGCAGGAGCGGCGAGATCCCCGCCGCCACCTTCCTCTCGTGCCGCACGGGCTTGCCCGGCAGCCCCTCTGGTGGCGGCGAGGCTAGGGGAGGAAGGGGGAGGGGGGAGGCGGCGCTAGGGTTTCGCCCCCGGTGTCGCCCCCAGCGGAGCGACACGGGAGGCAGGGGGGAGGTTTGGTGCGATGTCTCCAGCGACTCAAAACAATTCAGGTTCAGCTCCACCAGTGTATTACTCCGTATTACACTACTGTTCTTCAAGTTCAGTCTCCGTTGATAGGTGTTGCTATGTTGGAATAATACAACAATAATAGGACATGCTCTCATCGTAGCACATACTTCATCAGTGACAATGAACGATGGATTAACCTGACTGTATAGCTAAATCAATATTTGACGTGGTCACAAAGGACCAAAACCCAGGGTAAGTTGATTTTTTTTTTCTTCGAATAAAGTTATACTATTTTTCAGTTTATTTAATGTAAAGATGTGTTTCTGAAAATATTTGTGTTCAGCAAAGTCCAATGCCATGTCCTCCCGATTGAAAAATATTGATTCTTTGGAAAACTATAGATCGATGCGGTGATGCAGATGGTGCCTTCCATCCGTAACAACGACGTCAAGCTATTCACAATAGCAAGTTCAGCTATGGTAATGGTAGAGCAAAGACAATCAATTGTACATATTTTAGAACACAAGATGTATCATGGTTAAGCTTCACGAAATAGTTTGACATGAAAATATAAGAAAGACGTGTTTACACTGATAATTTAAATTTAATAATAAAAAATAGATTATATATAGGGTGGACTTGTGGTCTATCCGTGCAATGCATTGGTATCATTTGAATTTGAATTCCTTTAATAACAAAATCCATTTTAGAAACACTTAGTGAAGTTTTAAAGTTGTTGGTTACTCTTCTTCCATTGTCACGGTTATTCTTTCTAACCATGTGTAGTTGTAAATTTTTTTGTGCCGTTGCAACGCACGGGCATTTGTGCTAGTATACTACCACCTAATAATAAAGGAGCTAAGGTTTCTGTCAAAATTTTCGTCCAACATTTATTTGGACAGTTTTACCCTCCCATAAAATTCCATAATACATAAGAATGCCACCGTACCGGTTCAGTTCATAAATTTCGGTAGGGAACCCGTCGGTCCAGGCTGCAGGGAAGCGCGTCGGCACGAGAGCTCAAGGCCCGCGTCGCCCGTCGCGCACGAGGTGTGCACGGCCTGCTCTGGAAGGGGGCAGGGGAGCGTGAGCCGCGTCCCTTCGATCGAATGCCTCGCGATGCAGCAGTACCACATATCGACGACTCGGCCTCCTTGCTCGATGGGATTTTTGTCCGCCTCGTTTTTCTTGCTCGATGCGGCCGCCGCAGAGGAAGTGCTCTTGGGCTTTAATTTGGCTGTCAGATCTGGGCTTTTAAAATAACAGGGTGGTTAACGACCAAGAAAAGCGAGGGTTCTTTATATCGAGTTCCACATCCTCTGTTCAATAGTCCCACATCGATTCTTTATATCGAGTTCATCCGGTTTATATACGCTTAGAAATTTCAATCATCAGCAAGCAATTACATGAGCTAATGGACCAATTTCATAGAGAGACGATCGGCAAGATCGACTGCGTGAGGAGCCGACCCGAATAGAAATTCAGAGGAATTCAGAGTACGAGCTCAGAGAAGGGGAAGCTCGAATATGCCGTGGGATTGGCGCGAACAAAAATTCTGAGGAACTCAGAGGGGGAGCTCAGAGAAGGAAAAAGGGATTATCGGAATATTATAGGGAAACGAAGGCGGAAGGCGGCGATCCAAGGTCGAGGACGGGAAAGATGGGGAAGGCTCGGTATCGCGATGCGCCGTACAAGGGGAGAACGAGCAATAGGAGTATGGCATGAGAAGCGGGGCTAGGGACGCTTGGCCTGGAGTGAGCCGCCGAGGGTTAGAGGGAACGGCGGTTGCCAGCCATGGCTGGATTAATCGATTTCCGACTGGATTTGACTATTTGAGAGCTGGAGAAAGAACGGGAGACACAGGAAAATCTTATCCCTTCGAAAATTTCTCATTTTAATCCTTCTTCTTTTCTTCTATTCTAGACTGAGATCAGTTTATTTTTTGAAAGCGTTTTAGTTCTCATATGTTTCTCACGCCGTTAGTCCCACCCTGCCAACATACACCAAGCTCCACCGGTTCATATATGTCTCAGGATGTGTATAGTATCAGCAAGCCAATTAAAAAATCAACAAGCAGTCGCACCGCTGTTTGGTTTAAAGGAGATATATGGTGTCAGATAATTAAACATGGTCAATGATTGAAAAAATTATGTGATCACACAAGTCTGTATAGACTATCTCTTTCGACAGAGCACGTGAACCTGATTGTGTCGTCACGTGTATGATGTATCAGGTAAAAAGGAATTTACATCAACTTTTGATATAAAAAATGGTGGGATCAAATCTGACCTGAAATCAAATCTGAACCTGAAATTCAGATTACCCTGACAATTCGGGTTAATCATGTCAATCCACATTTCGAACACCATAACCATTTTTTTTGTTGTTTCCTCTATTCCCATATCTCGAGGAAGGCAAAGGCCTTCAAGTAGTGGAGTGAACTAGAGGTGGCGGTGACGATGTTTTCAAAATAGAGAAGTGTCACGAAGGATGGTTCACTCCAGCGCTTCGGTTTTTGCTATCTCGGTGCAACGCACGGGCATGTGTTATGAAAATATATTTCAAGATGGTTGCGAAAATATTGATTAATTTGGAATTATAAATGTTGACAAATCTGGCGGCCGTACAGGCGACGATGTTTTAGATCAATGGTTTCATTAACCAACTCAATGAAGCCAACGCCGGAGAAAGCTCCTCGCTCGCTTGTCTTGACCCCTGCGCCAGCGAACCATTCGAACCTTCCTGGACGGTGCACATGCCGTCGCAGCAAGGCCGCGGGTTCTGGTGGCCGTGCAACACCTGCGGTGTCAAGTTGGAGTAGCTTCAGGAGCAGCACAGCAATCCCGTCCGTCCGTCGCCTAACACAACTATAAGAGTTCATGATTGAGTCGGTTCATGGAAGTCCGATCGGGACCAGAACAACACGATACGTATCCAGCCCGCCGTGACTGCACCGCGGAGACGAGTTCCTATCGGATCGCTGATCACGACATCCGTAAAAAAAAAATTCTTCCGCAGCAACGCGCGGGCATTGTCCTAGTTACTTCTAATTTTTTTCGTGCCTTCTAATTTTTTTTGAAAGGTGTTGTATATTAATTCTCAGTAACCAAGTTCATACAATCGCGCTCACAGAATACCGAGGCGCAGGTCGGAACAAGCCCATACAACACACCCATACACTATCTCATACTACTGAACTTTGCGAGAGCATGCGCCAGCGAGTTAGCCTCCCTTTTAACATGAGTCATAGTGACCTTCCTACCATCAGGTATTAATAAGTTGAACTCACGACCCACAACGCTGGCCTCTGATCTATCTTCTCCACCCGGGTCGAAGGTTTTTAGTAAGGACAGGCAGTCAGTTTCAATAAGAATGTTTCCATGAGAATGCTGTATCGCGAGTTTTAGACCCTCCAAACAGACCAACGCCTCGCAACATTCAGCAGACGAGGCCTGATGGATAAGATCCCAGGCTGAGAAGATGATATCACCCTTACAGTTTCTAATTGATGCTATGACAACCTGTTTACTTTTGAAGTAAATTACTTGGCGTGTCACTTTTCAGGAGTACAGCGATGGCGGCACAGGAGAGAGGGAAGAAGGCGTCCAAGGCCTCGACGGCAGAGACGGTGTTACTGAGAGCGCTGGGCATCTGCCCTGAGGAGTTGTCGGTAGAGGAGGAGCACCTTGCTAGCTTCAACGAGATCTTCGATTCGCCTCTAGGTGAGCGGCACGTGAGGGTCATGGTGTCTATCTTTGGCAAGATGGTGCCCAGGAGCTTCGACCAGCAGGAGGGCTGCAGAGTGGTAGTAGCGGCGCATTAGGTGCGCTTGGGAGTGGAGTTTATTTTATTAGTTTTTATGGATTGTAATCTAGAGATGCTTTTCTGGAACGTTCGAGGCACGAATGATCCAGCAAAAAGGAGTGCCATTAGGGAGTTCATTGCTAGTCTGCATGTGAGTATTGTGTGTATCTCGGAATCAAAGGTTGCGGAGGTTGATGAGTTTTACATCTCACAGTGTTTGGGACCGTCTTTTGACGACTTTGTGTTTTTGCCGGCGGACGAGACAAGAGGAGGGGTGGTGATGGCTTGGGACACCTCGGTGGTCCAGATCAACCATGTGAGTTTTGACACCTACACCATAACAGGGGAGGTTACGACGAGAGATGATTCCAAATGGTGGCTTACCACTGTTTATGGGCCCCAGGTGGCCGAGGAGAAAATCATGTTCCTACAGGAGCTGACGGAGAGGAGGTCGCTCTGTCCTGGGCCGTGGATTGTGGCGGGAGATTTCAACATGATCCTAAATGCCTCAGAGAAGAACAACGAGAACATAGATAGGAACATGATGCGGCGTTTTCGGGCTTTCGTGCACGAACATGAGCTCAAGGACCTATACATGCATGGCCGGACTTACACTTGGAGCAACGAGAGGGATAGAGCCACCCTTACACGCATTGATAGGGTGCTGGTCTCGGTGGATTGGGATCTGCAGCACTTTGATTCGGTCCTCCAAGGCCTTTCATCATCGGTCTCGGACCATGCGCCGCTCCACCTTGCTCTCAATGCAGCGTTTCGGCCTATAAGGAGGTTCAAATTTGAGAGCTTTTGGATCAAGTTGGAGGGGTTTGATGAGGCGGTTAAGGAAGCTTGGGTATGTGACCCAGCTATTGTAGACCCCTTTCGGAGGTTGGATACGCTTTTCCGGAATGCAGCTGAGCATCTGCAGTCCTGGGGGCAAAAAAGAGAGTGGGGAATGTCAAGCTGAACATTGCGATCGCCAACACCCTCATCCTACGCCTAGATGTGGCCCAGGAAAGGCAAAGTTTGACTCCCAGAGAGCTTTGGTTAAGGAGAATGCTTAAACAATCTGTTCTCGGCCTTGCGTCACTAGAGCGGACTATGGTGAGACAAAGATCGAGAATTCGATGGCTGAAGGAGGGGGACGCCAACACAACACTATTTCACGCCGTTGCCAATGGGAGAAGAGTCAAGAATCACATTGCTGCGGTGAGGGTTGGAGATGAGCTTGTGACGGAGCAAAGGCTGAAAGTAGAGGCTTTTACGGAGGCATATTTTCAGCTGCTTGGGAGAGCGCAGCCGAGAGAACACTCTATCAACCTGGAGGAGCTTGATATCCCACGGCTGAGTTGCAGGACCTGGACGCCATGTTCATGTAGGGATTCGTAGCATAGAAAACAAAAAAATTCCTACCGCGAGAACGCAATCCAAGCCAAGATGCAATCTAGAAGACGGTAGCAACGAGGGGATGAACGAGACTAACCCTTGAAGATTTCCAAAGCCTACAAGAGGAGGCTCTCGTTGCTGCGGTAGACGATCACTTGCCGCTTTCAAAAGCGCGTAGAAGATCTTGACGGTGCCACAATCGGGCAGCACCTCCGTACTCGGTCACACGTTCGGTGTTGATGAAGACGACGTCCTTCTCCCCGTTCCAGCGGGCAGCAGAAGTAGTAGATCCTCCTCGGAATCCCGACAGCACGACGGCGTGGTGGCGGTGGTGGTGGAGAACTCCGGCAGGGCTTCGCCTAAGCATATGCGGGAGAAGTGGTGGAGGAGGAGAGGCTAGGGTTTGGGGAGAGGGGGGTGGCTAGGGCACCGGCCATGGGCAGCCCTAGGTGGTGCGGCCAAGAGTAGGCAGCCCCTCCCTCTCCTCCTCATTATATAGGTGGAAATCCCCAAGTGTTGGTATCCAAGTCTTCGAATAAGACCCGAAACCAAAACCTTCCATAGGGACAAAACCTACCCAAGGGGGGAATCCCACTCAAGGTGGGACTCCCACACCTTCCTTGGGGGGTTGGCCGGCCACCCTTGGGGAGTCCACCTTGGACTCCTCCCCTTTAGGGTTGGCTGGCCATGCAAGGTGGAGTCCCTCCGGGACTCCACTTTCCATGGTGATTTCTTCCGGACTTTTCTAGAACCTTCTAGAACCTGCCATAAATGCACCGGATCATTTTCAAACTTAGAAAATGACTTCCTATATATGAATATTATTCTCCGGACCATTACGGACCTCCTCGTGATGTCCTGGATCCCATCCGAGACTCCGAACAAAACTTCGAACTACATTCCATATTCCATATCTACTTAAACGACATCAAACCTTAAGTGTGTCACCCTACGGTTCACGAACTATGTAGACATGGTTGAGACCTCTCTCCGACAGATAACCAATAGCGGGATCTGGAGATCCATAATGGCTCCCACATATTCAACGATGACTTAGTGATCGAATGAACCATTCACATACGATACCGATTCCCTTTGTCACGCGATATTTTACTTGTCCGAGGTTTGATCATCGGTATCTCTATACCTTGTTCAACCTCGTCTCCCGACAAGTACTCTTTACTCGTACCGTGGTATGTGGTCTCTTATGAACCATTCATATGCTTGCAAGCTATTTAGACGACATTCCACCGAGAGGGCCCGAGTATATCTATCCGTCATCGGGATGGACAAATCCCACTGTTGATCCATATGCCTCAACTCATACTTTCCGGATACTTAATCCCACCTTTATAACCACCCATTTACGCAGTGGCGTTTGATGTAATCAAAGTACCTTTCCGGTATAAGTGATTTACATGATCTCATGGTCGAAAGGACTAGGTAACTATGTATCAAAAGCTTATAGCAAATAACTTAATGACGTGATCTTATGCTACGCTTAATTGGGTGTGTCCATTACATCATTCATATAATGACATAATCTTGTTATTAATAACATCCAATGTTCATGATTATGAAACTAATCATCTATTAATCAACAAGCTAGTTAAGAGGCTTACTAGGGACTCATTGTTGTTTACATAACACACATGTATCAATGTTTTGGTTAATACAATTATAGCATGATATATAAACTTTTATCATAAACATAAAGATATATAATAACCACTTTTATTATTGCCTCTTGGGCATATCTCCAATAGTTTACGGAGGAGGAGATTTGGGGGGTGGTCAAGGACCTACCCCCGGACTGGGCGCCAGGACCGGACGGGTTCACATGAGCCTTCTATCAGAGAGCATGGCCCATCATCAAGAGGGATATCCTTGCCGGACTGTTCAAACTCAGCGTGGGAGATGGCCGTGGCTTTGCACGTCTGAACAGAGCCCTGATCACTTTGATCCCCAAGAAGCCGGATGCCATCGAGATAAAGGACTTCCGCCCGATTAGTCTGGTGCATAGCTTTGCAAAGTTGTTCTCCAAAGTGATGGCTAACAGGCTCCGTAGGAGACTGGGGGAGGTGGTGAGCACCAACCAGTCAGCGTTTGTCAGGGGACGGGCCCTACATGACAACTTCATCCTTGTGAGACAAGTGGCACGAAAGATAAACCAGCAGAAGCAGTCTGGAGTACTCCTCAAGCTGGACCTCACCAGAGCCTTTGATTCGATATCCTGGAGTTTCCTGTTTGAGGTGCTTCGGGGCATGGTCTTTGGGGAGAGGTTCCTTAAGTGGGTCGCTCTGTTGTTGAACACGGCGAACACTAGAGTGCTTGTCAATGGAGTGCCTGGAGAGAGATTTGTACACGTGAGAGGCCTTAGGAAAGGAGATCCCACCTCGCCTATGTTGTTTGTAGCGGCGATGGAGGTTTTGACGACAGTCATCAAGAAGGCTGCGGAGGGGAATCTCTTCTCCAGGCTAGCGGGGATTTCGGAGCTGCAAAGAGTCTCGATTTATGCAGATGACTTGGTCATATTCTGTAAGCCGCTAAGCATGGAGTTGGAGGCAACAAAGGCTATTCTCCACGTGTTTGGAGAGGCATCCGGGCTGCGTGTTAACTACAGGAAGACTTCAGCCACGCTGACCAGAGAGCTTGAGGCGGATGCCGAGAGAGTTGCGAACACGCTGGGATGCGAGGTGGTGGGGTTTCCCATTAAGTACCTTGGCATGCAACTAGCATTGAGGCCCCTGACTAAAGCGGAATGGCAACCGCTGATTGACCAGGTTATACACTGTGTACCGGCATGGCAAAGAGGCATGATCCAGAAATCTGGGAGGCTTATTCTCATTAAATCAGTGATAAGCGCGCGGCCAATACACCAGCTCATGGTCGCAGAGGCGCCAGCTTGGGTGCATGAGGAGTTGGTAAAGTGGATGAGAGCTTTTTTATGGGCCGGTAAAAAGGAGGTGAATGGTGGGCAATGCATAGTGAGGTGGTGTTGGTTGCGTCGTACGAACCCCTCAAGGCCGTGGCAAGGGCTGCCCGCCATCAAGGATCCGGAAGCTAATGAGGTGTTCCAGAGCTTGGCGAAGTTTGCTGTAGGTGATGGGGAGACGATCTTATTCTGGAGCGACAGATGGATAAATGGGAGGAACGCGGAGGAGATTGCGCCACCATATGCAAGCCCACTCAGCTCGGAGGTCTTGGAGTGAAGGGCATGAGATTGCAAGGTTTAGCTCTCAGAGTGAGGTGGTGTTGGTTGCGTCGTACGGACCCCTCAAGGCCGTGGCAAGGGCTGCCCGCCATCAAGGATCCGGAAGATAATGAGGTGTTCCAGAGCTTGGCGAAGTTTGCTGTAGGTGATGGGGAGACGATCTTATTCTGGAGAGACAGATGGATAAATGGGAGGAACGTGGAGGAGTGATACGTCCCAAAAGTATCTATAATTTCTTATGTTCCATGCTACTTTTATGATGATACTCACATGTTTTATACACATTATATGTCATGTTTATGCATTTTCCGGCACTAACCTATTGACGAGGTGCCGAAGAGCCAGTTGTTGTTTTCTGCTGTTTTTGGTTTCAGAAATCCTAGTAAGGAAATATTCTCGGAATTGGACGATATCAACGCCCAGGGGCCTATTTTTCCACGAAGCTTCCAGAAGTCCGAAGAGGAAACGAAGTGGGGCCACATGGCGACGACACGCCAGGGCGGCGTGGCCCAGGTGCTGGCCGCGCGGCCCTGGCGTGTGGGGCCCTCGTGTGGCCCCCTGACCTGCCCTTCCGCCTACTTAAAGCCTCCGTCGCGAAACCCCCAGTACCGAGAGCCACGATACGGAAAACCTTCCAGAGACGCCGCCGCCGCCAATCCCATCTCGGGGGATTCAGGAGATTGCCTCCGGCATCCTGCCGGAGAGGGGAATCATCTCCTGGAGGTCTCTTCATCGCTATGATCGCCTCCGGATCGATGTGTGAGTAGTTCACCCCTGGACTATGGGTCCATAGCAGTAGCTAGATGGTCGTCTTCTCCTCATTGTGCTATCATGTTCGATCTTGTGAGCTGCCTATCATGATCAAGATCGTCTATTTGTAATCCTTCATGTTGTGTTTGTTGGGATCCGATGAATATTGAATACTATGTCAAGTTGATTATCAATCTATCATATATGTTGTTTATGTTCTTGCATGCTCTCCGTTGCTAGTAGAGGCTCGGCCAAGTTGATACTTGTGACTCCAAGAGGGAGTATTTATGCTCGATAGTGGGTTCATGCCTCCATTAAATGCTGGGACGAGTGACGGAAAGTTCTAAGGTTGTGGATGTGGCTGTTGCCACTAGGGATAAAACATCGATGCTTTGTCTAAGGATATTTGTGTTGATTACATTACGCACCATACTTAATGCAATTGTCTGTTGTTTACAACTTAATACCGGAAGGGGTTCGGATGATAACCTGAAAGTGGACTTTTTAGGCATAGATGCATGCTTGGATGGCGGTCTATGTACTTTGTCGTAATGCCCCGATTAAATCTCATAGTACTCATCATGATATTTGTATGTGCATTGTTATGCCTTCTTTATTTGTCAATTGCCCAACTGTAATTTGTTCACCCAACATCTGCTATCTTATGGGAGAGACACCACTAGTGAACTGTGGACCCCGGTCCTATTCTTTACATCTGAAATACAATCTACTGAAATTGTTCTTTACTGTTCTTCGCAAACAAACATCATCATCCACACTATACATCTAATTCTTTGTTTACGACAAGCCGGTGAGATTGACAACCTCGCTGTTACGTTGGGGCAAAGTTCGTGATTGTGTTGTGCGGGTTCCACGTTGGCGCCGGAATCCCCGGTGTTGCGCCGCACTACACTCCGCCACCATCAACCTTCAACGTGCTTCTTGACTCCCTACTGGTTCGATTAAACCTTGGTTTCTTGCGAGGGAAACTTGCTACCGTGCGCATCACACCTTCCTCTTGGGGTTCCCAACGAACGTGTCAACTACACGCATCAAGCAAATTTACGGCGCCGTTGCCGGGGAGATCAAGACACGCTGCAAGGGGAGTCTCCACTTCCAATCTCTTTACTTTGTTTTTGTCTTGCTTTATTTTATTTACTACTTTGTTTGCTGCATTATATCAAAACACAAAAAATTAGTTGCTAGTTTTACTTTATTTACTGTCTTGTTCTCCATATTAAAAACACACAAAAAATTAGTTACTTGCATTTAGTTTATTTGTTATCATGTCTAGCTCTGAACCTGTTACTTCTTCACCTCATGAATTAATCTTTACTTTTAAACAAGGGGATGAGGAGAGTTTTAAAGATGCTTGGTCTAGAATTTTTGATTCTTATCGTAAAGTGAACCGCAAATGACTCTAAGCCTCGCTCCTTAGTAATTTTTATTTTGGGCTTATGATTCGCTATAGATATGCCTTAGATGCTGTAGTGGGAGGAGATTTCCTTCATTGCAATGGGGATCAAGCTTTTAATGCCATAAAGAAATTGGTTGCATCACATAGTTCAGCTAATAATTTTGATTCAGCTCTTATTAGCATTTATAATAGATTAAACACTCTTGAGACAAGTGCATCTTACTTGAAAGAAAATTATAGTTATGTTCGTAATCGTCTTGATCAAGTTTTAGTGAACTTCTGAACCTTCAAAATGGGACCCTACTATTAAAGTTGTTATTGGTGGTGAAACTTTTCATGCCCATTGTGATATTATGTCTGAATTTTGCCTTATGCCTAAGAGTATCTATGAATCTTTGACACTTTGGGGACTCGTTGAAGGGGAGAAGGAATAACTCTTATCGATAACTCGTTATAATTCCTAAGGGAATAGCCGAGGGTGTGCATACAACCATTCTTGGAAGAACAGTATCCATCGATTATCTTGTTATTGAATGTGTAGGAACAGGACAAATCACACTTGAAAGATCCCTGCTGAAACTATTGGGAGCAGTCATAAATGTGGGAGAAGGCACCCTAAAATTCACTTCTACGCCGGGAGGTAGACATGTATTCCCTAAACCAAAGAGTAAGAAAAATAATTAGAAGGGTATGCATAAAGCCCGAGGTAATGTTGATGCTTCATCTCTTGATAACACTTGATTCACACTTTCTGCGCCTAGCTGAAAGGTGTTAAAGAAAAGCGCTTATGGGAGACAACCCATGATTTTACTTCTGCACTTTATTTTATATTTGAGTCTTGGAAGTTGTTTAATACTGTAGCAACCTCTCCTTATGTTTATTTTATTGCATTGTTGTGCCAAGTAAAGTCTTTGATAGTAAAGTCAATACTAGATTTGGATTACTGCGCAGAAACAGATTTCTTGCTGTCACGAATCTGGGCCGAATTCTCTGTAGGTAACTCAGAAAAATATGCCAATTTAGGTGCGTGATCCTCAGATATGTACGCAACTTTCATTCAATTTGGGCATTTTCATCTGAGCAAGTCTGGTACCACTTTAAAATTCGTCTTTACGGACTGTTCTGTTTTGACAGATTCTGCCTTTTATTTCACATTGCCTGTTTTGCTATGTTTGATGGATTTCTTTGTTCCATTAAGTTTCAGTAGCTTTGTGCAATATCCAGAAGTATTAAGAATGATTATGTCACCTCTGAATATATGAATTATGCACTGACCCTCTAATGAGTTTGTTTCGAGTTTGGTGTGGAGGAAGTTTTCAAGGGTCAAGAGAGGAGGATGATACAATATGATCAAGAAGAGTGAAAAGTCAAAGCTTGGGGATGCCCCCGTGGTTCATCCCTGCATATTTTAAGAAGACCCAAGCGTCTAAGCTTGGGGATGCCCAAGGCATCCCCTTCTTCATCGACAAATTATCAGGTTCCTCTAGTGAAACTATATTTTTATTCCGTCACAACTTATGTGCTTTACTTGGAGCGTCTGTTTGTTTTTGTTTTTGTTTTTGTTTGAATAAAATTGGATCCCACAATCCTTTATATTGGAGATATTACGCTCCGCTGTTTCGTATGAACACATGTGTTCTTAGCTTTATCTTTAATGTTCATTGCGAAATTTGAACTACCTCATTCATTGATATATGGTTGGAAACGGAAAATGCCGCATGTGGTAAATGGGTTAATGTCTTGAATAATGTGATACTTGGCAATTGTTGTGCTCATATAGATCTTGTTTAAGCTCTTGCATCATGTACCTTGTACCCGTTAATGAATAACTACATAGAGCATGTTAAAATTTGGTTTGCATGATCACTACTAGGAAATGCCTTACCGCCGGCGCCCTAAAATGGCTTACCGCTGGCGTTTTTGCATTCGCCGGCGATCACCTCGCCGGTGGTAATGCCTCATTGCCGGCGCCTTCAAATTCGCCGGTGGTAAGTGTTGTTACCGCCGGCGTTTTACCCAATTCGCCGGGGGTAAGTCTTACCGCCGGCGTCTTCCCATTTCGCCGGGGGTATTAGGTCTTAGTGCTGGCGCTTTGCAAAACGCCAGGGATACATGTACATTTCGCCAGTGGTAATATTGACAGGAGCCAAAAAAAAATCTCGAATTTCACAGTATATACACCAGAATTCATAGCATATACACAGAATATACATGCAAATACCAGAATGACAACAAAATAGACATCAATATCACAACAGATACAGAAAGTGTCCAAATGTTCATAATGTGCATGCATCAATAACACAACAGATATAGAAAGTCTCCAACTATCAAATATTACACAAATAGATACAGGCTTCTAGCTGCCGCTAGCTGCCCACCAGGCTTCTCACTCCTCCGCTGGAGGCCGGCCAGCCTACTCGCTGAAACGCCGCCGGCCAGCTCCTCCTCCTGCGTGCTCGTACTCCGAAGCCGAGCTCCCTACACATGGAAGTATCATTATTGTTTGTTTAGTTCAACCGAAGAAAAAATCACATGAAAAAATTCCATGAGTTAGAACTAGTGTTAAGTATCATTAGCTCCCTACACATGGAAGTATCATTATTGTTTGTTGAGCTTCATACCGCAATGTTCTATCCTAGAAACTTTATGCTGTTTGACAGTACTACTTGGCAATGAGCAACTGAATTAGATTTAATCTATATCGTTTGGAAGCGGCAGCATAAGACTATCTAGTGATAATGAGAGACATCAATGTCAACAAACAAGCTCTGAATACAATATGTACCTCAGGTTGCTTGTTTTAAGTTTAAAAAAATACTGAGAGACAATACTAACAAAGTATATGGGGTATAATTAAGCTTCTTAGCCTAGAGACAGTACTAACAAATTCAGAAGCACGAACATTCCAGCACAAACAAATTCAGAACACAAGCTCAAGTACTCCAACAGTTTATGCTACAAAGAGAGAAGAGAGGATGTACCGAGAAGAGAGGATGTTTGACACCGCCATCTTATCCTGCACAACCTCTCTGTGCATCAGGTCTAATAATAACACCTCTTTGCAGCTGCAAATACACACAACAGAAAAACAATTACTGCAGGCCACTGAAAAATCGGATGAACTCATTCAAGATTGATCAACAAAATGAGAATATCATCTAAGTCTAATGCATGGTGGAGGAACTCTAGGTAGTTCTCGCTGTGTGTGTATACCTGAAGCGGAGAAGTAAGCTGCGCATGGATGCAAGGCTGTGGTGGAATCTCCTCTCCGTCAAGGCTGACGATGGGAGGGAGGCGGTGAGGCGGGCCGTGTAGGCGAAGGCCACTGCAGCGGCGCCCTTCTCGTTCTCACCCGCTTCAACGGACGAGACAGCTCGACATACGCCTCCGTTCCCAAGCTATCGCTGCAGATCTAGCACACCTGTCCACCTCCATGCCTGTCGGGAGGCAGCAGCTCGCGGAGGAGCTCAGGAGGAATAAGCAGCTCCTCCGCGTCTCCCTGTCACAAAATTACGCTTTAAATAACCAATATTTCTATCATTGCAGGTAACAACAAGAACTTGTAGAATTTGCAAATAACAAAACAATCAAATGGAAAATTGCCTGGCTACTCTGATGGTACTGAGCTGTAATCACACACAAAACTATGATAATCGGGTGTCATTCCAATCACAAGGAGTGTCAGGAGCATGCCATAAACAAACACCAAAGAGATAGTAGTACAATACTTAGGATGAAAGAGGATATTACTACTATGAATATACTAATTCAGCTTTTTGCCTCCCAAGTAAAAAAGCTACATAATTAATTAATGAGGTGTCCTGATTCTGAAACCCTGCAGAATTTTCAAGTTAAGAAAAAAATATACAACAAAACAAATCTACATCGTGTGCATAGAGCAAGCATAGCCAGGAATGTTTATAAGCCATCATCAAGCTGCATGTGCACCAGAAATTACATTAACATAACAATTAAGCAGCTATGCATGGAAAACCACGATTACACCTCCTATATGAAGAGCAGTACCGGAATTACACATTAAGCAGCTATGCATGGAAAACAACGAGGAGGTCTCGAAAGTTTTGGATCATCAGAATAGGATGGATGGATGATGGACTCACCATGAGGCCGCAGTTGCATAGGCTGAGCGCGGTAACAGAACGCCAGTGGTCGGCAAGCACAGGCACGCCTGCGGCGACGGCTCAATCAGCAGCCGGCGCGGGCGCGAGGTTGGATCTGATGAGTCACCCAAGAACGACAGCGCCGTCTCCGGTGGTCTACGTGGAGCCGAGCGCCCGCGCCACCCGGATGGAGCGGCTACGTTGCCTGGATACGGCGATACGGATACGGATACGGATACCACGATACGCCGATACGGCAATTTTCCAAAAACACGGATACGGGGATACGTTTGTATATATATAATAATAATTAATAAGTTACTGATTTTTGCTCAATAATGAAAATTATAACTGTATAGGAGTACCGTGACATAGTTGTTTGCCAAGAAAGCTTGTCAATTACAACATCGCAGCCCTCTCTTCTCCACCTAGCTGTAAAAAAAGCAATTTAGTAGTATAGTGGTAAAAATGATGAAAAGCAACCTGGAAAGATGCATAATGTATAGTTGCTTACAATTACTGTAATTCAAGGTTATTGCCAGAAAAGATTGACAGCGGTGCAGCATGAATTCAAGGTGTTCTATAATCTAGTACTCCTTACACTGTTATGCACTTATGCTTCTATCCATTCACTTGCAACTCCTACCAAGCTAATTCATTACAATGATTTTTAGGACCATTTCAATATCAGCACCTCACGATACATGTGACTCCGTAATTAATTTGCAATAGCTACATAAAGCATCAGCGCCGACGGAGCACATCAAGCCAGCAAAACCAACTCGGATCGGGCCAAGAAGAATCAAAGAAGTGGAGATGGGATGGGGGAAACTGACCTGCAGAGTGCGGCAGCGAGCGGCTGAGGGGGTGCTCGGCGGCTGACGTCGGCCAACAGCGGACAGGAGAGGGCGTTGCTCGGTGGCGGGCAGAAGTGTGGCGCAGCGCCTCCTTCTCCTGACGATCCGCATCTCCACCCCGACCCCGTCCCCGTCCTTGGCCGGCTTCAGATCGACGGAGACGACGTCGTGGGGCGGGGGCAGCGCGACCATGAGCTGGGACTGGAGGCGCAGCGCGATCTGGTCCTCGTCGTCGCCGGTGGACCAGTGGAGGCGGGATCGCGCCGACATCAACCGAACGGCGAACGAACCAGCGCCAAGATCCATCACCCCGTTGACCAGATCCCATCCAGCGCGAATCGAGCACCCGGGCTAGGGTTCGTCGTGGGAACAAGGGGAAGGGGCTGCAGGAGTGAGAGAGAGAGAGGTTGGGGTGCGGGGGAGAGAAGAGGGCGGTGGTGGCTGGAGGCGGAGGAGGAGGGGCGCCGACAGGATGAGGAAGAGAATTGGTGATTGGGGAGGAGACGGAGTGGGATATGTGCGGGGTGGAAGGGGTGGCTTAGGGCCAAATACCCCCGGCGAGTTTCAGCTGCAAAGGCCGGCGGTAAATTCGGTCCAACTCGTTCACACCGGCCCAGTTTACCCCTGGCATCTCCGGTTCGCGTTCGACGGCGGTAGAGCCCGGTACCCCCGGCGCTTTTGGGCCCAATTCGCCGGCGGTAAGGCCAGGCCTAATTGGGACCCCGCGACCCATTATATCGCCGGCACCTTCGTGCCCAACTCGCCGGCGGTAATGGAGGCACCACCGGCGCCATCCATTCATTTTCGCCGGCGGTAGAGTTAGGCCCCCTGGAAGGTATTACCGCCGGCATCTTCAAGTCGTATTTGCCGGCGGTAAGGAGTGCGGCTATAAGCCTTTTCCTAGTAGTGGATTGTTCTCTCTAAGTCTAGATATTTTCTGGTTGAGGTGTTTGAACAACAAGGAGACGATGTAAAGTCTTATAATGCTTACAATATGTTT
Organism: Lolium rigidum; assembly: GCF_022539505.1. Taxonomy (NCBI): domain Eukaryota; kingdom Viridiplantae; phylum Streptophyta; class Magnoliopsida; order Poales; family Poaceae; genus Lolium; species Lolium rigidum. The sequence continues at coordinate 119,751,884 of NC_061511.1, forward strand.
ATATGTGAGTCTTGCTGCACCATTTCATACTTGAGTTTGCTTCAAACAACCTTGCTAGCCTAGCCTTGTATTGAGAGGGATTCTTCTCGTGCATCCAAATTCTTGAGCCAATAACCATGCCATTTTTGTCCACCATACCTACCTACCACATGGTATTTCTCCGCCATTCCAAAATATATTACCTGAGTGCTACCTTTAAAATTTCTATTCTTTACCTTTACAATATATAGCTCATGGGACAAAATAGCTTAAAAACTATCGTGGTGAAGAATATGTACTTATGTGTCTTATTTCTTAGTAAGTTGCTTGTTGAGCGGTAACCATGTTTTACGGGGACGCCATCAACTCTTTTACCTTTGTTGAATATCATGTGAGTTGCTATGCATGTTCGTCTTGTCGCGAAGTAAGGGCGGTTTTCACAATCAAATGGTTTGAGTATGCATACTGTTAGAGAAGAATATTGGGCCGCTAACTAAAGCCATGATTCATGGTGGAAGTTTCAGTTTGGACATAAAACCTCAATCTCTTATGAGAATATTACCTGTTGTTGAATGCTTAAGCATTAAAAGAGGAGTCCATTATCTGTTGTCTATGTTGTCCCGGTATGGATGTCTAAGTTGAGAATAATCAAAACCGAGAAATCCAATGCGAGCTTTCTCCTTAGACCTTTGTATAGGCGGCATAGAGGTACCCCTTTGTGACACTTGGTTGAAACATATGTTATGCAATGATAATCCGTGTTAACCCAAGCTAATTAGGACAAGGTGCGAGCACTATTAGTATACTATGCATGAGGCTTGCAACTTATAAGATGTCTTATACATAACACATATGCTTTATTACTACCGTTGACAAAATTGTTTCTTGTTTTCAAAATAAAAGCTCTAGCACAAAAATAGTAATCCATGCTTCCCTCTGCGAAGGGCCTATCTTCTACTTTATTGTTGAGTCAGTTTACCTATTCTTTCTATCTTAGAAGCAAACACTTGTATCAACTGTGTGCATTGATTCTTACATGTTTACCTATTGCACTTGTTATATTACTTTGTGTTGACAATTATCCATGAGATAAACATGTTGAAGTTGAAAGCAACCGCTGAAACTTATATCTTCCTTTGTGTTGTTTCAAAGCTTTCTACTAAGAATTTATTGCTTATGAGTTAACTCGTTATGCAAGACTTATTGATGCTTGTCTTGAAAGTACTATTCATGAAAAGTCTTTGCTATATGATTCAGTTGTTTACTCATTATCTTCATCATTGCTTCGAATCGCTGCATTCATCTCATGTGCTTTACAATAGTATGATCAATATTATGATAGCATGTCACTTCAGAAATTATCTTTGTTATCGTTTACCTACTCAAGGGCGAGTAGGAACTAAGCTTGGGGATGCTTGATACGTCCCAAACGTATCTATAATTTCTTATGTTCCATGCTACTTTTATGATGATACTCACATGTTTTATACACATTATATGTCATATTTATGCATTTTCCGGCACTAACCTATTGACGAGGTGCCGAAGAGCCGATTCTTGTTTTCTGCTGTTTTTGGTTTCAGAAATCCTAGTAAGGAAATATTCTCGGAATTGGACGATATCAACGCCCAGGGGACTATTTTTCCACGAAGCTTCCAGAAGTCCGAAGAGGAAACGAAGTGGGGCCACGGGGCGACGACACGCCAGGGCGGCGCGGCCCAGGTGCTGGCCGCGCGGCCCTGGCGTGTGGGGCCCTCGTGTGGCCCCCTAACCTGCCCTTCCGCCTACTTAAAGCCTCCGTCGCGAAACCCCCAGTACCGAGAGCCACGATACGGAAAACCTTCCAGAGACGCCGCCGCCCCAATCCCATCTCGGGGGATTCCGGAGATCGCCTCCGGCACCTGCCGGGAGAGGGGAATCATCTCCCGGAGGTCTCTTCATCGCCATGATCGCCTCCGGATCGATGTGTGAGTAGTTCACCCCTGGACTATGGGTCCATAGCAGTAGCTAGATGGTCGTCTTCTCCTCATTGTGCTATCATGTTCGATCTTGTGAGCTGCCTATCATGATCAAGATCGTCTATTTGTAATCCTTCATGTTGTGTTTGTTGGGATCCGATGAATATTGAATACTATGTCAAGTTGATTATCAATCTATCATATATGTTGTTTATGTTCTTGCATGCTCTCCGTTGCTAGTAGAGGCTGCGGCCAAGTTGATACTTGTGACTCCAAGAGGGAGTATTTATGCTCGATAGTGGGTTCATGCCTCCATTAAATCTGGGACAGTGACAGAAAGTTCTAAGGTTGTGGATGTGTTGTTGCCACTAGGGATAAAACATCGATGCTTTGTCTAAGGATATTTGTGTTGATTACATTACGCACCATACTGTTATCACCGGATTTTGGCCAAATCAGAAGATGGGCCGTACTTGAGATGGGCTTGGAGGATATACACGTGGAGCGTCTCTGAAGCAGCCTTGCACGAGAGTTTGGGCTAGTTTTCCCGTGTATCTGTATATTATGGTAGATTGCATCTTAGTTTAGAATTAAAAGATAGAGTTTAGCCCGTACACGGTTAGGTGTATTTCCAAAGATAGAGAGTCTACGGACTATAAATATGTACCTAGGGTTATTGTTTCGAGGAGGACAATCATGTTCACAACAAACACAATCTAGGCGCATCGCCACCCCTTGTTTCGAGGGTTTCTCCCGGTTAAGCATCATGCTGCCTAGATCACATCGTGCGATCTAGGCAGTATAGGTTTATTCGTTATCTAGTGTTACTCGTACTGAAGCCTTTTTGATGGCGAGTAACACTACTTATCGTAGATGTTTTGGGGCTTGCATCGTTGTTCTTCTGATATGCTTGCTTAGCTATGCCGCCCCTCGATATCTAGCCGCCCTTACACCTATCTTAGGTGTAAGGGTGGCATCTTGCTTCATCTTTATTTAGTAGATTCGATCTGTTATAGTTGCTCCTTGTTCTGCAAGGATTAGTTTAATATCCGTATGGTTAGGCCTTGCAAACGGGTTGAATGATCCGGTAGTGCGCTAGGTATGGCTTACCGATCCTAGAAGGGATGTTCCGGGAATCGACTCTATGTTGGTTTTTAGGCCTCTTTTAGGGTTAGTTTTCCATCATCTTTCGTATCTGCTAGGCTCAACTACGCGTAGGATGTTCCGGTTATATGGTGAAAACCCTAAACTGTCGTAGATCGACTTAGCTTAATATTAGTGAAGCAGGACACCCATGTTATTGCAAGATCTAACATGAACCATGGGTCAATCGGCTCCTTGAGTCGATGAGCAGGATAACCTGAGAGCCGATCGAGGCTCATTTAATGTTTACGTGTCTACCATGCAGGAAACTAATCGAAGCGATCCAACACCTCCACGACCGGGTATAGGTCAGGTGGCACGCCCTTGCGACCGTCGGGACGTGTGCCGAGCATTGCGGGACGACGTCGAGGGACCAGGGCCCACCGGCAGTCTTGGAAGCCTCCCGGCTCTTCGTGTTGCTCGCCACCGCTCGCCGGTGGGTTTTGGCGAGCAACACATTCCGGCACGCCCGGTGGGACAATGCGCAACAACCACGTCAACATCTGCAGCTGAGATGTCAGGCGAACCAGTCAAGTACGAAGAGCTGTCTGACGAGCACAAGAAGAAGTATGACGAGCTTAAGGCTCTCTTCGAAGCTGATCTCATCGGCTCTTTCGAAAAAACCCGTTCTCATGGCATTAGGTTCAAAGGATTCACACCTGAAGGCCTGCTCGATGGAGTAGATCTGTCTCTTCCTTCGGAGGAGCGCACCAGAGCCCTGCGCCAAGAAACCAATTATATGGTGGCTCATTCTCTACATCGTCATTCTGAGAGCCTGGTGAACGCTTTTGAGCGTGTTGCGCTCCGTGTGGTTCAGGAAATCATGAAGCATCAGTATTCTCCGTCAGGACCTGCCTTAGGGACTCACCAGGGAGAGATACCGTTCCACACCAGGCCGCAACTCCCATTCACGCTTGCGGCTCAGCGACAAGGTTCACCGGCATACGTTGTCTACAAGGTTGGAGGTGATCCTGGCGATTACAAATTCATGTATGAGCCGCCCAAAGAGATCCCACATGGATACGTGTGTACATACGTGCCGGACTGCAACAACTGGACGCACACGAACCAGATTACAGCAGGAGGGATTGCTGGAGCAGGAGGGAGTTCTGGAGCAGACGCTGAGAAACAGGCGTGGCTAGCTAAATATGCCACCGGAACGAGTTATGAAAGCTCAGCCCCTGCAGCTCATACCATGGATCAAATCAGTGCAATCCTGAGAGACCAGTTTGGTATCCTGCCAAAGAGGAGAACAATCGGCTATTCCAAGCCGTATCCCAACGAATATGACCTCGATCCCACTTGCCACCTAAGTATCGGCTCCCTGACTTCACAAAGTTCAGTGGATCGGAAGGGTCTAGCTCAATTGAGCATGTGAGCCGATATTTGGCGCAGTTGGGCATGGTTTCAGCATCCGACCCGCTACGTGTAAGGTTCTTTGCGCAATCTCTCACGGGTCTAGCTTTTGGGTGGTACACCTCGTTGCCACCAGATTCAGTTCGTACATGGAAGCAACTGGAAGAGCAGTTCCATGTACAATACCACTCAGAAGCTACCGAAGCTGGCATTGCCGATCTGACGCAGGTGCGGCAAAGGCGGGGAGAGACGGTGTCTGAGTACATTCAGCGTTTCGAAGCTGTCAAGAACCGATGTTATTCGGTTCGTTTAAGCGAAAAGAAGCAGTCGAGCTAGCAGTGGCAGGCCTCGTGGCGCCGCTCAAGGATCTGACTTTCCAAGTGGATTACAATTCACTGGCGCATATGGTCCATAAACTGACATCGTATGAGCAGCGCCACCCAGAATTGTACCAAGACAAGTTCAAGCGCCCGATAGGCCTGGTCGAGGCAGAAGAAGTTGAAGACTCTGCAGAAGATCAGGAAAGTCGCTGTGGCTGAATGGGCTCGGGGGGCAGTACCCGTGTCCTGCAAGTGGGTGAAACAACCAGGGCCTGCAAATGGGTTTGACTTTGACATAAGCAAAACAGAGCAGATTTTCGATTTGCTGCTGAAGGAAAAACAGCTGAAGTTACCCGAAGGCCATAAAATCCCTACGGTGCAAGAGTTGAATGGGAGACCATACTGCAAATGGCATCACACGTTCACTCACACCACCAACGACTGCAAAGTGTTGCGTGGACAGATTCAGATGGCGATAGAGCAAGGCCGATTAATCTTCGGTCAATTTTCCATGAAAGTGGACATGCAACCGTTTCCTGGCGTCAACATGGTGGAGCTCAACCATGCCACGAAGCGTCAACCGGGTTTCTCTTTCGATATCAACATGGCAGGTCCTGTAGACCGCCATGGCAAAGATAAAGAGGAGAGCAGTCATTCCCGTGGCAAGGAAAAGAAGGAGGCCGATCCACGCGACCGGCCCCAATATGATAACAGACGGTACCTCACCGAGGAAGAAGTGAGAAGCGTGCGGTACCAACGACCACTCTCCGCGCATCTCCTTAACAAATATGAGTATCAGTATGACCGACGTTGGCGGTACGACGTAGATGACGACAGATATCGTCGGTCTGATGCAGACAACAGAAAACATCGTCGATATGACATAGACGATGAAGGATATGAACGCCGCACTAAAGGGAGGTCAAGTGAGCAGGAAGACATGGACAGACACTGGGATTGTCCTTTCTTTAAACACTGCTGGGACTCAGGAATGAGCCGATTGCCTACAATCGACAACTGCCCAGAATGTAGACAGCAGAGGAAGGGCACAAGTGAAGTTTCAGTGTTCAAGCGTCTAGGACCTCTCCCACCTCAGAATAAACGAGGTGAGTCCTCTCAAGATGAAGACTTCGAGGAGTCAGAAGAAGAAGAAGATAGGTACCACCGACCAAGGTGGTGCCCTGATGGACTCAGTCATTCCCAGAAGCGCAGGGTTCAGCGGCTACGCAACTTGGAAGAAGCCGAAGCGCAGTACCTGTACACATTGAGGAAAGCACGGCCCGATCTGGCCGTGAAAATTCAGCAAACATTGGAGATGGAGGCGTGCCCGCCAAGGAAAGAATGGCGCCCCAAGCAGACAAAAGCCGAGGCAAGGGCATCGGCTGATACAAACATGGTGTTTATACTGCCGTCGGAGTTTCATGCTCCAAGGACTGAAGAAGTGCCAGTAGCATAGTTTGACTGCGGTCCACGGCCAGTTGTCTTTGAGAAGCCACGAGGGAGGAGCTACAGGCACTTGAAGGCCCTATACCTGAGAGGTTATATCAATGGGCAGCCTGTCAACAAGATGTTGGTCGACACGGGAGCGGCAGTCAATATAATGCCATACTCCATGCTACGACGTTTGGGACGCTCCAAAGAAGATCTGATCAAGACCAACGTCACACTAAGCGATTTCAATGGCCAAGCATCAGAAGCGCAAGGCGTTCTGAACGTAGATCTGACCATAGGCCGGAAAACCATCCCTACATCGTTCTTCATCGTCGACAGCAAAAGCACCTACGTTGTCCTGCTAGGGAGAGATTGGATTCACGCCAACTGCTACATTCCATCCACGATGCACCAATGCCTGATACAGTGGGATGGAGATGAAGTGGAGGTCGTTCATGCAGATGACTCGATCGAGATCTCACTAGTTGGCATGAACATTTGGGATGCAGACGACCAAGAGCCGATCTCTGGAATCAGTTTGGACGGCTGTGAGCGCATCGAAGCTTCAAAAAACGGGGTGAGGCTGGTCTTATCCACCGGCCTGACAGAGTAGCAAGACCGAAGTCAACAGACGTACGTGGCAAGGCCGATCCCCGCGATCGGCCCCAAAAAATAAAAAGCTATGATCTCACGTCAAGCATGTCAAGTAGCAGGAGTAAAGCACAACATCGAGCTAGCAGGCGGAGCCGATGTTCAGGTACAATTCCTGGAGCCGGATTACTAGAAGCCGATATCTTCAATTACTTGAAAGATTCAGCTCGGGGGGCACCTAAACGGATAAGATACAAGGCCATGAAGTATGTTCCCAGGGGTTGTCAATGACCAGCATTGCAAGAAATATTCGCAAGAAGTATTTCCCAAGTATATGGGATGATGGACAGTGAGACATGGGGGCCGATACATGAAATCGGCCAAATAAAAAAAATGTATACAAAACCAAAGTACAGCCGATGCACAGACATCGACTTTAGAATACAAAGCCGATGTGCAGCCATCGACTAGAGGAGTACAAACCGTTACAAGCAGAGGTACAAGCTCAATTGAGCAGTTATCAGATTACATAGAGAAGCTCTACTGAAGGAACGCCTCAAGGGCCCGGAGGGCGTTAGCTCGAACCCGATCCACCTCGGCGATCTCGGCCTCATCATCTTCATCCTGGCCTGTCACCAGCTGCTTGTTCAGGGCACGTATTTCGGCTAGATCGGTTGTCGAGGGTGCTCCTCGGCAATGCCCTCCGATAGGGGCTTAGGGTTGATGGAATCCTGCAAGCTGACACGAGACATCGGTACACAGACAAGCGGGGAGAGCGATTTACCCAGGTTCGGGGCCCTCGATGAGGTAAAACCCTTACGTCCCGCCTCGTCTCGTTCTTTGATTATGATGAAAACAGGTTACAATGGGGTGCCGAAGTGTTCGGCTGTGATCTCGTCGAGATGGTGATTGCTAGGGTAACCTAGTTCTAAGCTTCTGTTGGCTAGTATTGCTAGGATTGATTGTGTCCCCTCGATAGCCCCTCTCCTGGCCTTTATATAGGTGGCCAGGTCTCGAAAGGCCTAATCGAGTACGACAAGTTTTACAGTAGATCTGTTTCTAAACTTTCCTTGTTCGGCTCCTTTCGTGCCTTGTTCTTCAAGAAGCCTTCCGCCGCACCGTCCTAGTGGCCCATCTTGCCATCGGGTACCTTCATGGGCCTCCGGCTTGGGCCGTGTAGGGTAGAGCAACATTGGTTATCCGAAGGGTTATGCCCACGTCAGTAGCCCCCGAGTGTCTAGCCGAACATAGTTCGGGTAGAGACTAAAGCATGTCTCCTTCCGAGGTCCTTCTCCTTGATCATTCTTGTGTTTCTTCTGTCTTCTATTTTTTATCGGGTGCGCGTCAGCGCTCCCGATGGGAGTAGCCCCCGAGTCTAGGACGATGCTTGTAATCCGTGCGTAGACTCAAGTGTACCACTCGAACATTTTCTTCTGCCGAAGCTTTTTCATGCAAGTTTTTGTAGTCCATCCGATACATTTTCTTTAAGCAAGGGATAACGAATAACGTGCCCAACTTCTGTTGGTTAATCGCCGATGGCAAAACAACGTTACTCCTACACGTAATCAAGTCCCCGGGCATGATCCTGGAGTGCGAAAAAAGTTTTATCGGGTGCGCGTTCAGCACTCCCGATGGGAGTAGCCCCTGAGTCTGGGCACGGGTGCTTACATCCGGGTACAGACTCGAGTCATGTTTTTCCTTCGAACCTTCATTCTATCGGGTGCGCGTCAGCGCTCCCGATGAGAGTAGCCCCCGAGCCTAGGCGCGGATGCTTGCAACCCGTGCGTAGGCTCAAGTTGATCACCCGATACTTTCTTATCTCTTCGTGCTCATGATGTCATTGATGACGTTTTTCTGTCCCCTTGATTCTGACACGATCTGCCAGCCCTGTTTTCGAGCGATTCCTGCTCCTCTTTACACGGTTAGCGAGGCACCTCCTTGATTTCCGCAAACATTAACTGGAGAACAGAACCATTAAGAATACGAAGCCTTCCTTAAGTTCCCCAAGAGATAAAAATCCCTATCATTCTCCTTCATTTATCTCTTTGCCGTTCTTGTTCACAACCGCTCGCGCCGCCACCACTTTCTTCCGATTTCTCCCAGATTTCGCGATGGTGAAGAAGAAGATCCCCAGCGCCGCCGCCAGCTCGACGAGCGGAGGCGTCGCCGCCAAACCTTCTTCGATCCTTTCGAAGGAAGGCGCCCCGAGCGCTCCTCCCCCAGCTCCGGCGCCGCCGGCGCCACCGAGCTCAGCAGCGAGGCCCGGTGATTGGATAGCCTCGACCGTCACCAAGCGTGACGAAAAGAGATCCCGAAGTCTGGGATTGATCTCCCCCGATGAGGGGAATGTGATCTTTCCAGGTGCGATTTCTAGACCTAACCCTCCTGCCGGTTTTACCGTGATGTTCTTGTCGTTCTTGTACCGAGGTCTTTCACTTCCTGTTCACGAATTCCTCCTCCATCTCCTGCGAACCTATGAAATCCAACTATGGCAACTCACTCCCAACTCAATCCTTCACGTTGCTGTGTTCATCACCCTCTGCGAAGCATATCTGGGCGTTGAGCCTCATTTTGGGTTATGGAAAAAGATCTTCTATGTGAAGAGATACGAGCAGTAGCAATGGATCTTTTGTCACCGGAGGAGTAGGATTTGTAGCTCGTTCGGATGTCAATTACTTCAATTTCCCAATGAGAGAGTCCGTGCAAGGGTGGAGATTGAAGTGGTTCTATATCAAGGATTCCTCGTCACCCGAATCTCAGCTTCCCCGCTTTGTCGATGTCCTTGAGGCCAAGCCTAAGAATCCCTGGAAGAATGTTCTCTCTCCCGACGAAAAAGTAGCAGCCGACGAATTATTCGCCAGATTCCTTCGGATCAAGGAGGCTGACGGGCAAACCATGGTTGGCACCGAGGTAGCGGCAGTGTTTCTGAAACGTCGGGTCCAACCAGTCATGGCTAGGGTTCGCCCAATGTGGTTGTACTCAGGTCTAAAGGATGAGACCAGAATCAATGCTGCCGAACTGTCAGAAAAAGAGCTGCTCGATGAAGTCCGTCGCCTCACTTTCTTTAGTCAAGAAGACTCGATCCCACCGATATCCCCGTATGCTCCTTTCGATGCCGATCATCCACCACCAAAGGTAATTTCCCTCCTTGAATTCCCGTTATACTCGTTGTCGACATTTATCACTATTATCCTCATTTGTCTTTTCTTCGACGTGACTCTTGTAGCCTTCGAGGACTTACACGATTTACCAAATGACACTTCCGAAGGAAGAGGCTCTTCAGAACCCGTTGACCTTCGTACTGTTTAGCATACAAACCCATCAAGCGATCATGATGATCCGATAAATTCCGAAACTGCTCACACCAATCTCCCCCGTCAGCCGATGACACTTGTGACACAGAGGGATCAGTGCGTGATGATGGCGCTGATCATGATACCTTTATTAATGCAGCTGCGGAAGAGACCAGGGCTCCACCTACGAAGAGGTCAATCGGCGGTTTTGCCGATGAAGATGATCTCCTTGACATGTAAGTGTTTTTCTTCTTTTTACTATTTTCAGCTCCTTGGACTTTTCGCATTTTTCTCATAACTTAGTCGATCAAACTTTTCTTTGCAGTGATGATGATTTTATTGAGCCTCCACCCAAGAGGGTCAGACCTGATGCTGTCTCGCCAACCGCCGCAGCTTCCGAAGCTTCGGCTCCCAAGACGGCTCCTACGGCGCAAGCATCGACCGCCTCCTCCCTTTCCAAAGGAAAAGATGCTCCTGCTGGCCGCCGCAGCCTCCTCCTTCGTAAGTCTTCGTTGAGTCTAGCAAGAACATTATTGGAATGTGTCTTTGCTTAATGATTTTCATAAAACATTCCCTTTCTTCAAGGATCTACGAGGTGTAATATCCTCTTTAGAGGCTTTCGCCTCTCAATTCACCTCCCTGGAGGCAGACAAAATTCGGCTGCAAGAGGAGGCTAAGTCTTCCTCTTCAAAGCTGGATGGCGCCATCAAAAAGGCCGCCATAGCCCGCCAGGAGGTCGACTCCCTGAAAGAAGAGCTGAACAAGCTGAAGGAAAGGCTGAAGGAGGAGGAAGCTCGAGCGGCAGAAAAGGATGAACTCCTTCGTCAGTCTGCCTTAGCCCTGCTTGGTAAGTTCCTACATCTCTTCTAGATTACCATTTTCTATGGATCTTGTTTCTTTGTCAACGATTTCCTTTAATCTCTTTGCGAGGCCGCCAGCATCCCCGCTACTGCCTTGGACAAAGTTCCGAGCAACTCCCCGACAAATGGTGTGTCAATGGTTCTTGCCACCCACCAGCTTTCCCGGGAGCTGCTAGACAAGGGAAAGGGTGCTCTGGCGCGGATGCATTCAATGATTTTCCCCAAGTCCAAGCAGGAGAAGACTCTGGGACAGCTGATTGATGCCTTCGCTAGCCGACACCAAGGAGGTCATCGAGGTATTCAAGCGCACCTCACGTACCTATGGTGCCCTTCTTGCCTTCCAACTTATGATGGGTTACGGCTTTAAGGCTGACATCGAAGAAATGACTAAGGAGCTGCCGAAAGAGAAAGATGGGCGTCTTGTTAACTTAAGCGCTTTTACAGCGTCCGCCCGTACTTGTGCTCGCCAGCTCCTTGATTTAGTTTCGTCGGGAAAGGCATCGGCTGGCCCCAGCCTGTCGACTCAGACTCAGGCTCCTTGATTATTGTAACAATTTTATCCTTGGGCTAGTATGAAACATTATTCTGTTGCGAGAACTCAAGTTTGTAATGAACACTTGTGCTGGCAATGTTGCCAACATACTTTTGTCATAATATCTTCATTTGTACTTCTTCTGATAGAAATTTCTTGTACCTCTCCCGATGGGAGTTATGTTGGATGCTTAATTTGTCCATGACCGTCATCCTTTTGACACTGTTGCCTGCAGGTTTTCCCGGTGTCCTCGTTTGTTGATGACTCTTCGGGCGTTCTTCCCGAAGGTGATCGGGTCCAACGAATGAAGGATCGGATCACACAGATGGAGAAGGACCTGCGCAGCACTTACGCCTTGGCGGCAATTGTCAACAAGAAGGGCGAGATTGCAGCCGACGTAGAGCGGTATGCTCTTACTGAGCTGCATAAGGCTACCGAGAGCTTGAACCGTGAGTCCTTTGATCTCTCGCGCCCTTTGATTGATAGAATCTTAACCGATCCTTTGCTTACTTCTGTGCCAGTCATAGCTCGAACCGTGCAGAGGAGAACAAACGGATTCACGAACGTGTGAATGCATTGACCCAGCTATCCTCATCCGAAGAAATTTTCTGGCGGGAGCACTCGAAGGCTTCGGCTATCGCGCGTTTTCAAGATCGAGTTCAGCAGGTTCATACTATTTTTGACAAGTGCTATAAGGCTATGAGGGTGGTTTGGAAGACAATGTTTCCCTTGAACGCAGTTCCTCCAACTCTCCTTGCTTTGATGTCTGAATTTGGTAACGCCAAGAAGGTCCGAGAGTTGGTACGCGCGCAAGTTTTTGCAGGAGCCAGGTTTACGCTTGCCCTTGTACTTGCCCGTTATCCTTCGGCAGGTTTGCTGTCGATTGCCAACGCTACTGGGGACCTGGAGGCGATGTACCCGAAGGTATTGTTGCCTGCCAACATAGTTGTCGACGTGACTCGAGGAAGACTCAAGGGTACCCGAAGAAAGAGGGACTCCACAAGGGTGATTTCAGTGGATTTAATGTCCGTTTTGTAAATAGAGAATTTGGCTATTTTATCCAGGTGTCTGGATTCTGTGATGATGCCTTCTCGTTTGGTAGATACATGCATATGTACTTTTACCATGTTATTGCCGTTGGCAAGTTTTGAGCGAATCTTAGTTGCTCGTTTTAGATGTATGTATATTGGTTGGCTGGCAAATCATGTGAGTGATCAGCTCGTGTTGCAGGTCTTGCTAAACCTGTTGTATGCGTGATGCGTGTAGTTGACACGTCCGTTGGGAACCCCAAGAGGAAGGTGTGATGCGCACAGCGGCAAGTTTCCCTCAGTTAGAAACCAAGGTTTAATCGAACCAGTAGGAGTCAAGAAGCACGTTGAAGGTTGATGGCGGCGGGATGTAGTGCGGCGCAACACCGGAGATTCCGGCGCCAACGTGGAACCTGCACAACACAACCAAAGTACTTTGCCCCAACGAAGCATAGTGAGGTTGTCAATCTCACCGGCTTGCTGTAACAAAGGATTAACCGTATTGTGTGGAAGATGATTGTTTGCAGAGAAAACAGTAAAAACAAGTATTGCAGCAGATTTGTATTTCAGTATAAAAGAATGGACCGGGGTCCACAATTCACTAGAGGTGTCTCTCCCATAAGACAAAAGCATGTTGGGTGAACAAATTACAGTCGGGCAATTGACAAATAAAGAGGGCATAACAATGCACATACATGACATGATAAGTATAGTGAGATTTAATTGGGCATTACGACAAAGTACATAGACCGCCATCCAAGCCGCATCTATGCCTAAAAATTCCACCTTCGGGTTATCATCCGAACCCCCTCCGGTACTAAGTTGCAAAGCAACGGACAATTGCATTAAGTATGGTGCGTAATGTAATCAACAACTACATCCTCGGACATAGCGCCAATGTTTTATCCCTAGTGGCAACAACACAACACAACCTTAGAACTTTCACGTCATTGTCCCGAGGTGTCAATGCGGGCATGAACCCACTATCGAGCATAAGTACTCCCTCTTGGAGTTAAAAGTAAAAACTTGGCCGAGCCTCTACTAGAAACGGAGAGCATGCAAGATCATAAACAACACATGTATAATAACTTGATAATTAACATGACATGGTATTCTCTATCCATCGGATCCCGACAAACACAACATATAGAATTACGGATAGATGATCTTGATCATGTTAGGCAGCTCACAAGATCCAACAATGAAGCACAATGAGGAGAAGACAACCATCTAGCTACTGCTATGGACCCATAGTCCAGGGGTGAACTACTCACTCATCACTCCGGAGGCGACCATGGCGGTGTAGAGTCCTCCGGGAGATGAATCCCCTCTCCGGCGGGGTGCCGGAGGAGATCTCCAGAATCCCCCGAGATGGGATCGGCGGCGGCGGCGTCTCGCAAGGTTTGCCGTATCGTGGTTTTTCGCATCGGGGGTTTCGCGACGGAGGCTTTAAGTAGGCGGAAGGGCAGAGTCGGGGGCCAGACGAGGGGGCCACACCATAGGGCGGCGCGGGCCCCCCCTGGGCCGCGCGGCCCTGTGGTTTGGCCACCTCGTGGCCCCACTTCGTGTATTCTTCGGTCTTCTGGAAGCTCCATGGAAAAATAGGCCCCTGGGTCTTCGTTTCGTCCAATTCCGAGAATATTTCGTTACTAGGATTTCTGAAACCAAAAACAGCAGAAAACAGGAACCGGCACTTCGGCATCTTGTTAATAGGTTAGTTCCAGAAAATGCACGAATATGACATAAAGTGTGCATAAAACATGTAGGTATCATCAATAATATGGCATAGAACATAAGAAATTATCGATACGTCGGAGACGTATCAATGCGCAACTTTTCTTTCAACCGTTTTAAATTTCGACAGGCACTCCCAAATATTTCGGGTGTAGTGATTCTGCCGATGAGCCCGTTGTTCTTTGATATTTCCATAAGTAAAATATCGAACGTGGGTTGTTGTTTATGTGTATTTCCGCACTCTTGCTATTTTCGGCACTCGTAAAGGCATCTATAGCAGAGGGGAAGGTCAACGTCGTTTTAGCACTCGTAGAGGCTTTTTGGAGCACGATCTTCTGCCACGTACTATTTTTTCATAGTGATGAGGCTTTGGATGTTTTGTAATTGCTGCAATGCTTAGCAAAGAATCAAAGCTTGAGTTTTTATTAATAAAGGTAAGCACGATGCTAGAGGGCGAAAATTGGAAGGCCTTGTTTATAACGAAGGAAAAATGAAAATAAAGGCTGGTAAACTGCTTAGTCAAGGAAGGGGTTCTTCTCTTCTTCTAGCTTCTTCTCCGCGTTAGTGATTGCTGCAGCGTTGCTGGTTTCATCAAGTGTTTGAGCAGTGGTCGCCATTGTCTTGCTTTCTCCTAAGCCTTCTGTGCCATCAACTGCCGAACCTTTTGCTGCCGAGGCTTCTGCTGCCGAAGCATCTGCTGCCGAAGCTTTAAGGGCGTGAGCTGCTGGCTTCTTCTTGGTTTCCCTGCCATCTTTTTCTTCCTTGATCTCTCGTAAAGACAGATTGGACGGAGGGCCGACGATTTCTCGCTGTGGCCCGAACTTTGCAGAAATCCTTTGAAAGTCGCGATCACAATTATCCGAGCGTGAAAAACTTCCATAGACTGTGATGTTTGTCCCATTGTTCCCAGGCATTTTCAGCTTGAGGTATGCGTAATGTGGCACAACCATGAACTTGGCATACGCTGGTCTCCTGAGTATAGCATGATACTGTGATTCCCAGTTCACCACTTCAAACTCGATTTTTTCCTTCCTGAAATTATCGGCTCTACCGAAGATAACATTCAGGTAGACTTTGCCAAGAGAGTAGCCCGGTGCAGTTGGAAGGATTCCGTGGAAGCAAGTGTCTGTTTCTTCCAAAGATGCTCATAGCGATCCCCATACTCCTGATTGTGTCGACAAATATCAGGTTTAGCCCGCTTCCGCCATCCATGAAGACTTTGCTCATCTTGAACCCCCCAATCTGTGCTTCGACTACCAAGGCGGCGTGTCCTGGTTTTGGTATGGTCATCGGGTGATCTGCTCGACTAAACGTAATGTTCTGAGAAGACCAGTCGACGTATTCAGGGATATTTGCCATGATGCTTTCTGCCAAGTTGATCTCTCGGGTGAGCTTCTTCATCTCCCTTTTGAAACACCCGTCCCGTGGATCATGCTCATCTGCCCACGTGGTGGTGGGAACGCCTCGTTGGGTTGATGGGGTTGAGCTTGCCGGACTTGATGCTGCGGTGGAGGTGGGGGTGGTGGTGGTAGCCGTTGCCGGCCTGACCGGCCGGATGAGTTTGTGCATGTCAAGGAACCGCCGGCAGTCCCCGAGCAGGTGACTTGACTTTGTTTTGCCGTCCTTGGAATCGATATACGAATGTAGGTAACAGGGGGCGTTGACCTGTTCAGCGTAGGGTAGTTCGGGAGACCTCTGCTGTCGTGGTTTATAATTACCACGGTTTCCAGAGTTATTCCGGTTACCATCGTGCCTGTCGTCTCGCTCGTCCTGCCGATCGGAATACCCTGCGGCTACCAGATTGTTGTCATCATAGTTGCGGTTTTTTATTCTCTTGTGACGATCCCTTCGGCCACCCGAATCGTGCTTCGGCTGGTCATCGTCTTCGTCATCACTACGCTGCCGTGGCCTTCGTACGTTATCCTCACCATCAGCCCAGCTATTGGCGATTTCCATTAGCTTGGTTATGGTTTTTGGCTTTTTGCGCCCGAGTTCTTCTATGTAACTCTCCCGCTGAACGCCGTCGCTGAAAGCGTCGATTGCTCTGTCGACAGATACGTCTTCGGCAGCGTTCAGGAGCTTTGTGAATCTCCCGATGTATGAACGCATCGATTCCTTCTGCTTCTGCCGACAATTTCGTAGCTCTTCGATCCCGACGGGCCTCTTATATGTTGCTTGGAAGTTGGCAACGAAGGCGTCTACTAGGTCGTCCCATGATTTGACAGAACCTTTCGGCAGCCCCCGTAGCCAGACCCGTGCTGAATCCTTCAAGTAAAGCTGTAAGCATTGCATTGCCGCTATCTAGTTTCCTTTGTGCAGGATCACTGTCTGCAGGTAGTCATCTATCCAGGATCTTGGCTCTTGCTATCCATCATACTTGGCAGCGTCGGTAGGGGTAGGCTTAATTTTTTTGGGCGGCATTGCCTCGCGTATCTTGTAACTTAGACAATCGGCTCCCCTGAGTTCGACGTCGTACTCCTGGTCTTCATCCGAAGAATCGCTGTCATCGTCTTTCCTAGTGGCGCGTCGTCGTCTTGCTTTGTCGATCCTGCTCTGGGTGATCTCGTCCCGAGCGTCTCTCGCATGATGTTTTGACCCACTACCTTGGACCATAGTCCTTTCCTTTTGCGGGACTAGGTTGTTCCCCAATATCGCGAGACTTTCGAGGGCACCTCGGTGAGCCTGAGTCATAGATCCTTCGGGGCGCTGGTTGATGAGGTAAGCGGCGAGGTTGGCCGTTGCTCCTGCAATGGTTTTCGGTCGTGGCATGCCCGCAGTATCCGTAGTCATAAAGGATTTAGTTAGATTCGATGTTATCTCTCTGGCGTCATCTTCTGAAAGCCTGGATATCCTTGACCTGTGCTTGCCTGCTCCCTGAGTTTTTCGGGAGGCACTCCCTTGTGAGCCCCTTCGTCGTTCGCTGGATCGATCCGCTGCCGATAAGCGTCTCTCGAGGGAGGCTTTCTCTTTTGACAGGTGTCGAGGGTACTCCTCGCCAATGCCCTCCGATAGGGGCTTAGGGTTGACGGAATCCTGCAAGCTGACACGAGACATCGGTTCACAGACAAGCGGGGAGAGCGATTTACCCAGGTTCGGGGCCCTCGATGAGGTAAAACCCTTACGTCCTGCTCGTCCGTTCTTGATTATGATGATAATGGGTTACAATGGGGTGCCGAATAGTTCGGCTGAGATCTCGTCGAGATGGCTATTGCTATTATGACCTAGCTCTAAGCTTTTTCTGGCTAAGATTGCTAAGATCGATTATGTCCCTCGGCAGCCCCTCTCCTGGCCTTTATATAGGAGGCCAGGTCTCAAGGGTCCTAACCGAGTACAACTAGGTTTACAGTAGTTTAGATCCAATCTTTCCTTGTTTGTTCGCTTCCTTGTCTTGCCCGTCAAGTAATCTTCTAGTGCGCCGACCTAGTGGCCCATCTCGCCTTCAGGTATCTTCATGGGCCTCCAATATGTCAATACCAGATAGGGTAATACTGATTACCCGAAGGGTAATGCCCACGTCAGTAGCCCCCAAGTGTCTAGCCGAAGATAATTCGGGTAGAGACTAATGCATGATATTCTTCTCCTTCATTGTTCTTGTTCATCTTGATTCTGCTTCACCTTCTTTTATCTGGTGCGCGTCAGCGCTCCCGATGGGAGTAGCCCCCGAGTCTAGGTACGGATGCTTGCAATCCGTTCGTAGACTCAAGTTGTACTACTCGAATGCTTTCCTCTGCCGATTTTTTCGCAAGTCTTCATAGGTCATCCGATATATTTTCTTCACGCAAAGGATAATGAGCAACGTGCCCAACTTTTGTTGGTTAACTGCCGATGGCAAAACAACGTTACTCTACACAGAATCAAGTCCCCGGGCATGATCCTGGAATGCAAAAAACTTTCAACGGGTGTGCACCACATCCTCCCGATGGGAGTAATTAACGAAGTGTGCAAAATTCCTTTCAAACTTTTATTCCTTCGACTGCTTATTCTGTCGAATCTTCTTTTTATCGGGTGCGCGTCAGCGCTCCCGATGGGAGTAACCCCCGAGTCCAGGTTCGGATACTCGCAATCCGTGCGTGGACTCAAATCCTTCATCCGATGACTTTTTATGTTTCCTTCGAATGCTTCTAAATTATGACGTCATTGCTGTCGTGCAACTGCTGCAGGCTGATTTGACGGGTCCATCATGACGAGCTAGCCCTAGCCCTGCTCAATCAGTGTTTTAGGGCTTGACCACTATACGCGTAACGACCGAGGTGGCTCCTCGATTTTCGCACAATCGTGGGCGTAGTGGGCCGTCAGTTCTTTCCCTTCCTCAATCGCCACGTGCTTACTTTAACTTCTCCTTAAAATCTCCAAAGGGCGAAAAATTCTCAATCTTCTCCACGATTCCCGCAGCATCTCCTCATTCTCCCTCTTCTTCCTTCTTTCGCCATTGTTGTGCCGCCGCCACAGTTTCAATCTTCCTTAGATCTCGCGATGGTGAAGAAGAAGAATACCGCCGCCGCTGCTAGCTCCACCAGCGGAGGTGCCGCTGCCAAGTCCTCGCCGAAGGGGAGCGCTCCGAGCGCCCCTCCCCCAGCTCCGGCGCCGCCAGCGCCGTCGGTCTCGATGGTCAAACCTGGGGACTGGGTAGCTTCAACCGTCACCAAGCGTGATGAAAAGAGGTCCCGAAGCTTAGGATTGATATCCTCCGACGCGCAAGATGTGATCCTTCCAGGTGCGATCTCTCGGCCTGATCCTCCTGCTGGATTTTCTGTGATGTTCTTATCTTTTCTTCATCGAGGCCTTTCGCTCCCCACTCATGGATTCCTCCTCCATCTCTTGCGAACATATGAAATCCAATTATGGCAACTTACCCCCAACTCAATCCGCCATCTTGTTGTGTTCATCACCCTTTGCGAGGCGTTTTTGGGTATTGAACCTCATTTCGGGCTGTGGAAGAAGATCTTCTATGTGAAAAGATACAGCAGTAGTAATGGTTACTTTGTCACCGGAGAAGTAGGTTTTGTTGCTCGCTCAGAAGTTAATTACTTTAATTTCCCAATGAGAGAGTCCTTACAAGGATTGAGGTTGAAATGGTTTTACGTTAAAGATTCCTCGTCACCCGAATGTCGACTTCCCTGCTATGCCGACGTTACTGAAGCCAAGCCCAAGGACTCTTGGAAGAACATCCTCTCAGCCGACGAAAGGGCCTCATCCGAAGAATTGTTTGCCAAATTCCTTCGAATCAAAGAGGCTGACGGCCAAACTATGATTGTTACGGAGGTGGCAGCAGTTTTCCTGAAGCGCCAAATCCAGCCAGTCATGGCCAGAGTTCACCCGATGTGGTTATACTCAGGTCCAAAGGATGAGACCAGGATTAATGCTGCCGATCTATCAGAAAAAGAGTTGCTTGATGAAGTTCGTCGTCTTACTTCCTTCAACCAGGAAGATTCGATTCCGCTGATCTCTTCTTATGCTCCCCTTGACGTTGATCATCCACCATCAGGGGTATTTTCCTTTCTTCACATCTCTATTATAGCTCCTTGCTTAGCCAACATGATTACCTTTGTTCTTACTTGTCATTTTTCTTTGCCAGATCCCTATGGCTTCTGAAAATACACGTGATTCACCGGATGATACTTCTGAGGGAAGAGGCTCCTCAATCCCCGTAGATTTTCACACCACCGATCAAACAAGTTTAGAGGATGAATATAATGGTCCGATGAATCTTGAAGTTGCCCACACTGATCTTCCCTCCTCAGCCGATAACACTTGTATCGCAGACGGATCAGTGCGTTACGTCGACACTGATCGTGATACTCTTGTTGATGCAGCTACGGATGGGGCCAGAGCTTTTCCTGGGAAGAGATCAACTGGCGGCTTTGCCGATGAAGATGATCTCTTCGACATGTAAGTAGTTCCCTTTTGAAAGTTATACTGTGCCCCCCCTTTTTTTTTCATACTCCTGTTATAATCACAGTCGGCTTGTTTACTTTTGCAGTGATGAGGGCTTTATCGAGCCTCCTCCTAAAAAGGACAAGTCTGATGCCGTTTCGCCGGTCGTGGTGGCTTCCGAAGCTTCAGCTCCTAAGGCTGCCCCCATGGCTCAAGCATCGACTGCGTCTTCCCTTTCTAAAGGGAAGGATATTTCTCCAACTGCTGCTACTGCGGCTCCTTTTTCTGTAAGTCCTCTTCTGATCTTAATACAGATTTCTTGGAGCGTGCCTTGTTTAATTATTTTTCTTTCTTAAGGACCTGCGTGGCGTTATTTCTTCTCTGGAGGTTTTCGCCTCCCGATTCACTTCTCTAGAGTCTGACAAAGTTCGGCTGCAAGAGGAAGTCGAATCTTCCTCCTCAAAACTGGATGGCGCAGTCAAGATAGCTGCCGCAGCTCGCCAAGAGATTGATTCTCTGAAGGAAGAGCTGGCCGGATTGAAAGGGAAGCTGAAGGAGGAGGAAGCATCCAGGCTGGTAGCTGAGGCTCGAGCAGCCGAAAAGGATGAAGTCCTTCGTCAATCTTCTTTGGCCTTGCTTGGTAATCTCTAACATACTTTCATCGAGTGACGTTCTTGTGGATTTACTTTTTGTCAATGACTGAATTTTTCCCTTCCTTTCTATTGCAGAGGCAGCAAACATTCCTGTCGATGCCCTGGAAAGAGTTCCAAACAACTCCCCAGCGAACGCTGTGTCAACGATTCTCGCTTCTCACCAGCTTACTCAAGAGCATCTTGTGAAGGGGACGGGTGCTCTGGCACGGATGCACTCGATGATCTTCCCCAAGATTAAGCAAGAGAAGACCCTGGGACAGCTAATCGATACCTTCGCGGTTGACACCAAAGAGGTCATCGAGGTATTCAAGCGTACATCGCGCACTTTCGGTGCTCTTCTTGCCTTCCAGCTTATGATGGGTTACGGCTTTAAGGGTGACATCGAGGAAATGACTAAGGGACTTCCAAAAGGGCAAGACGGGCAGCCTGTTGATTTGAGCACCTTTAAGGCGTCTGCTCTTACTTGTGCCCGTCAGCTCCTTGAACTGGTTGCATCAAGGAAATCGTCGACTGGTCCTAGTTCATCGACTCAAACTCAACTTCCTTAGTTCTTGTAACAAGATCGTGCCTTGAGCTGATGCAAAACATTGCTCTGCCGCAAAAACTCATGCTTTGTAATAAACTCCGTGCTAGCATTGTTGTTAGCACACTTTTGCTATGATATCGCTTTCTTGCGCTTCTCCCGATGGGAGTTATTTTGGACGTTCGGCTGTACCATATCCATCACTTCTTTATAACCGAGTACTTTACGCAGGTCTTCCCGGTACCCTCGTTTGCGGACGATTCGTCGGGTGCGCTTCACGAAAGCGATCGGATCCAGCGCATGAAAGACCGGATGACACAGATGGAGAAGGATTTACGCAACACTTATGCCTTGGCTGCCATCATTAATAAAAAGAGCGAGATTGCAGCCGTCGTGGAGCGGTACATTCTTGGCGAGCTGCATAAGGCTACCGAAAGTTTAAACTGTAAGTTTCTTGATCCCTTTGCCTGCTTGCTAGCAACTTCTTGTCTGAGTCTTGTATTAATTCTTTTGGCAGTCATAGCGTTGAACCCTGCGGAAGAGAACAAGCGGATACACGAGCGGGTGCATGCTTTGACTCAGCTTTCCTCATCCGAAGAAACTTTCTGGCGGGAACATTCGAAGGCCTCGGCTGTCGTCAAATTTCAGGATCGAGTGCAACGGGTCCACCGGTTCTTCGACAAGTGCTACAAGGCCATGAGGGTAGTTTGGAAAACAATGTTTCCTCTGAATGCAGTTCCCCCTACCCTTTTGACTTTGATGTCTGAATTTGGAAGTGCCAAGAAGGTTCGGGAGCTAGTAAGATCTCAAGTCTTTGCAGGGGCCAAGTGCACGCTTGCCCTTGTGCTTGCTTGTTATCCTTCGACTTGCTTGTCTGTCTATTGCCAACGCAAGTGGTGACTTCGAGGAGCTGTACCCGAAGGTTTTAGCTCCTGCTCATGTAATTGTCGACAGGCTTGAGGAGATGTCAAAGGTACTCGAGGAAAAGGAAACTCCGCAAGGGTGATATAAAGGTGTAAAGTTACTTTTGTAAATTGTATTGGCTAGTTCATCCGAGTGCTCGGATTTTTGGGCCAAAAAACTTCTTATTTGGTTGGTACATGAATATGTACTTTTACCATGCCGTTGGCAAATATTAAAGGGGCGAGGCTTAATTGCCCGTTGGATGTATGAGTACTAGTTGGTTAGCAAATCATTATGAGTGATCAGCTCGTGTTGCAGGTTTTGCTAAACCTGTTGTATGCGCAACTTTGCTTTCAACCGTTTGTAAATTTCGACAGTCATTCCCGAATTTTTCGGGTGTAATGATTCTACCGATGAGCCCGTTGTTCCTTTGATATTTCCATAAGTAAAATATCGAACGTGGGTTGTTGTTTATAAATTTTTGCTATTTTCGGCACTCGTAGAGGCATCTATAGCGGAGGAGAAGGTGAACGCCCTTTAGCACTCGTAGAGGCTTTTTTTTTGGAGCACGATCTTCTGCCTTGTACTATGTTTACATAGTGATAGGGCTTAGAAGTTTTGTCGTTACTGCAATGCTTAACAAGGGAATAAAGCTTAAGTTCTTATTAATAAGGTAAGCACAATGCTAGAGGGCGGAAAAGGCGAAGCCCTATTTTAATGTAAAGGGGAAAAGAAAGTAAAGGCTAGTAGACTGCCTAGATACGGAAGGGGTTCTTCTCCTCCTCTGGCTTCTTTACTGCGTCAGTGATTGATGCAGCGTTGCTGATTTCGTCAGGAGTTTGGGCAGTGATCGTCATCGTCTTGCTATCTCCTGAGCCTTCTGTGCCATCAGCTGCCGATCCCTTTGCTGCCGAGGCTCCTGCTGCAGAAGCTTCTGCTGCTTCTGCTGTTGAAGCTTTAGGGGTGAAAGCAGCTGAATTCTTCTTGGCGTCCCTGCCATCTTTTTCTTCCTTAATTTCTCGTATAGACAGCTTGGGCGGAGGGTCGACGATTTCTTGCTGTGACCCGAACTTTGCAGCAATCCTCTGAAAGTCGCGATCACAATTGTCCGAGCCTGAGAAACTTCCATAGACTGTGATGTTTGTCCCGTTGTTCCCAGGCATTTTCAGCTTGAGGTATGCGTAATGGGGTACAGCCATGAACTTGGCATACGCTGGTCTCCCGAGTATAGCGTGATACTGTGACTCCCAGTTTACCACTTCGAACTCGATCTTCTCCTTCCTGAAATTGTCGGCCCTGCCGAAGATTACATTCAGGTAGACTTTGCCAAGGGAGTGGCCCGGTGCGGTTGGAAGGATCCCGTGGAAGCAGGTGTCTGTTTCTTCCAACATGTTCATGGTGATCCCCATACTTCTAATGGTGTCGACAAAAATCAATTTGTGCTTCGACTACCAAGGCGGCGTGCCCTGGCTTTGGTATGGTCATCGGGTGATCTGCTCGACTGAATGTAATGTTCTGAGAGGACCATTCGACGTATTCAGGGATGTTTGCCATGATGCTTTCTGCCAAGTTGATCTCTCGGGTGAGTTTCTTCATCTCTCTTTTCGAGACACATGTCCTATGGATCATGTTCATCTGCCCACGTGGTGGTGGAAATGCCTCGTTGGGTTGATGAGGTTGAGCTTGCTGGACCCGATGTCTGCGGTGGGGGTGGTGGTGGTGGTGGTGGTAGGCTGTTGCTGGCTCGCTCGCTGGATGAGTTTATGCATATCGATGAACTGCCGACAGTCCCTGAGCAGGTGGCTAGACTTTATTTTGCCATCCTTGGAGTCGGTATATGAATGCAGGTAGCATGGGGCGTTGATCTGCTCGGCGTAGGGTAGTTCGGGTGTTCTCTGTTGTCGTGGTTTATAGTTGCCACGGTTCCCAGAGTTGCTCCGATTACCGTCCTGTCGATCGTCTCGCCTGTCATCATACCGGTCACCCTGCCGATCAGAGTAGCCTGCGGCCACCAAGTTGTTGTCATCGTAACCGCCGTTCTTCCTTCTCTTGTTGCGATCCCTTCGACCGCCCGAATCATGTTTCGGATGGTCATCCTCTTCGTCGTCGCTGCGCTGTCGTGGCTTTCGAACGTTGTCTTCGCCATCGGCCCAGCTGTTGGCGATTTCCATTAACTTGGTTATGGTTTTAGGCTTTTTGCGCCCAAGTTCCTCTATGTAGCTTTCCCGCTGAACGCGGTCGCTAAAAGCGTCAATTGCTCTGTCGACAGATACGTCTTCGGCGACGTTTAGGAGTTTTGTGAATCTCCCGATGTACGAACGCATCGATTCCCTCTGCTTCTGGTGGCAATTACGCAGCTCTTCGATCCCGACGGGCCTCTTGTATGTTGCTTGGAAGTTGGCAACGAAGGCATCTACTAGGTCGTCCCATGATTTAACGGAGCCTTTCGGTAGCCCCCTTAGCCAGGCCCGTGCTGAATCCTTCAAGTAAAGCTGCAAGCATTGCATTGCTGCTATCTGGTTTCCTTTGTGCAGGATCACGATCCGTAGGTAGTCGTCTATCCAAGATCTTGGTTCTTGCTGCCCATCGTACTTGGCGGCATCGGTAGGGGTAGGCTTGAACTTTTTGGGCGGCATCATTTCGCGGATCTTGTAACTTAGGCAGTCAGCTCCCCTGAGCTCGCCGTCGTACTCCTGGTCTTCATCCGAAGAATCGTTGTCGTCGTCCTTCCTAGTGGCGCGTCGCCGTCTTGCTTTGTCGATCCTGCTCTGGGTGATTTCATCTCGAGCATCTCTCGCATGATGTTTCGACCCACTACCTTGGATGGTGGTCCTTTCTTTTGGCGGGGCTAGATTGTTCCCTAATATTGCGAGACTCTCCAGGGCACCTCGATGAGCTTGAGCCATGGATCCTTCGGGGCGCTGGTTGATGAGGTATGCGGCGAGGTTGGCCGTTGCTCCTGCGACGGTCTTCGGCCGTGGCATGCCGGCGGTATCCATAGTCATAAAGGATTTGGTGAGATTTGACGTTATTTCTCTGGCGTCATCTTTTGAGAGTCTGGATAGTCTTGACCGGTTCTTGCCTGTTCCGTGGGTGTTTCGGGAGGCGCTCCCTTGCGAGCCCCTTCGCCGTTCGCTTGATCGATCCGCCGCAGATAGGCGTCTTTTGAGGGTGGCTTGCTCTTTCGACAGGTGCTCCCGGTTTTTCTCTAGTATGGAACGGTAAGCATTGAGGGTTCCAACTGAAGTTCCTGCGGGGAGCGGCGTGTTATTGAGTACTGCTGCCCTTGCTGCTTCCCATTCCTCATCCGCGATGGTGTAGTCGCTGTCGCGGTTGCTAGCGCTGTTTTCAAAACTTGCCCTCCTGCTGGAACGGGGGGTATGGTCCTCGCCTCCTCTGCGCCTTGCGTTTCCCGTGTTATTGGCGACATAAACCTGATGACGTGCCGTCCTTCGGGTGGTTCCCTGGATGGTGCTGTCGATACTGTCCTCTCCCGATGAATACTGGGCGTTGCAGATGAACGGCGTGTCGCTTGATCCCTGCCCGTGCCTGGTGTCACAGTTCAGGCAGTAGTACGAAGTTAGTTTCGAGGATGAGGAATCATCCGATCCTACCGACATGGAGGACACCGAGCGGGGAGTCGAGGGCACAGGGGAGCACGTGGATCCCGTCAGACCAGCCGACAGGTCGAGTGATGATGACGCGCTTGGTCCCGCCGATCCGGAAGTGGGGGATTCCAGCAGTCGAAGGATTCCTTCGGCGTTGATGTTGTAGTGGACGCTGCCGAAGGTCATCTCCGTGTTTCCTTGTAGATCTGAAAAGTTCGAGCGGGAGGAATCGCTGTGTGGAGTAAACTCGTAGGAGCCGAATCAAATCGAGCTTCCCAGGGTCGGTGACGATGCTGTCGATGAAGATGCTGATGAAGATGCCGGCGGAGCTGCCGGTGTCATGATCGGATCTGCCGATGCTCTGCCTTGTGCCGACAGGGTTCCCACAGACGGCGCCAATTGTGGAGGGTACTCCTCGCCAATGCCCTCCGATAGGGGCTTAGGGTTGACGGAATCCTACAAGCTGACACGAGACATCGGTTCACAGACAAGCGGGGAGAGCGATTTACCCAGGTTCGGGGCCCTCGATGAGGTAAAACCCTTACGTCCTGCCTGTATGTTCTTGATTATGATGATAATGGGTTACAATGGGGTGCCGAATAGTTCGGCTGAGATCTCGTCGAGATGGCTATTGCTATGATGACCTAGCTCTAAGCTTTTTCTGGCTAAGATTGCTAAGATCGATTCTGTCCCTCGGCAGCCCCTCTCCTGGCCTTTATATAGGAGGCCAGGTCTCAAGGGTCCTAACCGAGTACAACTAGGTTTACAGTAGTTTAGATCCAATCTTTCCTTGTTTGTTCGCTTCCTTGTCTTGCCCGTCAAGGAATCTTCTAGTGCGCCGACCTAGTGGCCCATCTCGCCTTCAGGTATCTTCATGGGCCTCCAATTTGTCAATACCAGATAGGGTAATACTGATTACCCGAAGGGTAATGCCCACGTCAACAGGTGCTCCCGGTTCTTCTCTAGTATGGAGCGGTAAGCATTGAGGGTTCCAACCGAAGTCCCCGCAGAGAGCGGCGTGTTGTTGAGTACTGCTGCCCTTGCTGCTGCCCACTCCTCATCCGCGATGGTGTAATCGCTGTCACGGTTGCTGGCGCTGTTCTCAAAACTCGCCCTTCTACTGGAACGAGGGGTATGATCCTCGTCACCTCTACGCCTTGAGTTTCCCGTGTTATTGGCAACATAAACCTGATGGTGTGCCGGTCTTCGGGTGATTCCCTGGATGGTGCTGCCGATACTGTCCTCTCCCGATGAATACTGGGCATTGCAGATGAACGGCGTGTCGCTCGATCCCAGCCCGTGCCTGGTGTCGCAGTTCAGGCAGTAGTATGAGGTTAATTCCGAAGATGTGGGATCGTCAGACCCTACCGACATGGAGGACACCGAGCGGGGAGTCGAAGGCGCGGGTGAGCACGTCGATCCTGTCAGTCCAGCCGACAGATCGGGTGATGATGGTGCGCTAGAACTCGTCGATCCAGAGGCGGGGGATTCCAGCAATCGTAGGATTCCTTCTGCATTGACGTTGTAGTGGACGCTGCCGAAGGTCATCTCCATGTTCCCTTGTAGATCTGAAAAGTTCGAGCGGGAGGAATCGCTGTGTGGAGTAAACTCGTAGGAGCCGAATCGAATCGGGCTTCCCAGGATGGGCGACGATGGTGTCGATGAAGTTGTTGGTGAAGTTGCTGATGAAGTTGCTGGCGATGTTGCCGGCGAATTTGCCGGTGAAGCTGCCGATGCCATGATCGGGTCTGCCGATGCCTTGCCTTGTGCCAACATGTTTCCCACAGACGGCGCCAATTGTCGAGGGTGCTCCTCGGCAATGCCCTCCGATAGGGGCTTAGGGTTGATGAATCCTGCAAGCTGACACGAGACATCGGTACACAGACAAGCGGGGAGAGCGATTTACCCAGGTTCGGGGCCCTCGATGAGGTAAAACCCTTACGTCCTGCCTGTCTGTTCTTTGATTATGATGAAAACAGGTTACAATGGGGTGCCGAAGTGTTCGGCTGTGATCTCGTCGAGATGGTGATTGCTAGGGTAACCTAGTTCTAAGCTTCTGTTGGCTAGTATTGCTAGGATTGATTGTGTCCCCTCGATAGCCCCTCTCCTGGCCTTTATATAGGTGGCCAGGTCTCGAAAGGCCTAATCGAGTACGACTAGGTTTACGATAGATCTGTTTCTAAACTTTCCTTGTTCGGCTCCTTTCGTGCCTTGTTCTTCAAGAAGCCTTCCGCTGCACCGTCCTAGTGGCCCATCTTGCCATCGTGTACCTTCATGGGCCTCCAGTTGGGCCGTGTAGGGTAGAGCAACATTGGTTATCCGAAGGGTTATGCCCACGTCATCAGTCTTCAGTTCAGCTCTGAGGCCTTCTGCTTCATCATGGGAGTGGGCAATAAGAGCTTCCTTATCTTGGATGAGCTGTTTGGTGGCCCGGACTCTCTCTTCAAGGTCCTCCAACTCCTTGCGCAAGGTCTCAAGTTCAGCAGTACTGACAGAAGTGTCAGTTTTGGCGTCCAGAGCTGCCTTTTTCTCATTAAGCCGCTGACATTTGTCTGCAATATCGGCTTTCAACGGGAGCTGGGCGTGGCGTAGGCCAATTCTCTGACGAGCCAATTTTACCCTTGACCTGTAAGCAGACAAAGTCACAACCGGCCAGAGTTTCACCTGCAACTCCACCGGGAGATGAGGCTGGATATCGTCAAGGATGCTCTTCACTTCTCCTGGGTCTTCAACCAATGTCTGAATTGAGGAGGAGAGCAGAGCCCTGAGGTGCTGGAGTTGATCGCGTGTAGCGCTGGGCCCTGACTCTGCACTTGCTTTAGACGTAGCTGGCTCAATGGATTCGGGGTCGAATGTTAGCAGGCTTGAGAGGTCATAACCCTAACAAACAACAAGAACAACATCAGTATACAGCAAAAGAGAAAGGCAGAGCTAAGGAAAGGGAGTGTACCTCTCCTAAGACCAAAGGAACAGCCGATGAAGAGGTGATCGGCTCTTGTGTTTCTGCTGTGGGCTTGGCCAAGGTGGCAACCTTGCCAGCTACACTGTCAGGAGTTGTTAGGTCCAGGGTGGCGGATGGCATCAATACTTCCTCGACTTCCCCACTGGAGGTATCATCAGTCTGCAGAGGAAGTAGTTAGCCGTTAAGAACAGGAACAGGTTAGC
This sequence comes from Lolium rigidum, assembly GCF_022539505.1. Taxonomy (NCBI): domain Eukaryota; kingdom Viridiplantae; phylum Streptophyta; class Magnoliopsida; order Poales; family Poaceae; genus Lolium; species Lolium rigidum. Next base: position 119,780,835 of record NC_061511.1, read on the forward strand.
ATGAAACATGAGCCAAGGAGAATATGGAGAGTAATTACATCCAAAACTTCCTGGTTTGAGGAAGAGGTTTGCGGTTCCTTGCGAGCTCTCTTGATGCATCGGCTCTTTGTGCGTAATCCGCCCTGCCCTGCTTTGATTGAAGCTTGGGAAGCGACGGAGTTCGAGGAGCTGACCTTGTCTTGGAAGCCGACGGTGGCAAGTCTGGCTGGCTCTGCGTAGTGGTTTTTCCAGAGTTGCCCGAGCTCGAGTCCCCTCGACTGGACTGTGTCCCCTCGCTGGAGTTTTCTTCGGTAGAAGTCTGTAAAAGAAATACAAGCATGATTTGCAGAAGCCTAGAAAGATAGATAAAATCAGCTAAGGCATGGGTCAGCTTACGAGCAAACTTTCTGGGGCTGGAGTGGGGTTTTGGCGCTTCAAGGTCTTCCTGGCAGCTACTTTCCTCACTGCTGTTCTCGCCTTAACTGAGGCTCGGGGGGCAGCTAGCCTAGAAGATGCTCTGCTCTTCGGAGCCGATTTTGGTGAAATCGGCTGGCCCTGCATCACGATCTTTTTCAAGGGTGGTGAGTTTTTGCAGAAGAGGACCACCGGAGCTGGTGGGAGGAAGTTGAAAGGGGAGCCGTCATCATGTACAGGTTCTGGACCGTCTTGTTGCTACAAAAAATAGAGCAGGATTATAAAAAGAAATCATTGTGAAGCCACTTCAAGAAAATTTGTGAGTAGTGGTACCTGTTCTGCAGGGACGTCATATTCAGCATCAAGTTGTTTCAGCAACGGTCCCAGAGCTCTCCTGAAGGCATGAGTCTTCCACATTGACCACCAAGTCTCAAAACCATCGGTTGATGAAGTGAAAGAGAGGTTGTGAGGAATTGGGATGGTTAGAGTGTCAAAGAAAGAGTAACACCGCTGACCCGTGAGGACATCGGGCAGATCAGCTCTGCTCTCTGTTAAGTGGTGGAGGAAGAAATGAGGAGACACCTGCCCAAGACCAAATTGCCGGGCTGCTACGACCGGCTGATAAGACTCGTAACCAGGTTTGATGATCCTGTTTGAGGTGCTCATGCCAACTGGAAGGAAGCAGGGACGGATCATGATGGAATACAATTGCCGAGTGCTGGCGTCATCGGCAAAGTTGTCTAGCCTGAAGGAGACTAGATTTTCGAAATTTTCAGACTGTATAAGGAAAGAAGAGAGGATTATCCAGGCCTTGGTGGAAAATTCTGAACCACTCCGACGCTTCCTTGAGGGTCAGTCTACTACCTGGAAGGCTATATAGAGCTTGGCCGTAGTTGGTGCACCGGATTGGCTTCCCGTTAATATCCGGAAAGGTGCAAGTGGCCAAATACAGTTGAGCCCATAGTTGAATAAACCACCCGGGACCTCCTGTTTTGACTGTCTTTTGGGAAAACAGCTTGACAGACATTAATTGGAGATACCGATAGACCTCTACAAGGAACAGTTTGCCAATGCCAAGCTGGGTGCCTCTGGCAAGTTCATAGGCCAGGGAAAGGTAATTCTTGGTTGGAGCAAGTGAAGGGCCACAAAATATGAAGTGCTCCAGCCAGAAATTCAGGAAGGCCGTGTGTTCTTTCTCTGTTACGGGGCCTTTGTTTTTCATGTGGCGTCGAAGATAAGCACCCCAGTTTGTGCACTCTGTTTTGGAAGAGAGTGTGAAAGGGACCTTTGGCAGCATAAAAGCAGAGGGGCTGGGGGATGCAATGTCTAGACCAGTGATCATGGCCACGTCTAGTAGGGTTGGTGTCATGGGGCCATGGCCAAACATGAAGCAATTCAAAGCATCAGACCAAAAGTAGCCGATGGTATTCAGAAGGTTTTCATGTTTCTCAAGTGGAGATAGTGATAAAGCTAAAGCATCGGCTATTCCCGTGGCTTCCCAGGTGGCTTGGTGGGTTTTGGATATTCTCTTGTACCATGAAACCCAATCTTCAGGAGGATTAGGCCAGGCTCGTAAGCAGTCGGCCCAAGAAGTTAGATCTAAATTCTGGTTCACGAAGGGAATCCTATTGGCCTTGCATGAAATCAAATGGGCGGGACTCTCGGTAGAACGAGGGCCAAGACAGAGAGAATTTGGAAGAGAAGGATGCGGCAGTAGAATATCTGAAACCTAAAAATTAATTATGGGATGAGATGTTAATTGAGGTGTTTGCTGTTAATTCCAACATTGTGCTCGTGTGGCGAGGAGCGGTTGAGGATTACCTTCAGGCCGGAGACCGTAGTATTGGCGTGGGATGATTCTGCCATTGGATTCGCTGTGGAGTTGGGTCTGCGCGATCGAGATCTGAGAGTCGTGTGGCTGTAACTTGGGTCTGTTCGAGCGGTGATTTGGGGATCTGAGTTTGCTCTTTCAGATAAGGGTTGCAGGTTACCGTTTGAATGGGCAACTGATTTGGCCTTACTCGCGTTTTGTAGTGAAGGCCGATGCGCTGCCATCGGCTCTTTGTGCGTTGACTTGCTTCGAAAATCGGCAAAATTGATATAAAAGCGAAATTGACATAGAAATATTTTCTTCATTACTAAAGAGGATTTTTTACAGAGAAGAGCCGATTGCTCAAGACAAGAAGAACAAAAGAAGAGCCGATTGCTACTAGTCCTATGCTAGTAATCCTAGTCTAAGGGCCGTCGCTGCCCTCATCGGTGCTGTCGTGGCTGCCGTCGGCGCTGCTACCAGCGAGCTCCTCGTCGCTGCTGCCATAGCCTTCGGCAGGAGCCTCTTCCTCCTCCTCCTCCTCGTCGTCGTCGTCCGAACCGGCGCGGAAGCGTTTCGCCGGCGGCTCGTCGGAGAACGAGGAGGTGTCCTCCTCTTCTTCCTCCTCCTCGTCGGAGGAGGTGAAGTCATCCCAGGAGAAGCGGTCGTCTTCGCTCTCCGCCTCCTCCTCCCCATCGACGAGGAATTGGAGGTCGTCTTCTCCGTCGGTCAAGGACTTGTCATCCTCAGACCAGATGGAGGAATCGTGATCCTCCTTGTCCCACGTCGTTGGGGCAAGGATGTCGTGCGCCGCCAACGATCCCCACTCCGGCGTCGGCTCGCGAGAAGAAGAGGACAGAGAGGAAAGATCCGATGAGGTAGAGGAGGAGGAGGAGGAAGACATGGCTGTAGAGGGGGGTTTTTTGCCGATGGCTAGTACGGAGCAGGGGAATGAAGGGATGAACTGCTCGATGCGGTTAAATAAGGGGGATATAGTGGAGATTTAATGCTTGAGCAGTTTTCGAGGACGCGGTGCCAAAACCGTCAATCGTGCAGAAGTTGAGAAGACAGGGCATCATGATGGAAAGATACTGAAGCGGTTCTGCTCTGCCACGACATGACCCTACGAAGAAAAAACAGAGTGGTTTTGAAATTATCATTACCAAAACCAGGGGGGCATGTGTTATCACCGGATTTTGGCCAAATCAGAAGATGGGCCGTACTTGAGATGGGCTTGGAGGATATACACGTGGAGCGTCTCTGAAGTGGCCTTGCACGAGAGTTTGGGCTAGTTTGACCGTGTATCTGTATATTATGGTAGATTGCATCTTAGTTTAGAATTAAAAGATAGAGTTTAGCCCGTACACGGTTAGGTGTATTTCCAAAGATAGGGAGTCTACGGACTATAAATATGTACCTAGGGTTATTGTTTCGAGGAGGACAATCACGTTCACAACAAACACAATCTAGGCGCATCGCCACCCCTTGTTTCGAGGGTTTCTCCCGGGTAAGCATCATGCTGCCTAGATCGCATCTTGCGATCTAGGCAGTATAGGTTTATTCGTTATCTGGTGTTACTCGTACTGAAGCCTTTTTTATGGCGAGTAACACTACTTATCGTAGATGTTTTGGGGCTTGCATCGTTGTTCTTCTGATATGCTTGCTTATCTATGCCGCCCCTCGATATCTAGCCGCCATTACACCTATCTTAGGTGTAAGGGTGGCATCTTGCTTCATCTTTATTTAGTAGATTCGATCTGTTATAGTTGCTCCTTGTTCTGCAAGGATTAGTTTAATATCCGTATGGTTAGGTGATACGTCTCCGACGTATCGATAATTTCTTATGTTCCATGCCACATTATTGATGATATCTACATGTTTTGTTCACACTTTATGTCATTATTATGCGTTTTCCGGAACTAACCTATTGACGAGATGCCGAAGGGCCAGTTCCTGTTTTCTGCTGTTTTTGGTTTCAGAAATCCTAGTAAGGAAATATTCTCGGAATTGGACGAAATCAACGCCCAGAGTCTTATAATTGGACGACGCTTCCAGAACACCCGAGAGACGTCAGAGGGAAGCCCTGGGGGCCCCACACGCCACCCTGGCGCGGCCAGAGGGGGGGCCGCGCCGCCCTAGTGTGTGGGCCCACCAGGCCCCCTCCGAGGCTGCCCTTCCGCCTACTTAAAGCCTCCGTCGCGAAAACCCTATTGCGTTCGACAAAACCAGAGAAAACCTTCGAGAGCCGCCGCCATCGCGAAGCCAAGATCTGGGGGACAGGAGTCTCTGTTCCGGCATGCCGCCGGGACGGGGAAGTGCCCCCGGAAGGCTCCTCCATCGACACCACCGCCATCTTCATCAACGCTGTTGTCTCCCATGAGGAGGGAGTAGTTCTCCATCGAGGCTCGGGGCTGTACCGGTAGCTATGTGGTTAATCTCTCTCCTATGTACTTCAATACAATAATCTCATGAGCTGCCTTACATGATTGAGATTCATATGATGATGCTTGTAATCTAGATGTCATTATGCTAGTCAAGTGGGTTTTACTTATGTGATCTCCGGAGACTCCTTGTCCCACGTGTGTAAAGGTGACAGTGTGTGCACCGTGTGGGTCTCTTAGGCTATATTTCACAGAATACTTATTCACTGTTATGAATGGCATAGTGAAGTGCTTATTTATATCCCTTTATGATTGCAATGTGTTTTGTATCACAATATATCTGTGTGCTACTCTAGTGATGTTATTAAAGTAGTTTATTCCTCCTGCACGGTGTAATGGTGACAGTGTGTGCATCGTGTAGTACTTGGCGTAGGCTATGATTGTGATCTCTTGTAGATTATGAAGTTAACTATTGCTATGATGGTATTGATGTGATCTATGCCTCCTTTCATAGTGTGAAGGTGACAGTGTGCATGCTATGTTAGTACTTGGTTTGCTTATGTTGATCTGTCATGCACTCTAAGGTTATTTAAATATGAACATTGAATATTGTGGATCTTGTTAACTCCGGCATTGAGGGTTCGTGTAATCCTACACAGTTAGTGGTGTTCATCATCCAACAAGAGGGTGTAGAGTCTAGCATCTATCTATTTATTCTGTTATGTGATCAATGTTGAGAGTGTCCACTAGTGAAAGTATAATCCCTATGCCTTGTTCCCAAATACTGAAATCGCTGCTTGTTTACTGTTTTACTGCTTGTTTACTTCCTGCAATATTACTACCATCAACTGCACGCCAGCAAGCACTTTTCTGGCGCCGTACTACTGCTCATATTCATTCATACCACTTGTATTTCACTATCTCTTCGCCGAACTAGTGCACCTATTAGGTGTGTTGGGGACACAAGAGACTTCTTGCTTTGTGGTTGCGGGGTTGCATGAGAGGGATATCTTTGACCTCTTCCTCCCTGAGTTCGATAAACCTTGGGTGATCCACTTAAGGGAAACTTGCTGCTGTTCTACAAACCTCTGCTCTTGGAGGCCCAACACTGTCTACAAGAATAGAAGCACCCGTAGACATCATTAGGCCTTGCAAACGGGTTGAATGATCCGGTAGTGCGCTAGGTATGGCTTACCGATCCTAGAAGGGATGTTCCGGGAATCGACTCTATGTTGGTTTTTAGGCCTCTTTTAGGGTTAGTTTTCCATCATCTTTCGTATCTGCTAGGCTCAACTACGCGTAGGATGTTCCGGTTATATGGTGAAAACCCTAAACTGTCGTAGATCGACTTAGCTTAATATTAGTGAAGCAGGACACCCATGTTATTGCAAGATCTAACATGAACCATGGGTCAATCGGCTCCTTGAGCCGATGAGCGAGATAACCTCGAGAGCCGATCGAGGCTCATTTAATGTTTACGTGTCTACCATGCAGGAAACTAATCGAAGCGATCCAACACCTCCCCGACCGGGTATAGGTCGGGTGGCACGCCCTTGCGACCGTCAGGACGTGTGCCAGAGCATTGCGGGACGACGTCGAGGGACCAGGGCCCACCAGCAGTCTTGGAAGCCTCCCGGCTCTTCGTGTTGCTCGCCGCTGCTCGCCGGTGGGTTTTGGCAGGCAACACATACTTAATGCAATTGTCTGTTGTTTACAACTTAATACCGGAAGGGGTTCGGATGATAACCTGAAAGTGGACTTTTTAGGCATAGATGCATGCTGGATGGCGGTCTATGTACTTTGTCGTAATGCCCTGATTAAATCTCATAGTACTCATCATGATATTTGTATGTGCATTGTTATGCCTTCTTTATTTGTCAATTGCCCAATCGTAATTTGTTCACCCAACATCTGCTATCTTATGGGAGAGACACCACTAGTGAACTGTGGACCCCGGTCCTATTCTTTACACCTGAAATACAATCTACTGCAATTGTTCTTTACTGTTCTTCGCAAACAAACATCATCATCCACACTATACATCTAATCCTTTGTTTACGAGCAAGCCGGTGAGATTGACAACCTCGCTGTTACGTTGGGGCAAAGTTCTGTGATTGTGTTGTGCAGGTTCCACGTTGGCGCCGGAATCCAGTGTTGCGCCGCACTACACTCCGCCACCATCAACCTTCAACGTGCTTCTTGACTCCTACTGGTTCGATTAAACCTTGGTTTCTTACTGAGGGAAACTTGCTACTGTGCGCATCACACCTTCCTCTTGGGGTTCCCAACGGACGTGTCAACTACACGCATCAAGGAGATTGCGCCAGACGTGGCAGCGCTGGTTCCAACTAGAAGGAAGAACATGAGGAAGGTGCGAGATGCCTTGTATGAGGATGCTTGGCTCTCCGATGTGGTGGGAGAGTTGTCCATTGATGGATGGATGCAATGTACCGTGCTCTGGGAAGAGATAGGAAGAGTGCCACGTGAGGACAATAGCCCGGATCACATTACTTGGAAAGGATCGCCGTCTGACAGGTATTCCACAAAAGAGACATACAACATGCTCTGCATGGGGAGGCTAACTTGGAGCATGGCTAAGCCGATTTGGAAGTCTTTTGCCCCCTTAAGTGCAAAATCTTCGGATGGCTGGCGCTAAGAAGGAGGATGTGGACGTCGGATAGGAGGGCTCGACATGGGCTGCAGGACCACCCAGATGCCTGCGCTACATGCCTCCAGGAGGAGGACAATGTCGACCATATTTTGACACAGTGCCCGTACGCCAAGATGGTCTGGTTTGGGTGTCTTAGTAGGCTGGGCTCACAGTTACAGGAGCCGCAGGGAAGCACTGACCTGGAGAGATGGTGGACAGAGGCGAGGAAGAGGCTTCGGAGGGAGGATAGGAAAGGCTTCGACACGCTGGTTCTGCTGATCGCTTGGATGCTTTGGAAACAAAGGAATGCCCGGGTGTCCGGGAACTTGGATAGACAGTTCTCCACGGCGCAGATCATAGATAGGGTCCTTGAGGAGTTCAGCCTCTGGGAGGCTGCGAGGGGAGGAGAGCGGAGAGTCATGATGCGAGAGTAGGTGTTGAGTGTAGGTGGTGTGTGTGTGGGTCGGCCAAGGGCAGATGTTCGCATCCCCCTTTGGTCTCTTGTAATTGATGTTGCTCCCTTCTATAAAGATTTGGCACGCTTTCGCGTGCCCGCGAAAAAAGGTCATTGCAGGGCATTGTACTTATATTATAAGAGCAGATAAAGTAATACGAGGTTTCTTGTGTTGCATGGTTACCTCAACTACGATATTGTACTAAGTTTGTTTGCTCTGTGTTCAAAGTTCAAACACAATTTTATATTTTCAGAGTTTAAGTGTAGAAGCTAGCAGGGCAAAGGCTGCAACGTAGGAAGAAATTAATGAACCATGGTCTAGTTGGTTCAAAGGAGTTTTGAGAATTATATGCAGATTGTTTGAATATTTAGTTATTTCAGTGGTTGATTGGTAAGGTTGATCTTCTCATATATGTTCAGCAAGAGATGAATTGAGATAATCTCTGTAGTTTGTTGCAGGTGTGTTTGAAAAAAAAAATTGTTGCCTATCTATGAATATTTATGAGAGGTTGACATATGGCGGAGGTTGACATAACGGTTCAGTTGGACGGAAAAAAAAAACTGTGTCAAGGTTAAGTTGCACCCGTAAAAACACATATGCATTCCTCCATCGAGCTACATGCCTCCATTCACATCCCCGCCATTGTTCCCGGTTACCTGTCCAGAGCGGATACTTGCTCCGTAGCGAAGCACGGGCTTTGTCCTAGTAATATTGATGGATAGGCATCAGGCCATCTGCTAGCTAGACGAGCAAATTGGTAAGTGATGGCGATGCTTCCAGTACCCCAGCTTCTGAAGCCATGGTCGGGTGGTAGGAAAGAAAAATAAAATCATTTACATAGGACTGGCTAGAAGTGATCGATAGTCATAGCTAGGAAGCCTGTTGGTGCAGCCCGAGGCTGCACCTTCCTCTTCCTCTCTCGCACGAACGAACGGAGGGAGATGATGGAGTGGAGACACAGAGTTTCCCGGCTGGCGCACGAACGCCGCCGTGGGCGCACATACACCCTACTCTTATTTCTCTTCAGCTCACCTTACAAACAAGCAGTACATGAAGTTTTATAGCTACTCAGATGCTGGGAGCACGAACTCCACGCTGCAGCCTGATCCGCATGCGCCGGCCGCGCGCACGACGCCCACGAACGCGTACGACGCGGCTCCAACAGCTAGCAACGGCCCCTACTGCATGCAGCTCTCCACGCATGTAGCTAACTAACAAACTAAACAAATCTAACACACATATGCAAGTCAGGATTAATGCTAACAATGCCTCCCCTAATCTTGACTTGCAGCATGCATGCTTCAGTAGACATGGCTCATCCTCGGCCGCTGCCGCCACGAGGAGCATCTCTTCCTCCTTTTCTTGGCTGCAGCGCGCTCCCGTCGTCATCGTCGCCACGGCCGTCACTACGGCCTCCATGCTCGACGCGAACCACGCATCATGCATCGCCTCTGCACGCACCCGGCGGCTTCCCTCAGCGACACACGCCGAGCTCCGTCGACGCCACACGCCGTCGCAGCCACCATCTTTTTCCTCGGCGACACATGCCGAGCTCCTTTTCCTCCGGCGACCTACGTCGGTTCGGCGACACACGCCGGACAGCCTCCAGCGACAAACACCAAAGGATGTAGCCGAACTCGAGCACGAACTCGAGCACAACGACGACATACACCTCGGCGCCTCCGCCCGACGTCAACCGCGCGCCTCTACACGCAGCTGCACTCCCCGGCCAGCGCACCCGTCGCGCTCCGACGCGAACGACGCGGCCGTCTCCAGTGCGGCGACGCGGTCACCTGCCCCGCACGCCGATCTTCTTGTCCAGGATCCGCACGCCCTCAGCTCGCGCACCCGATCGCGCTCCAACGCCGATCGACGCGGCCGCTCGAGCTGCTTCACCTCGCCGCACGAACGGCTTCACCTACGCGCCACGGCCACGGCCGCCGCCGCCACGTCCGCCGCAGCTTCACCGCACCACGGCCCGAGCACGAGGCTCTGATACCACATGTTGGTGCAGCCCGAGGCTGCACCTTCCTCTTCCTCTCTCGCACGAACGAACGGAGGGAGACGATGGAGTGGAGACACAGAGTTTCCCGGCCGGCGCACGAACGCCGCCGTGGGCGCACATACACCCTACTCTTATTTCTCTTCAGCTCACCTTACAAACAAGCAGTACATGAAGTTTTATAGCTACTCAGATGCTGGGAGCACGAACTCCACGCTGCAGCCTGATCCGCATGCGCCGGCCGCGCACACGACGCCCACGAACGCGTACGACGCGGCTCCAACAGCTAGCAACGGCCCCTACTGCATGCAGCTCTCCACGCATGTAGCTAACTAACAAACTAAACAAATCTAACACACATATGCAAGTCAGGATTAATGCTAACAAAGCCGACTCTGGAGGTCGTAGCCGAACCTCGGGGCGCCGCATCTCGGTCATCGCATCACGCGGCATTCTTCCAGCTGGACCTCAGCCTCCAGAACAGCTGCCTCACTGTCGGCACCGCGCTGCCGGCAGCTCTCAGAGCAACTATAGCAGATCCCCATATATCGGCCTGGATACGCGAGGTGGGCCGATGTGGGGTTTCGGCCGTTTTTTGTGCGAAACCAGACCTCGCATCGGTGGTCTGGCCCGGAAAATATATCCAGACCGCAGCTCAAACCACCAAAACACCCGCATATATAGCGGTCGACGAGGCGGATGGGGGCCAAACCCCATCCGCTCCTCCGCCTCCCGCCGACGTCAATTGCCGCCCCTCCGGCGAGCAATCAACGCAGCGGCGTGTAGATCGAGCGACCCCACCTCCCGCCGGCGACGATGGTGGCAGGGCACGGGGCGGCCAGATAGGCCGTGGCGGACGCTCCACCGAGCGCGGTGGGAGCTCCACCACTCCGCCTGCCGGCGAGAAGATAGAGGCGGAGAAGCTACGCTCCGATGCGCATCCGCGGTAGCTACCGCTACCGAAACTACGGCGTCGTGGCGCCGCCCGCCTTCGCCAAGCGCGCGTCGGAGCGCTACCGCCGCGGCTGCGCCTCCTCCTCTTCAGCGGCGTCGTCGTCGTCGGGGTCGAGCTCCTGCCAGCGCCCGTCGACGGCGTTGGTGGTGAAGATGGAGGTCGACGCGGAGCCGGAGCCGCCGCGCCTCCCGCACTTCGCCCCGGGCGACTACCTCGATGATGAGCAGCTGAAGCTCGTCCTCCCGCAACTCGGCATGAACGCGGGGATCGCGCCGGGCGACTTCGTCGAGGAGCGCGACCTCGACACGGTGGTCGGCCTCGTCGCGCGCTCGAGCCAGCAGGACGCGGACAAGGCCGCCGAATGGAAGCACATCGCCGAGGAGCAGGGCCGCGTCTTCTTCGACCTCGGCAGAGACACGGAGTGAGGAGGCCGTTCCGACGCGCCGCCGCCACGGCACAGGGCTCCGGTGAGTATCCCGGAGCCTATTTTGCTGTAATGTAGTCCCGTGGCAGCGGATTTCAACTCTGATTTAGGAAATTCGAGTTCCTTTTGATGTAATGTAGTTGAATTTAGGGTCAATGTACGCATGAACTGTCCGAACGAATTGATCTTCCGTCTTGCGCGTTTTTTTTAAATTACAGTTTTATATGCCGTATCTGAACTGCGTTCATGTTATTCGAACCCCAAATCCGCGTTGGAGTGCCCTTGATACGTGGATTTGGGATCTGGGTTTGCCGTATCTGCTAGATGCTCTCAGAGACGCCATCTTCGGTTGATCGATGTTCACCACACTTCACGCAGCTGATTGATTTATCAGTTATCACTTGTATATGCTCTGCTGCTCTGCTAGACTAGCCTGCAAGTGTTCTTACTTAGCTTCCTTCTGATCAGATGAGCACACGAGCCTCTCGGCAGCTGTTTATAACCTTGTGGTTGATTAGAAGGTAGCGGCCGGCGGCTCAGAGAGCATCCCTGATCAGCTAAATGGTATCTCCTCCTCGCGTCGTCCCCTCCTGACGACCGGGGAGGTGAAACCCTAAAGCGCTCCAACGCCACCCCCTCCCCTCCTCCCTCCCCTCCTCCCTCCCCTCTCCGCCGCTCCCAGAGGCGCTGCCAGGCTAAGCCTGCAACGCCGGTGAAGGGGGCGATCGGGATCTGAGCTCTGGGCTCCCCCTGCGGTGGCTAGGTGGAGGATCTCCACGGCGGGCTCGCCATGACCAAGGAGGTGGCGGGCTCTCCTCTCCAACGGCCGTCCTATGGCTCGGCGGATGGCGCAGACGAGTTGGTCTGGCGGCTCCCTCGGTGGGGGCTCGGGACTGCGAGGCGGCGGCCTTGCTCGGTGAGGCGCCACCGGCTTCGTCGGCGAGCGGTGGACGTGGATGCGGTCCGGCATCTCGGCCGCGTGGGCGGCGAGGTTCCGGCAGACAGTGGTCATGGTGCGGGGCTGCTCCGGTGGCTGGCGGCACTAGATCTGAAGTATCCCCTCAACCTCACTTAGGAGCAACCCACCACGCCGGATCTGGAACTCGAGGACCTTGTGCTGCTGGTTCCATGGCTGGAGGTGGTGCTGGTGGCTGGACGTGGAGTCCGGGAGAAATCCCTTTGCCGGTCTCGGCTGCGACGGCGGCGACGCCCGAGTGGCGCCGTTTTCCTCCTTGGTGGCGACGGCGAGGTACTCCCTTCCCTTTACCCCACCCCTGTTGCGCTCCCGGGGTGAAAACCCTAACTTTTTTGGGCGGCGGCGGCGCCACGGGCGTCGTGTTCTCCTTGGAGGCGTTGCTGTTGGGACCTATCAGGGTGCGTGGATGTTGCCTTCGTGCAGTTGGGTGGTGGCGGTGTTGCTCGGCGACATTGTCCTTCTACATCAACGACCATGTCTGCGGCTTCAGCTCTATGTGGGTGAACCCTTGGCGGGCGGCATGGCTTCGCAAGGTGAGCTCGTGCTATGAGTATTGGGGCTCTATTCCAGGGGAGTGTTTCCATTGCCGGCGGTTTGGCATCCTTTCGAGCCAGGACGAAGGGGTAGGGACCCTCTCCGGCCATGGAGGAGTACTGCCAGGCGACAGATGGATCAGGGGGCAGGCGGATCTCCGCTGCCTCGTTTTCGATGCTTCTACCTCGCTTCACCTCCGTTGCTCCCGGGTGCTTCGTTCTCGCTTGAGGACATCGAGGACTTCAGCTGGCATATTTCTTGTGTTTGCTGTGGTTTTGGATGTTGTAAGTTGTTTTCAGCATTCTTGTATCATCAGCCGTTTGGGTTTTATTAATTTAAAGCTGGGCACTTTGTGCCTTATGTTTAAAAAACCTTGTGGTTGGATATGCGTCGCCGTCGTGGGGGGGGGGGGGGTGTGGCACCAGTCTCGCGCACTCACGAGCTGACGAGGGCATCAACCACACACGATCTCTCTTGCATCAGAATCGTCGTGGCAAAAGCACATTTCGGACATCTTTAGGTCTCCGTGTTGCCATCCTACAGTCAAATACTGATGTGGCAATGGCCTTTGGGGATGGGAGACCCTCGTAAAAGGAAGGTCGGCAAGAAAGGAGGAAACGTGATTGCTCGATAGGGTTGTCGATGAAGTGTGCTCTGCTGAGATACTGATGGGGGAAGCACGTAAAGGAAGGTCAGGCTGGTCGGCGACAGTGGATGAGTGGAGAGAGCTCGAATGTCGATCGATGGCCTGTAGGTGTGCTCTGTCGAGATCGGCAGCCAGTTTGCGAGTATATAAGAGATGCATGCACACACCAACGAACTATAACGTGTATGGTATGGTATGTGATGTACTAGTGTAGTCTACACTGTGTAGAGTTGATGCTACCATATGAAAAATGTGTTAAGTGCTGTTGAGTGTCGACGAATTAATCTGATAACTTTCGAGGATACATCGAATCTAGTATTCTTGATTCGATTAGTATGATTGAGATTGATTCGATTCGAACTCTACTCTTCCACTCCCTTTGACCGTCCGCCCCAAAAAATTCTTGAAGGCACGTGTGCAGTACTCTTATCTGTTCGTTATGCTATGTTAAAGTTCAAAGCACTAAAGAGATTAGTGAAGACCGTACATTAATTCGAAGATACTCTTCTTTGTTCAAAGGTGATCAAATCTTCGAAATAAATAAAAGTTTGCTTGAGGGAGGTAAAAGACAAGTACATGACTGCACAAGGACGCTTTACGCGTGTGACAGACATACATATCCATTCAGGTCTGGATGACACACATCAGTTTCATCAAACCAATCAAACTTTTGCACAAAGCGATTGGCAAGTTAAAGAATGCTCTCTTATCTAACGACAAGGAGCAATTTGATAACGCTAACACACCGTGATATACAGTCATAAGGATGGTCCCAGAGTTTGCATACAAAGATTTTAAACCTTTACCTTGCTATTCGTGATCAGTGACATCAACTGGCTAACTAGGAGGCTAACTAGGAATCTTTCTACGTCAGACTAACCAGCAAAATTGGTAGGAAATGGAAGAACACTAGCCAGTGTTAAAGCAAGCTGAATCGTGAAAGCTAAAAGGGGATCAAAAGGAAGCTGCCTATGGCGCCAACCGGGTCGGATGATCGATAAATCAAGGATGGCCGTTGCTTGTTCGAAGTTTCAGGAAGGTACAGCGCATGTTAACCGAGTCACTCGTGACTGTATTATGACCAACCTTTTTTAGATGAAGGAACTATCCCCCTGATCTCACTAATGACAAACCTTGCACACCCTTGATGGGGACATGACTCTGCGACGGGCACAGGCAAGCCGCGTCCCCCTTGATGGGGACATGACTCGTGTGCTCATGTTCGTGAGATAAGTTCGCCTCTTCCCTTGCTAGGCCCTCGTGCAAAAAAAAAAAAAATAGGCCCTCGTGCAAAAAAAATTATTGTACAAATCTGTTGATTTCATTGTGCACAGAGTTGGTGAAGCAGTAGAGGACAATGTGCAAGCAGAAGAAAAAATATATCTTAATTTGATTACAACTGTGATGAACTTGAAAATGATGAAGATCTTTGTGCACACGACCTCGGTGATGCAGTTGACTCATAAGTTTATGATTATGTTGGCTGCAAGAAAACAAATCATCGGAAAGGAGATAGTAAGAAACAAAAGAAAAAGAAAACCGAGAAAACTAAATGTGAAGAACCAAAATGAATTAAATTCAATCTGAATGGATCGTAGCGAACAAGAGGGGGGGGGGGGGTTGTTATAAAAGCGACAAGCAAATAACGAAGAACGAAACAAGAACACACGCAGGGGACACAAGATTTAACGTGGAAAACCCCTTCCAACACAGAAGGGGAAAAAACCACGGGCGCCAGCCAGCAAAACTTCACTATATCGGGAGGTGTTTACAAACGCCGTGGGTTATCTTATAATCTGATGAACCCTAGCCGGCGGCTTACAAGATGTATATATAGGCGGTGCCAACGATCCGTACCGTACCCAAGCCTCCGGCGACGGGCCTCGCTCCGCTCGTCAGAAGTTAGCCTCCCTTTAGTATATGAATTTGGATCACAATACAACAGGGGTGAATGGTTGCTACGTCAAGTTTTAAGCTTTTTCAATTATAGCAACGGAAGGTAAAGGTGATTGCTTTAGTGGTGTTGGTGATCCTACAATGATCCTAGAACAAGTGCAACAAGCAAAGGAACAACACAAGATAGTAAGAGCCTCGGCCCAAGCCTCCGGCGACGGGCCTCGCTCCGCTCGTCAGAAGTTAGCCTCCCTTTAGTATATGAATTTGGATCACAATACAACAAACTCCACCTTGAGACAAATTCCATCTTGTAGCATGAACTTCAACAATCTCCTGAACAGACAAAAGAAAAACACTTGCTGACGCCAACAGCCACTTGGGCTAAACAGTTATACCAACCAAGCTCGAGCAAAGCTCAAACTTGGAAACGAGAACCGGCTTTGTCATCATATCGCCAGGATTATCATGAGTACTTATCTTGCATACCTTCAGTTTACCTTTAGCAACAATGTCGCGAATATAATGGTACTTGATATCAATGTGCTTTGTCCTCTCATGGAACATTTGATCTTTAGTAAGGTATATTGCACTTTGACTATCAGAAAACAAGTTAATGCAAGAATCATCTCCACAAAGCTCAGCATACAAACCTTTCAACCAAACAGACTCTTTGCCAGCTTCATTAATTGCTATATATTCTGCTTCGGTCGTAGATTGGGCAACAACAGATTGTAACGTTGCCTTCCAACTCACGGCACATCCACCAACAATGAACACATAACTCGTGAGGGATCTTCTCTTATCCAAATCGGCAGCAAAATCTGAATCCACATAGCCAACGAGTCCCTCACCGGTCTTGCCAAACTTCAAACAAGCTTTCGATGTGCCACGAAGGTACCTGAAAATCCACTGAACAGCTCTCCAATGTTCTTTTCCAGGATCAGCAAGATATCGACTGACCAAACTCATAGCATAGGATAAATCAGGACGAGAACAAACCATGGCATACATCAAGGAACCAACATCACTAGAATATGGAACTCGAGACATGTACTCAATATCTTCATCAGTACTAGGACATTGCAATGCTGACAATTTGAAGTGAGAAGCAATTGGTGTACTAACAGACTTTGCATCATGCATATTAAAACGATGAAGAACTTTCTGAATGTAATTTTGCTGACTAAGAAATAACACACTAGATTTTCTGTCTCTTGTAATTTCCATACCTAGTATTTTCTTAGCAAGCACCAAGATCCTTCATCTCAAACTCACTACTTAATTGTGCTTTCAAAATAGTGATCTCTTTCTTGCTCTTGGCAGCAATCAACATATCATCAACATATAACAGACAAGTATATTGGTGATCCATTAACAAACTTGATATAAACACAACTATCATACTTAGATCTCTTAAACTCATGTGCAAGCATAAATGAATCAAACCTTTTGTACCACCTGTCTTGGAGACTGTTTCGGACCATAAAGAGACCTCTTCAACTTGCAAACAAGATCCTCCTTACCGGGCACAACAAAACCTTCAGGTTGGTCCATGTATATCTCCTCCTCAAGCTCACCATGCGAAAAGCAGTCTTTACATCTAGCTGCTCAAGCTCAAGATCACGCATAGCCACAATACCAAAGAATGCACGAATGGAACTATGCTTCACAACCGGAGAGAATACATCATTATAATCAATACCTGGAATTTGGCTGAAACCTTTTGCTACTAACCTTGCCTTAAACCTCGGAGGCTCACTAGGAGACAAACCTTCCTTTCTTTTAAATATCCACTTACAGCGGACAACCTTCTTTTGTTTAGGCAAGGGCACAACATCCCATGTGCCATTCTTGTCAAGCGATTGCATCTCCTCTTGCATAGCAGAAATCCACTTCACGTGGTCAACGGATGCAACGGCCTCAGTATATGTAGCAGGTTCAGTACCATGCTCCACCTGTTCAACACAACTCAAAGCATGAGCAACAAGATTACATTCTTCAATTAAACGAGGACGTGGACCTTTGTTACGCCTCGGTCTATCGAGCAACAATGGAACTATTTGTTTCGCCGCAAAACAGTGGTGAGTGCTCGAACAACAGTGTTATCATTTTCAGCAACATCATTTTCTTTCTCCTCCACGTGCTCCACTCGCACGCTAATCTTCTCGTTGTTCATCATCGGAATTATCGGAAAAATCAACAAGCATCGGTAACATCTATAGATGAACTCTTATAAAACATCACGGCCTCATTAAAGACAACATTCCTGCTATGCAAAACTTTCTTAGTTTCAGGATTCCATAACTTGTATGCCTTAACTCCCGAACCATAACCAAGAAACACACACTTAACAGCCACTGGGCTCTAGCTTTCCATTATCAACATGAGCATAAGCGAGTGCAACCGAAAACTCTCAACCGTGAATAATCAGCGAGTGAACCAGACCATACCTCAATAGGAGTTTTCTTATCAAGCGGAATACAAGGTGACCTGTTTATCAAGTAACAGGCGGTGGAGGCTGCTTCAGCCCAGAAACATCTATGCATACCGGAATTAGACAACATGCAGCGAGCCTTGGAGATGATGGTTCTGTTCATCCTCTCCGCCACACCATTCTCGCCGAGGAGTATATGGGATGGTGTGGTGCCCGACAATGCCTTCATCGCTGCAATAATCATTGAAAACAAGTAGAACAAAACTCCATGCCATTGTCGGTACGAAGCAATTTAACTTTCTTTTCGTTTGCTTCTCTACCATAACTTTCCACTTTCTAAAAGCATCAAACACATCAGATTTATGTTTCGGAAAGAAAGGCCACACTTTTCTCGGAGTAATCATCTATGATAGTAAGCATGTAATTTGCACCACCAAGAGAAGTCTTGCGGGAAGGTCCCCACACATCAGCATGCACATAATCTAAAATCCCTTTGGTGGTATGAACGGAAGCATTGAATTTAACTCTTTTATGCTTACCAAAAATGCGAGTGCTCACGTAACTCAAACTTACTCAAATTGCAGCCATCTAGCAGGTCTCTCCTGTGCAATTCCGCCATGCCATGTTCACTCATATGTCCAAGACGCATATGCCACGATTAGTTTTACCGGGTTCATCGGGAATAACAGCGAGCAGCAATACCGGATAAAGTGCTACCTCTAAGAACATATAACTTTGCGGAATTCATATCGCCAATCATGTGAACGAGAGAACCTTTTGTTACCTTCGAACTCCACGAGAACCGGAGTGTTTGTACCCGTCAACATCAAGGGTACCGAGAGAGATCAGATTTACGGCCATGCCGAGTATGTGTCTAACATCCGTCGAGTGCGTGTCATGCCATCATGCATCTTGATCCGAACGGAGCCAATGCCCACGATCTCACGTGGGTTGTTATCTCCCATACGCACAACATCTCCACTCGCACAAACTCATAAGAACTGAACCAGTCTTTGTTACAACAAATATGAAACGAACATGCAGAATCAAGGATCCACTCATCATTACCAGAAACACAACCAGCAAACACAACTAGGCAATCGCCATCCGAATTATCACTGGAAACAACAGCAGCCTTACCATCACCCTCAGATTTGTTTTTCGGTTGGTAGGTACCGTTTCTTTTCTCTTTGTTCTGCAACTTCCAGCAATCATCAATATTATGACTAGTTTTCTTACAATACTTGCAGAACTTACCATCTCGTCCCTTGGACTTTGAGCAACCTCTGTCGGTCTTGCTCTTATCTCTGTTGTAGTTGTTGTTTCGTTCTCGGTCCCGCCTCGGACCTGCAGGTGCCTCGGCCTTAGATGACGAACCCTCTGCCCGCACCATAGATTTCATCTTTTCCCTCTGCTTGGAGGGCCTCATAAACTTCGGCAAGGGTTAGTTCATCACGATCGTATAACAAGGTGTCTCGAAAATTCGCAAAAGAATTAGGCAACGAGACTAACAGTATAAGAGCTAGATCCTCATCATCATATTTTACCTCCATGGATAGCAAATCAGAAACAATCTCTTTAAAGATCGATAGGTGATTCATCATTGACGCACCTTCTTGCAGCTTGTGCGAGAATAACTTCATCTTCACGTGTATCTTACTGGTTAGATCTTTGGACATGCAGATCGATTCCAGTTTCAACCACAGCCAGCCACTGCGGATTTCTCAGCCAAGCACTTCCTGCAAGATATTGTTGGATAGATGAAGCTGAATTAATGAAAAAGCCTTACGGTCTTTCCTCTTTTCATCGTCGGTCCAGGTCTTGGCATCTTTCTTGCCAAATCCATCAAGAGCTTCATCCGGATCAGAAGATTGGGTAAGTATCGCCCTCATCTTCACTTGCCACGGAGAAAATCTTGTGGTGTAATCCAGCATGCGGTAGATCGAACTTCAAGGAAGACATGTCGCAAAACCCTAGATTGAAACACGGGCTCGATACCACTTGTTATAAAAGCGACAAGCAAATAACGAAGAACGAAACAAGAACACACGCAGGGGACACAAGATTTAACGTGGAAAACCCCTTCCAACACGAAGGGGAAAAAACCACGGGCGCCAGCCAGACAAAACTTCACTATATCGGGAGGTGTTTACAAACGCCGTGGGTTATCTTATAATCTGATGAACCCTAGCCGGCGGCTTACAAGATGTATATATAGGCGGTGCCAACGATCCGTACCGTACCCAAGCCTCCGGCGACGGGCCTCGCTCCGCTCGTCAGAAGTTAGCCTCCCTTTAGTATATGAATTTGGATCACAATACAACAGGGGTGAATGGTTGCTACGTCAAGTTTTAAGCTTTTTCAATTATAGTGCAACGGAAGGTAAAGGTGATTGCTTTAGTGGTGTTGGTAATCCTACAATGATCCTAGAACAAGTGCAACAAGCAAAGGAACAACACAAGATAGTAAGAGTAAGGAGCGGGACAACCGGAGGGCGCGGAGACGAGGCGAGGTTTGTTTCCCGCAGTTCCTCCCACAAAAGGGAGTACGTCTGCGTTGAGGAGGTGCTAGCCTCACACAAGAGGCTAGACGGCCGCACCACGAAGGAAGGCCTCACCTTCTTCCTCGAGAGAGCTCCACGAAGGTGCTCCCCCTTCTCCACTAAGGCACCGGTCGAGGCGGTGATTCCTTCACAAGGTTGGGGCGCGCTCCACACCACAAGGAGGCTCCCAACAACCCATGGAGCTAGTACAACACCAAGCTAGCCTCCATGGATGCACTTCCTCCAATGTCCCACAATAGGAACCCTAACACCAAGATCCACTAAGGAATATCAAGTATTGGTGAAATCTCTCTTGGTAGAAATATAGATCGGGGTCTCCTCCACCACTCCTCAAAATTTGAGCAAGATTGGTTGGATGGTTGGGGAGATCCTCAAGGATTAAGCTCAGCAACAATGGAGGAGAGAGAGAGAGAAGAGATAAAAACGAGTTGGGGAAGAAGGGGCCCTTATATAGGCTCCTCCAAATCCAACCGTTATGTCCAGTTTTCGCCTAAGCGGTACTACCGCTTTTGGGAAGCAGTACTACCGCTCTGAGTTCGAATTCCCCATATCTGGTCCACGTGGACGCAGAGCGGTACTACCGCTAGAGGTACCGCTCGAGGTACCGCAATGGGGTCCAAACCTTACAGGATCCAAAGCGGTACCGGAGCGGTACCAGAGCGGTACTGCCGTAACTAGTTACGGTACCTGGGCGGTACCGTGGGCGTTACTACCGCTCCAGGTACCGCAGAGGTACCGCAACTCGTACTGTGGGACAATTCCGACGCAGAACTCAGAGCGGTACCGTGGGGCGGTACCTATAGGGGTAGCGGTACTACCGCTACAGGTACCGGTAGTACCGGCCTGGCTAAAACTGGTTTTCTCCCATTTTTCTCTCCAGCCATGTCACCTCGCGATACACACACAAAACCAGAAATCTATAACTACGCTTCAGTCCTCCGATCTTGACGTGTCCAGCGAGGTCACCGTGCACTTGCAAATCCAGCAATGATACTCAAGGCACACGGTGAGATAACTCAAATGTTGTCATCAAACACCCAAAACACGGGGTTTAGACTTTGCTCTTTCACAATCAACTAAGTAATTTTACTTCAATGTAAACTATAGTTAAGAAAAACCAAAATAAATTATTTTTATGTATCATTGTTTGTACCTTAACTATATTGATATTTTCATTGCTAATTTTCTATGTGTGAACGTTCATACACTCCATTAATCCTACATCATTGAATATTGAAGACATTAAGTAGAGACAACATTGTGTAGGTGCAACTTAGAAATCAAACACAACAATGAATTTCATATGTAGAATCATGCCTTTTAGAATGAATTCATTGTTTTATTGAACTATGCAATGTAGTTTTGAAATTGTGTAGCAGAGAGGGTTTTGAATCAAATGAAGTTATTTCCACTGTATATTTTGTATTGCTGTCACTGATTTTGTTAACTAATCCAATAGGTCTGAAAATAATAAAGGAGACTATCTTTCCTCCAAGTCATCTCATAGAAATAATCTGCACATCTCACGTTTAGTGATGTCTCAAATAAAATTAGCAACAAATAAAAACATAACATACACTGAGCTCACTTCTCGTTTCAATTTGATCGATTTTTCTCCATCGTTGTTAACAACAATAAAAAAATATTACATCACTTACAGTCCTATGAGCGATTCCATTGTTTTGTCGAACGGATTAGCAGCACACTCCAGCAGGAAGAGAAGTCCTTGTGACTTTTGACTAGGAGAGGTGAAGTGAAACTGCATTCTACGCATACAAATAAACAGAAGTGGCAAAATCTTCTCCAAATCACTGTGCCAAGAGCCGAACTCATCCACGAACCATTCCATTGTGAGAAATGACAAGTTGCTGAGTACATATATGAAAGCATATACACTGGCTACCTAACTTCATCGGTATGTTCAGATTTTCGACAAGCAACTTAAGTATGAACACTTGAACAGTGGTGGCTAAAACGGAGTCTAGTGGTGTAACTAAGCTAGAGGAGAAAATCAGAAGCGGTGGACTGGTGGCACGCTTCAACTCTCCAACCTCAAACCGTGGTCCGGCCGGGCGGCAAGTAAAGTTGAAAAGAAGAAGAAAGACAAATAACATTCCCCTGCCGGTGTTGCTACAGGCGGTGGGCAGGGACGAGGCCGTCGTCGAAGTTGTGGGAGTAGCTCTTCAGGTCGTACCCAAAACTCACGGCGCGGCGCTTCGGCCGCAGCACGGCGCGCTTCACCTTCCAGAAGAGCTGCCTCACCGGCGCCGGCGCCCGGCGCCACGACTCGCCGCTGCTCTTCACGTCCGTCCTCTTCCGGCCGACAACGCTCCTCGTCGCGCGCAGAGACACCAGCTGAGATGCCATCGATCCTTGAAGAGGTTGTTGCAGACGGGATCTCACGATTGCTTATGGTGTATGTCGCTCTCGTTCGTTAGTTAGCTTCAGATAATTCGAGATGAATGCACCGTTTGCACAAATGAGCCTCCTCAGTCGCCGTTTTATAAGCTCGGAATGGATGAGCTCCAGCGCTAGGTGTCTCCAGCGGGTCCCACCACTCGCGCGCTTACTCACAGCTGACGAGAAAATCCCTATACACGACTAGGCTAGGCAAAAGCACACATTTTCAGACATCTTTCCTCGTTGCCACCCTACAGTCCTAGAGTCTTAAGTGTTTGTTGGGTGTGCTAAAGCTAGGTTGGAAGCACGTGCTTAGTGCTGACTCATATATCCGATCAGGAAGATATAGTTCTTTGGGGAAAATCTGTAGAAAGAACAAAAGCAAGAGGTGATGACTACATTGGGCCGCTTTATGCGCAGGATGGTCGACATTGACACAAACATGGTCTATCTTTGTTCAGGCTCAGGAAATAATATTGGACGCCACAATATGAGCAACAGTAAGCACTTTTAGCTTTTGTATCCAAAGCGATTGAGGAACTCCTTTATCATTTTTCATGTTCTTATCCTTAGATGAAGAACATGCATGTATACAACATCATACGGATAATGAATCGGAAAATCAAATTGGATTCAAGCTTTTGATCGTGTTTCTTTTTCTCCCTGCTTACCTATGGAGTGTTGTGCACTCGATGGCTCTCTACATATATCACTGTCAATCTAGTCACAGCGCTAGCCACGGGCAGTGGCAAGCCGGTGAAAGTTTCCCTTGTCTCACTAAACTCATGAAAAAGGCACACGTTAAAAGAAAGAGCACTATGGACGCGTTTGGTAGCATGTGCATTTTTTTTGGCTCCCTAGGACAGGCGCTGCGGGTCTTTAACATGTTGCGAAAGAGATCGGGGATAGTTTTGGAGTTTTATTTGGATGCCCGTGAAGGTTTATTTGGCGGAGTAGAGATTTGGGCTGAGGTTGTTTGATTGCATGGTTTGAAGCCAATGGAACAGTCCAAAATCAGGCAGCTGATGTTTGGTTACCAGCTAAAAACCGAGTATGGTATCCTATTCTCATGTATGGTGATGTTACCAGAAACTGACGAATATCACATAAGTGAACATTCAAATTCAAACATACTGGTACTACTAAGCAGAATACCATAGTTTAGATCGACACGATTATAATAAGTTCAAACACGACCAACACAGAACAAAAGTTCAGGCACGATCGACACTACCATAGATAACCACCATCACTCTTCCTCTTCCACAACCCTCGTGGTGGCATCTCCATGGTCCGAACACCTGGCCATCACCTCATATCAAGAGTAGCCTAAGATGACCACTCGGTAGCCAACCCTCAAATTATGAGCAATGGAAAAAAGCTTCCCACCCTTAATCGATGAAGGCTTTCTCACCGTCGAACTTGGTCTTCACAGCCCAATTGCATCCAATGTTGGTAACCAGGGTGATTGTGCAAGGGATCTTCCCGAACCATGGCACAAATACCTTAGGGGTTGGGCGTCCACACTACGGGAAAACTGCACGTTGTCGTGCGACAAATCGCAGAGCAAAGAACCCTATTTGCCCGGCAAAGGGTTTGCCGTGCGAGGTCGCACGGCAACGACAGGCGGGCAAAGGTTGCGACGGCAACGGCATCATTGCCGTGTGCATCGCCACTTCTGCACGGCAATGTCCTTTGCCATGCGTGCGCTGGGATGCCGTGCGCCAGGAGCTTTCCCGTGCGCGAGGACTCTGCCGTGCGGCCGTGGTCTTTCCGTGCGGCAACTCTTTGTCGTGCGCGCAAGACTTTTCCGTGCGTCATCTCTCTGTCGTGGCGCCACCTTTGCCATGCGCCCTCGGCCCAAATGCACGGCAAAGACCCCTTCAGGAACGCCCCCAGGAGCTCCCAGGAGCACAACTGCGCGCCACGACAAATGGTCCCAATCTTGGTTTTCCATGTGTATATGTCCTAAACAAACCTAAAACAATGAAAAAGTATATTGGTGCACCCTCGCGCGGAGAAATCTAGGGGGTAGACCCTTCGGGTCACAAATACGATTTTTGGGGGGGGAGGGGGAGAACGGCCATCGGAGCACCGAAATCCCACCAAATCTTGCATGTGGACCTATCATATGTGTGAAAGTGTGGTGGAAGGTGTAATGGTGCAAAAGTAGCTCCCCTAGACCCTAAACCCTAAACTGGGGAGGCTTCGAACTCTAAACCCCTAGACCCTAAACCATTAACTACACGTGCTGACACGGGAGCTGCAAAACCCTGCATCATAAACCCTAACCCTAACCCTAAACCCTAAACCTATACCTAACCATAAATCATTATCTTGACCCTAAACCTGAGCCCTACCCCTAAACCCTAACCCTAACCCTAAAGCTAACCCTAACCAGTAGATCAGGCACACCCTCGATCGTGTGATAATGGCTCTAGTCATGCGGGTATATGTGCCAAATTGTCCCAGTCTTGGTTTTCCATGTGTATATGTCCTAAACGAACCTAAAACAATGAAAAAGTGCATTGCTGCACCCTCGCGCGGAGAAATCTAGGGGCGTAGACCCACCGGGCCGGGGCACACATACCGCTGTTTTTGGGGAGGAGGGGGAGAAAGGTCGTCGGAGAAACAGAATCCCACCAAACCTTGCATGTGGACCTATGATATGTGTGAAAGTGTGGTGTAAGGTGTAATGGTGAAAAAGTAGCTCCCCAAAACCCTAAACCCTAAACTGGGGAGGCTTCGAGCCCTAAACCCCTAGACCCTAAACCATTAACTACACGTGCTGACACGGGAGCTGCAAAACCCTGCATCACAAACCCTAACCCTAAACCTATACCTAACCATACATCCTTACCTTGACCCTAAACCTGAGCCCTACCCCTAAATCCTAACCCTAAAGCTAACCCTAACCAGTAGATCAGGCACACCCTCGATCGTGTGATAATGGCTCTAGCTGCGGGTATATGTGCCAAATGGTCCCATTCTTGGTTTTCCATGTGTATATGTCATAAACAAACCTAAAACAATGAAAAAGTACATTGTTGCACCCTCGCACGGAGAAATCTAGGGGGGTAGAACTACCGGGGCACACATACCGTAGTTTTTGGGGGAGGAGGGGAGAACGGCCGTCGGAGCACCGGAATCCCACCAAATCTTGCATGTGGACCTATGATATGTGTGAAAGTGTGGTGGAAGGTGTAATGGTGAAAAAGTAGCTCCCCTAAACCCTAAACCCTAAATTGGGGAGGCTTCGAGCCCTAAACCCCTAGACCCTAAACCAGTGCTGACACGAGAGCTACAAAACCCTACATCATAAACTCTAACCCTAACCCTAACCCTAACCCTAAACCCTAAACCTTTACCTAACCATAAATCCTTACCTTTACCCTAAACCCTAGCCCTACCCATAAATCCTAACCCTAACCCTAAAGCTAACCCTAACCAGTAGATCAGGCACACCCTCGATCGTGTGATAATGGCTCTAGCTGCGGGTATATGTGCCAAATGGACCCAATATTGGTTTTCCATGTGTATATGTCCTAAAAAAACTAAAACAATGAAAAAGTACATTGTTGCACCCTTGCATGTGGACCCGCCGGGCACACATACCGCTGTTTTGGGGGGAGAAGGGGGAGAACGGCCGCCGGAGCACTGGAATCCCACCAAATCTTGCATGTGGACCTATGATATGTGTGAAAGTGTGGTGGAAGGTGTAATGGTGCAAAAGTAGCTACCCTAAACCCTAAACCCTAAACTGGGGAGGCTTCGAGCCCTAAACCCCTATACCCTAAACCATTAACTACACGTGCTAACACGGGAGCTGCAAAACCCTGCATCATAAACCCTAACCCTAAACCTAAACCCTAAACTTATACCTAACCATAAATCCTTACCTTGACCCTAAACCCTAGCCCTAGCCCTACCCCTAAACCCTAAAGCTAACCCTAACCAGTAGATCAGGCACACCCTCGATCGTGTGATAATGGCTCTAGCTGCGGGTATATGTGCCAAAGTGTCCCAATCTTAGTTTTCCATGTGTATATTTCCTAAACAAACCTAAAACAATCAAAAATTACATTGGTGCACTGATACGTCTCCAACGTACCTATAATTTCTGATGTTCCATGCTTGTTTTATGACAATACTTACATGTTTTGCTTGCACTTTATAATGTTTTTATGCATTTTCCGGAACTAACCTATTAACGAGATGCCGAAGGGCCAGTTGCTGTTTTCTGTTGTTTTTGGTTCCAGAAAGGCTGTTCGGGCAATATTCTCGGAATTGGACGAAATCAACGCCCAGAACCTTATTTTTCCCGGAAGATCCCAGAACACCGAAGGAGAGTCGGAGGCAGGCCAGAGGGCCACCACACAATAAGGCGGTGCGGCCCCAGGCCTGGTCGCGCCGGCCTATTGTGTGGGACCCCCAGGCACCCTCCTGCGCCGCCTCTTCGCCTATAAGACCCCTTTCGACCTAAAAACGCGAGACCGATTGACGAAACTCCAGAAAGACTCCAGGGGCGCTGCCACCAACGCGAAACTGCGTTTCGGGGGACAGAAGTCTCTGTTCCGGCACCCTGCCGGGACGGGGAAGTGCCCCCGGAAGCCATCTCCATCGACGCCACCGCCTCCATCATGCTCCGTGAGTACTTCCCCCATGGACTACGGGTTCTAGCTATAGCTAGTTGGTATTCTCTCCCCCATGTACTTCAATGCAATGATCTCATGAGCTGCCTTACATGATTGAGATTCATCTTATGTAATCGGTGTTGTGTTTGTTGGGATCCGATGGATTGTTACATTATGATTAGTCTATCTATAAAGTTTGTGAAGTTATTGTTGCTGCAATCTTGTTGTGTTTAATGCTTGTCACTAGGGCCCGAGTGGCATGATCTTAGATTTAAGCTCTATACTTATTGCTTAGATTGTATCTACAAGTTGTTTGCACATGTCTATGTCCGGAACCAAAGGCCCCAAAGTGACGAAATTGGGACAACTCGGAGGGGAAGGCTTAGATATGAGGATCACATGTTTTCACGGAGTGTTAATGTTTTGCTCCGGTGCTCTATTAAAAGGAGTACCTTAATTTCCAATGAGATTCCCTAGAGGCCCGGCTGCCACCGGCTGGTAGGACAAAAGATGTTGTACAAGTTTCTCATTGCGAGCACGTAAGACTATATATGGGAAACATGCCTACATGATTAATAATCTTGATGTTCTGTCTTAATGCTATTTCAATCCTATCAATTGCTCAACTGTAATTTGTTCACCCAACACTTATTATTGGAGAGTTACCACTAGTGTAGATAGCTGGGAACCCCGGTCCATCTCTCATCATCATATACTCGTTCTTCATGTCATTGGAAGTAGTATCAACTATTTTCTGGTGCCATTTCTCTCATATTACTCGCTATCGCTGCTCGTGTTACTCGTTATTACTCGCTCTCATGCTATCTGCTGCTTTCACATCACCCCTGTTACTAGTGCTTTTCCAGGTGCAGCTGAATTGACAACTCAGTTGTTAAGGCTTATAAGTATTCTTTACCTCCTCTTGTGTCGAATCAATAAATTTGGGTTTTACTTCCCTCGAAGATTGTTGCGATCCCCTATACTTGTGGGTTATCAAGACTATTGGCGCCGTTGCCGGGGAGGCATAGCTCTACTCATAAGTTCACCTGGGGAGTACACTCCACCTCTCTCTCTGTTTTATTTTATTTTATTTTGCTTAGTTTACTTTTGTCTAGTTTATTTGTGCTTAGTTTATTTCTGTCTAGTATTATTTTGCGTAGTTTACTTTTGTCTAGTTTGTTTTTGCTTTGTTTTACTTTTCCTATATACCCGAAAATCCATAAAAATTTGAAAAACCGAAAAATTAAAAACTGTTGCTATGGGAGAACCTACAACCTATTTGGAGTTTATTGAATTATATAATAATTATAGAGAATCAAGAACGGGGAAAGTTATGAGTGTTGTGATAGAAAAATTGAATACAATTGCTAAAATCTTGCTTAAACGCCATGATATAAACTGTTGCTCTCAACAGGATGCTAAACATCTTAATTTTCAATGTGGCTTTAGTGAGGAAGTTTTAATTAAGAACTATAATTGTAATAACTATATTCATTTTGGGTTCGAAGAGGTAGAACAATTTGTCATATTTATGGGAGCCTCTGAGATAGAATCATTCATTGCTAAAAATTATGAAACTTGTGTTGTTTGTAAGGACCTTAAAGATTATGTCTCTTCTATCCTTAATTTTTGCATAGAAAGTTATAGTGATAATCCTTATATCATTGATTATAAAGAGAAACTCATTAATGCACAAGAATGCACTCACAATTTGCAGGAACCTGTGGAAGAAGAAATTGATGAACCTGAAAGCTCATTGGATGAAAAAGAGGAGGAAATTGATGAACCTGAAAGCTCATTGGATGAAAAAGAAGAGGAGAGTGGTAAACAAAAGGAGGAAGAATGGATTATCTACCCATACCAACCTTCTAATGAGAGTAACTCTTTATCTCTTACACTATTTGATTGTCCTCCATGCTTACCAAAGGAGGTTGAATGTTATGTTCATGTGGATTCTCTTGAAATATTACCTATGAGTAAAACTTGTGAGAATAATTATGCTACTGTTATCTATGATAATCCATGCTATTTTGATAAATCTTATGATAATGCTTTGTTTGTGCCTGATGTCGAAATGCATGGTACAAAAGAGTTTTGCTTGGCAAATGTTTATGATAAGTCTCTAGATGATGGTCCTATGTTACTTGATAATATTAATTGTACTACTACTGAAAATGGGATTGGAGAGTTCTTGACTTTATCTATGAGTCCCATATCTTTTGAGATTGATCAATCATCTTGTTATATTATTGATAAAAGTGGGTTTGAAAGTTTTAATCCCGCTATTTTTGAGCTTGATAAAAATTATGTGCTTATGGATCATGAAAAACATGCTTTATGTGATAGTTATATTGTTGAGTTTATCCATGAAGCTACTGAAAATTATTATGAGAGAGTAAAATATGGTTGTAGAAATTTGCATGGTACTAAAACACCTCTCTATATGCTTAAAATTTTGAAGTTGCTCGTGTTTTATCTTCTTATGCTTGCCACTTGGTTCTTCATGAATTTATTTGTGTACAAGATTCCTATGCATAGGAAGAGGGTTAGACTTAAATGTGTTTTGAACTTGCTTTTTGATGCTCTCCTTTTCTTCAATTCTTATTTCTTGCGAGTGCATCATTAAAATTGCTGAGCCCATCTTAATGGCTATAAAGAAAGCACTTCTTGGGAGATAACCCATGTCTTTGTTTTGCTACTGTTTTGTTGTGTCTTGGAAGTTGTTACTACTGTAGCAACCTCTCCTTATCTTTATTTTGTTGCATTGTTGTGCCAAGTGAAGTCTCTAATAGAAGGTTGATACTAGATTTGGATTTCTGCGCAGAAACAGATTTCTATCTGTCACGAATCTAGGCAGGGCTTTCTGTAGGTAACTCAGTAAAATCTGCCAATTTACGTGCGTGTTCCTCAGATATGTATGCAACTTTCATTAGTTTTGAGTTTTCTGATTTGAGCAACGGAAGTACCTTTTAAAAATTCGTGTTTACTGGCTGTTCTGTTTTGACAGATTCTGTCTCTGTTTTTCGCATTGTCTCTTGTGGACTTTAAGTAAGGCTTTCTAGACGTGGAGAGCTGTAGCTAATGTTTGATTGAGTTCTTGCAATGTGTCACTACAGGACCAAAGTGGATTAAAGTTTTTTTTTAGTACTAACCCCTCTAACGAAGTTTATGAGAAGTTTGTTGTGAAGGAAGTTTTCAAGGGTCAAGAGAGGAGGATGATATATGATCAAGAAGAGTGAAAAGTCTAAGCTTGGGGATGCCCCCGTGGTTCATCCCTCTCAAGCGTCTAAGCTTGGGGATGCCCAAGGCATCCCCTTCTTCATCAACTTATCAGGTTTCTTCTATTGAAACTATATTTTTATTCGGTCACATCATAAGTTCTTTACTTGGAGCGTCTGTGTGTTTTTGTTTTTGTTTATGTTTGAATAAATTCGGATCCTAGAAATCCTTATGTGGGAGAGAGACACGCTCCGCTTTTTCATATGAATACTGGTGTTCTTAGCTCTATTGTAATGTTCATGGCGGAGTTGAAAACCGCTGCATTTATTGATATTTGGTTGGAAACAGAAAATGCTTCATATTGTCTTGAATAATTTGATACTTGGCAATTGTTTTGAGCTCTCAAGTAGATCATGATTAAACTCTTGCATCATGTAGTTTAAACCTATTAGTGGAGAACTACCGTAGAGCTTGTTGAAATTGGTTTTGCATGATTGGTCTCTCTAAGGTCTAGATATCTTCTGGTAAAAGTGTTTGAGCAACAAGGAAGACAGTGTAGAGTTTTATAATGCTTGCAATATGTTCTTATGTAAGTTTTGTTGTACCGGTTCATACTTGTGTTTGCTTCAAACAACGTTGCTAGCCAAAGCCTTGTACTGAGAGGAAATGCTTCTCGTGCATCCAAAACCTTGAGCCAAAACCTATGCCATTTGTGTCCACCATATCTACCTACTATGTGGTATTTCCTGCCATTCCAAGTAAATACTTCATGTGCTACCTTTAAACAACTCAAAAGCTATTATCTCTTATTTGTGTCAATGTTTTATAGCTCATGAGGAAGTATGTGGTGTTTTATCTTTCGATCTTGTCATTTACTTTTGACAGACTTTCACTAATGGACTAGTGGCACATCCGCTTATCCAATAATTTTGCAAAAAGAGCTGGCGCGGGGTTCCCAGCCCCCAATTAATCAACCTTCATTAATAATTCTCTTCACATGTTTTGCTCCGATTCATCAGTAAGCAACTTAATTTTGCAAATAGACACTCCTTCATGGTATGTGAATGTTGGAAGGCACCCGAGGATTCGGTTAGCCATGGCTTGTGAAAGCAAAAGGTTGGGAGGAGTGTCAACCATAAATAAAACTAAAACACATGTGTAAACAAAAGAGAAGAGGGATGATCTACCTTGCTGGTAGAGATAACGTCCTTCATGGGAGCCGCTCTTGAAAGTCTGGTTGATGAGGTAGTTAGAGTGCCCACTATCATTTGTTGACCACAACAAACACCTCTCAAAATTTTACTTTTGTGCTCTCTATATGATTTCAAAACTTAAAAAGCTCTAGCACATGATTTAATCCCTGCTTCCCTCTGCGAAGGGCCTTTCTTTTACTTTTATGTTGAGTCAGTTTACCTACTTCCTTCCATCTTAGAAACAAACACTTGTGTCAACTGTGCATTGATTCTTACATACTTACTTATTTGCATTCATCATATTATTTTGTGTTGACAAATATCCATGAGGTATGCATGTTGAAGTTGAAAGCAATTGCTGAAACTTAAATCTTCCTCTGTGTTACTTCAATGCCTTTACTTTGAATTTATTGCTTTATGAGTTAACTCTTATGCAAGACTTTTGATGTTTGTCTTGAAAGTACTATTCATGAAAAGTTTTGCTATATGTTATCTATTTGTTAGCAACTATAGATCATTGCCTTGAGTCACTGCATTCATCTCATATGCTTTATAATAGTCTGATCAAGGTTATGTAAGTAGCATGTCACTACAGAAATTATTCTTTTTTATCGTTTACCTACTCGAGGGCGAGCAGGAACTAAGCTTGGGGATGCTGATACGTCTCCAACGTACCTATAATTTCTGATGTTCCATGCTTGTTTTATGACAATACTTACATGTTTTGCTTGCACTTTATAATGTTTTTATGCATTTTCCGGAACTAACCTATTAACGAGATGCCGAAGGGCCACTTGTTGTTTTCTGTTGTTTTTGGTTTCAGAAAGGCTGTTCGGGCAATATTCTCGGAATTGGACGAAATCAACGCCCAGAACCTTATTTTTCCCGGAAGACCCCAGAACACCGAAGGAGAGTCGGAGGCGGGCCAGAGGGCCACCACACAATAAGGCGGCGCGGCCCCAGGCCTGGCCGCGTCGGCCTATTGTGTGGGACCCCCAGGCACCCTCCTGCGCCGCCTCTTCACCTATAAGACCCCTTTCGACCTAAAAACGCGAGACCGATTGACGAAACTCCAGAAAGACTCCAGGGGCGCCGCCACCATCGCGAAACTCCGTTTCGGGGGACAGAAGTCTCTGTTCCGGCACCCTGCCGGGACGGGGAAGTGCCCCCGGAAGCCATCTCCATCGACGCCACCGCCTCCATCATGCTCCGTGAGTAGTTCCCCCATGGACTACGGGTTCTAGCTATAGCTAGTTGGTATTCTCTCCACCATGTACTTCAATGCATTGATCTCATGAGCTGCCTTACATGATTGAGATTCATCTTATGTAATCGGTGTTGTGTTTGTTGGGATCCGATGGATTGTTACATTATGATTAGTCTATCTATAAAGTTTGTGAAGTTATTGTTGCTGCAATCTTGTTGTGTTTAATGCTTGTCACTAGGGCCCGAGTGGCATGATCTTAGATTTAAGCTCTATACTTATTGCTTAGATTGTATCTACAAGTTGTTTGCACATGTCTATGTCCGGAACCAAAGGCCCAAAAGTGACAGAAATTGGGACAACTGGAGGGGAAGGCTTAGATATGAGGATCACATGTTTTCACGGAGTGTTAATGCTTTGCTCCGGTGCTCTATTAAAAGGAGTACCTTAATTTCCAGTAGATTCCGTAGAGACCCGGCTGCCACCGACTGGTAGGACAAAATATGTTGTACAAGTTTCTCATTGCGAGCACGTAAGACTATATATGGGAAACATGCCTACATGATTAATAATCTTGATGTTCTGTCTTAATGCTATTTCAATCATATCAATTGCCCAACTGTAATTTGTTCACCCAACACTTGTTATTGGAGAGTTACCACTAGTGTAGATAGCTGGGAACCCCGGTCCATCTCTCATCATCATATACTCGTTCTTCATGTCATTAGAAGTAGTATCAACTATTTTCTGGTGCCATTGCTCTCATATTACTGCTACTGCTGCTGTGTTATCGTTACTACTGCTCTCATGCTACTGCTGCTTTCACATCACCCCTGTTACTAGTGCTTTTCCAGGTGCAGCTGAATTGACAACTCAGTTGTTAAGGCTTATAAGGATTCTTTACCTCCCCTTGTGTCGAATCAATAAATTTGGGTTTTACTTCCCTCGAAGACTGTTGCGATCCCCTATACTTGTGGGTTATCATGCACCCTCGCGCGGAGAAATTAGGGGGTAGACCCACCAGGGCACACATACCGCTGTTTTTGGGGGGGAGGAGGGGAGAACGGCCGCCGGAGCACCAGAATCCCACCAAATCTTGCATTTGGACCTATGATGTGTGTGAAAGTGTGGTGGAACGTGTAATGGTGCAAAAGTAGCTTCCCGGTGTGACCTTCCTCACATTTGGGCGATAACACTTAGCAGATTTTCCGAAGCGTGGATTGCTCCAAAACCCTGATATATGTGGGGGGATGAACATGGAGAGTAATTTTGTATTGCACATTTTCTTAAGTAACACTAATAAGTAGTCATAAAAAATTAAAACTAATTAAAAAAGAAATAAAAGTATCAGATGAAATAAAATAGAAAGAAAAATAAAGAAAATGCCTGTTGGCGCACGGCAAAGGCAACGTTGCCGTGCAACCTAGCTGCTCGCACGACAAAGGATGTGCCACGACAATGCCCAGCGCCTTTGCCGTGAAGTATTTCTTTGCCGTGCGGCGTGTTTGGTCGTTGCTGTCGACATTTCTTTGTCGTGCGCCGTCTTCGTTCTTTGCCGTGCAATGTTTCGTTGACGTGCGCTGCCTTCAGAGGTTACCGTGCAAAGTTCCTTTGTCGTGCGTGCTGGTTCCTGCCCACGGCAAAGATCTCTTTGCCATGCATGGGCTCACGGCAAAGATTTGTCGCACGGGCAACACCGTTTTTTTCCCGTAGTGCCACCCATGGTAGGCTGGAATATCACCCAGATGAAGTGCTCAGACCCTCCTCGTCGTGGAAGTGGAAAATGTTGGCCGACCTCTTTCTCGACCCCTAACCGGTAACCTGCGCAGGTGCGCCGAGATCCATCATAGTCTGTACAAAAAAAAAAGCAAGAGCCTCAGACATGGCGCCCATACATTATTGATAGAGCTTGGGCCCCCTCTAATCTCAAGGATTTCACCAACAATGTGTGTGTGTGAAGATCTACTGTGAGGCTCTACTAGTGTATGTGTATGTCTTGTTTTGCGAGTTATGGCAAAACAAGA
The DNA here is from genome assembly GCF_022539505.1 of Lolium rigidum. NCBI lineage: Eukaryota > Viridiplantae > Streptophyta > Magnoliopsida > Poales > Poaceae > Lolium > Lolium rigidum. The sequence goes on from NC_061511.1 coordinate 119,815,628, forward strand.
CATACACATACACTAGTAGAGCCTCACAGTAATTATGCATATAAATTGATAGCGTTGGTGTGATAGGAACTAGAAGAATTGCACAAACAACGTGCTCACTCAGAGTTTTTGTTCGTGTGACACCAGCCCTATCATTTGGAAGTGGCATATCTGCATCATTGGCAAGAAGGAAGGACCTTTAAAACAAGGCGTCATATTATACTGATTACACTGGATACTAGAGAATCGATTCTATCCAACCAAGTACTATGCATAAGGAGGTTTGTATGTGCATTTTACAAGATTGGATAGAATCAATGTAGAACAAATAAAGTGACAAATTTCAACCATTAGCCAAGGAGAATCCATTGAGAAAATATAGGGAGCCTCACAGAAAGTAGCATCCACAAGCTAAAAGACGCCCTGCAAGACCAAAGAGCATGCAATAGTAGTGTGTTTTTGCATGGCTTAGGTATTGCCGATCGTCTTTAGATGAAATTGTGCTACTGAATATAATCATCAGCCATTGCAAACATAACGCATACTCAATGAACATATTTACAACATATACTTTCATTACACAAATTTCACGAGTTAACGAACCTAGTTCATTTCTAAACATTCTCATGTTAGTATAATGAACAGTGTCCTAGTTTAAGCATGGGCCAGACAACAACCAAACAATGGCTCATAATGTGATAGCAAGCATTAGTTGATCATCGGCCATTGAAAGTAAACGACCTCAAAGTGAGAAGGAAAATGGACCTCATACTTCTATTGCACAAACAAATCACAGGGACAGAGTGAGTGAACCTAGTGCAGTGCTAACCATGACTGTTAGTACAATGCACATGGTTCCCTCATTCAATACCTTGATTTGTATGTCCTAGTTTAATCAAGAGCCAATTTTAAGGGAGAAAACAATGTGCACCACATAAGAAATCTGTAGACAACAATCACTAGGGCAATCATACATTTTGTAAATACTAAGCAATACCAGTTTGATACTGCTTTGAACTTGCTAAATCCTGAGTACCCAAGTGTTGATATGTAGATGCAATCCTAAACTCATCGGTCTAGTAAGCTCAGTTCACCCCAATCTGACACAAATGGATGTAGTAATCAAGAAGATAGATCAATAAATGGTGGTGCAAAACCCTATCCTCTTTGCACATCTACAATAATTCCAGTTCTGCTATAGATATACACCGAATGTATCGTGCATGCTAGTAAAACTACTCGATCAAAGATAGGCATAATTGTAATCCTCAAAACTGTTACCCGATTGCACTAAATCGCGACGAACCACAACTAATACGCAAATCCTAATCCTACCCTATAGGTTATCTTAATATATCTATTGTGCATGTCATTGCAATCTCTAACACCGTGTGTGTTCGTGCATATCCACAGAAAATAAGCGTCTGAGATGATGGTACTGACGCTTACCGCCATCGGAGATGGCCGCGGCGAGATCGAGGTTGCATTCAGTTCGCAGTCATGGTGTCGGTGCAAGTGACGGTCGTGGTAGTGCTCGATGTCGCCTTGCTCTCCGCGTCTGGCCCCGCTATTCGTCGTTGCGGCGATGCGGTGGATTCGTTTGAGGTAGTGCAACCGCCAACATGTGATGTGATAGATGGGGGTGAGAGTGGTGAGAGGGAGAGTGAGATGAGGGAGTGGGGGTGGTGAGGGGATCTATGTTGCGTGTTCCCGAAGGGATGCTTCGTCGCGCTCTCCTTCCCCATGCGTGCAATCCTCGCACCACAATGGGTAAGGCTCCAGAGGAACGGATGATTCGGAAGTAGCTCTAGGGCCTAGCCCGAAGGTTTTGTAATGTTCATGCTGGCCACAACATGAAGTGAGCCTGGGCAAACAATCCCATTTTCGTATCCCTAGGGACAGGCCAGAGGTCCTAGGACCTACAAAATGTGCCCTAGTATTTGAGCCGATATCAACAGGAAGCTGCCTTGAAAGAGGCTTTCTCACAAGCAAAACCCAACCGGCATATCGACACATCACATAAATGAAGACCATTTCTTGGTACTCCCTCGATTTCATATTACTCTGCATATAATGTTTAGTGAAAATTGAAGTTTGCCAAGCTTAACCCGTTTAATGTAAAACTAAATTACTATTTAGAACATCAAACTAGTTTCATTAGTACCATAATGCAATAAAATATCATATCATTTACTTTTGATTTTGTATATATTGACGGTTAATCGCTAATAATTGGCTAACCAGTTTCATATATCTCATTTTCTTAGTAGCAACCAAATTTCAGTAAACAACAACATTAAAATGATTACACATGCAGAACCTTGTACACATGTTGAAACCATAAGAGACAACCTTGCACTTAGGTGTCACGAAACAAATCCAAATAGAACACAAAAAGATCTAAAATTGAAATCCATGATACTTGGAGTATGCGCCGTCTCGCACAAGTGTCGTCCACTATCGGTTATGGCCGACGCCGCCACCGTAGCACCACAAATAGAAACCAGAAGGAATAGATCTCCCCTGTCCTAAAGATGTATGTGCACATGGTGGTGGCGATATATGGTGCCGTGCAACGTCGATGGCAGGACAAGATCAATGCCTTGATCCCCGTCCCGAAGATGGGTCGGTGGAAATGGCAGCGGTGACAATGGTGCATGTTGATGGCATGCTAGGCCAGTTTGAACTCCCGACTCGCCTTTAGGTGATTTGGTAAGGCATCCAGTCTTAAGATTATGGGTGTATGTGTGAGGTCAGAATGCACGGCCCCAACATGGCCACCTCCTTCATCAAACTTGTAGGTCTTGCCAACAGTTGTCCCTACTAAGGTAAATCCGTGTTGATCTTTGTATCTCCTTTTAAGGCTATATTGAACGTATAAAAAGTTGATCATTTTGATGCAGAGGACGGGGATTCAAGCTTCATTTAAAAAAAAAACTTGCCTAGATCTGGATGGAGAACTTGGAGGTCAATGTTGCTTGTCGAGCAATGAATTGGTCCATTGCAAAAGGACCAAAGTTGTGCGACGTGTCATCGTTGTTCGAGTAGATCATAGAAGAAGAACGTCCCGCCCGTCGTCCAACGATGAATCTCACTTAAAGCAACCAAAACGGTATGCACAAACCGATCTTGCGTCCACCTAAGAACACAACAAGCACCGACCACCCATTTCTATGCTATTTTTCGATAAAGGGAATATATTAATATCAAGAAGATACCAATTACACCCAGCCTCTCGCAACAACGCACCACCCTAATGGCACTACGGATGCACACAACCAAAAAAAGGAAAAGAAAACTAAGAAACAAAAGTCCCGCTACGAGTATCTCGGACCTAACAACAACAATACATCCACCGCCATGACAACACCCGAATTACAGACTCTCCAAAAGCGACGCCTCCAAGAAGGGAACGAGTGCACAAACACCGTCGTCGCCCGATCAAAGATCTTAGGTTTTCACCCCGAAGATAGTCCCCGCTCTCAAAATAATGCCTCCACCAAGGTCACCGCCAGGCACAACCGGCTATGGCCGGACCTTGGGTTTTCACCCCGAAAGGTAGGACTCGCGCTTCACATGTGTTGTCGCCCCCACTTGCATACCGTTGTTGTGAAGCCGGGACACCAAGCAAGCCCCTCAACAGCGCGGAGACTTGAACCTCCCTTAGCTAGTCCTCCCTCCGGCCTTCATGAAATTCTCTTCTTCCGACTTTCATCATGACCCATTTCTATGCTAGTTGAGCTAAAAGAGTAGAGCCAACATAGCCAGTAGCCCCTTGACACCTCTAGTTGGGCCTACGAGATGCGGGGAAAGGCAGTGGGAATTTTTTCTAACGTGACACCCCCTCCTCCCCTCCCCCCACCCACTAGGTCATCCCATGAAAGCATTGAGAACAAAAACTGCACACGATATTGTGTGTAAAACTATCCAATTTAAACATTGAAAGGCTAAATATTGGATAGATAATGTTATCAATTGAGCTTTAGCATTGGATCGTGATAATGTGATTCAAGGGCGCACTATTTGCTGGGACGGTCTTACCATTGCTATAAATTTCTTTGTTTGATGCCAGAACTATTTTAATTCAAATTTGTTTATATAAACTCATACTTAAGATTTCCGAGATTTCGCGGTAACCGGATTTCCGATGTCCTCCGGTAAAAACATGGCACAGAGAAAAAATCGTGGAAGTATATATGTTATCAACATGCTTGTGCATACCAAGAAGTCAAATATGGCATACATGAGCAATTCCGTTCTGACAACTAGCTGATCGAGTGGTCAATATTTATATGTACAAACGATCAATCATTCTGATGCACATAACCATGTATATAATACTCATGGATATGCATCAGCTACCTAGACAAGAAAATTGAAAAGTGGTGGCGACGTTCCCAGATCCCCAGCTTCTCAAGCCATGGCCGGGTTGTCGGAAATAAAATCAAAATTCTTTACACAAGACTAGCTCGAATTGATCGCTAGTCACTAGCTAGGCAGCTGAATCTCGCGGCCGTCGTCGAAGTTCAGACAGTAGCTCTGCAGGTCGTAGCCGAACCTGGCGGCGCTGCGCCTCGGCTGCCGCATCACGGCGTTCTTCAAGCTGGATCTGACCCTCCAGAACAGCTGCCTCACCGGCGCCGGCGCCCGCCACGCCGTGCCGCCAGCAGCTCCCAGAGACGCCATCTTCTGTCACACCACACTCCACGGCTCACTCCAAGCCCCTTCCCAACTCAGCTCGCTACTGATTGACTTATCACACTTGTGTATGTTCTGTTGCTCTATCTGTAACTGTGAGACTAGCCTTAAAGTGTTTTTCCTTAGCTACTCTCTGATCCGACGAGCACAAACTAATGGTCAGTGTATTGCACAAACGAGCGCTCGCAGCTGCTTATAATCTTGAGGGTTGGACATGCGTCTCCGTCAGCGGCGGGGCCGGGCACCACTCACGCACTCAACCAAGCATGATCTTCAGAATGGCAGTAGCAAAAGCACATTTCAGACATCTTAGTTATCCGCGTTGCCATCCTACAGTCATAGAGTGATGTAGCAATGACCTTTGGGGATGGGAGACCCTCGTAAAAGGAAGGTCGGCGGCAGAGGAAGATACATGATAGCCCGATAGGTTGTTGATGAATGGTCTGTAAATGTGCGTTGTCGGCAGCCAATTTGAGAGTGTAGATCCATTTACACGAACGAACTATAACGTTTGGCGGCACGAGAAGACAGGATCGGTCAAACACCTCCGCCTCGTCGAGTTTGAGGTTGTGCGGCGTGTCTTCACCGACGCCGACGCCGGTGTCATTGCCGTTGCCGCCGGCCTCGTAATTATGCGCCATGACGGTGGAGAGGAGATGACAACAGCGGCTAGGGCTTAAAAGAGGAGGAGAGCGGTGTAATGGATGGAGACGGGGAGGGATGGGCGGTTTATAGCGGGTGGCGGTGCACATTCATGAGCAGGAAATTGTGTCGTCACCGGCGGACGGCGTCCCGTCGCATCACCGACAAGGTTTTTTTTCCAAGCGTCGCGTCGTCGCCTCGGGAACCATCGCGCCCATTGAAGACGATGACCACCTTTTCCACGCGTGCATTTAATAATGACAGGAGGCTACTCTCGCTACCAGGACGACACCCCACACGCCTACTCCTATGTGGTGCGATGCGACGGCGCGTCCGTTCGGCACACTTGCGCGAAGGGGCGGCATGTAGTTGCCGGCGATTGTATTGGACTCCAAAACTTTCCCGGTACTTATTAGGCGTCCGGTGTGATCCAAGACAATACACCGGATCTCCAAATTGCTATTGAGATCGCTACGGGACGCGCCGGTGGAGATGCTCTTTTGTGTTGTTGAGTGTTGACGAAGTGATTTGATACCTTTCGCGTAGACTTAGTTAGATCTACCATTCGATTAATATAATTGAGATCAGCTTCGATTTGATTCGAACTCGATTCTTTCACTCCCTTTGACCGTCCGCCCCAAAAAGTTTTGCCATGTCAAAGTTCAAGCACAAGGGGGGTTAGTGAAGACTTACATAAGAAGATACTCTTCTTTGATCAAAGGTGGTCAAATCTTTAATAAAACAAATAAAAGGCGGGAGGTGAAAGACAAGCACATGACTGCACAAGGACGCTTTACGCGTATGACAGGCGTACATATCCATTCAGGTCTGGATGGCGCGCATCAGGTCATCAGCCTCATCAAACCAACCAGATGTTTCCACAAAGCGATTTGCAAGTTAAAGTATTCTCGTATCCGCGACAAAGAGCAATTTGACAGCGCTAACACACCACGATACAGTCATAAGGATAGTCCCAAAGTTCGGATATAAAGATTTTTAAATCTTCGGACATGCTTATTAATCTTGGGACTAATAGTAAGTACGTCGAAGCAGAACGATAGCACCTACATACCACAACTTGCCACTAATGACCAGTGACATAAACCGGCAACTTTCTACGTCACACTAATCTCTAAAAGGAAAGGTAAAAGACGGAAGAGCACTAGCCATTGTCAAAAGCGAGCAGAATCACTCGACTAAGCTGAATAATAGAAAAGGGAGCTGCCTACGGCGCCAACCCGATCGGCTGATCGACCGATCAAGGATGGCCGACTTGCCGCTACTTAGCACACCGGCCCCTATCTAGACTGTAGGTGCTTATTCTCAACTGCGGTTTTTCTGAACTAGGGAATTGTTCCAGTATAACATCATGGAGGGTCTCTACCGCATCATCCCTGGTAGCAACTAGCAAGTCCACGAGGACCCCTAGCAAGAAGGGCTTCCTCGATGTAGCCACCTGCAGCAGCCGACTACACAGATCCAAACCTCAAGCCATTCCATTGAACTCCTCAGGCCATCTCCAGCCGCGACGCATTTTATTGTCCGCGCGCGTCCATTTGTGTCGCACCGTGGACGTTAAAATGACCGTTTTTATCCGCGCGCCGTTTGCGTCTGGGGGTGACTCCAGCGGGGCGACGTATTTTTTTTTACTTGTTTGTTGTTTCTTTTCTCCATTTAAACATAGTTCCAAATATTATATATTGGAACATTATTTTACACAAACTAATACATAGTTTGAACCATGGTTGACACAAATAAAAATATTTTAAAAAAATAAACCAGTTGTGTTGATTTCCGTTTGTTCGCTGCCAAGAAAGAACATTCGAGGGCACACCCAGTCATCCAAACTGGAAAATCCAGCTGGTGACGGTGCCCCTGTTAGTTCTTCTGAGGAAGAACAACCAGAAACCTTCACTACTAGCTTCGACTGGCCTGTAGCCATATTCGCTGCAAAGAAAGAACACTCTAAGTTCTAACTATCGGTGTCCGAGCCGGATTCGCAAGTGTAGTAGTGCCTGCGGCAGGCTATGTCGTCGAACACCTTGACGATCATCTCGCCGTCCCCCTCGTAGAGGAAGGTGAGCTGGCAGCCGGGCTCGAGCATAAGGTCACGGGCGAACTTGTCCCACCCGTGTGCAGGTACATCTTGCTCTGCCCGTCGAACAAGACCTCCACAGTCCACTGGCAGAAGTTGCAGCTGGCCTCCCATAGCTGCAAGTGCGCCGGCTCGACGCCATCGACGAACTCGGCGAGCTTGTCCGGGAGCCGCTTGATGCCGAGTGGGTCGTCATCGATGCGGAGGAGGAACTTGAAGCAGCGGTCGTCCTGCGAAGACGAGGAGGGCGCAGGCGACGGCGAGCATGGGGCCGTAGCTGCTCCACCACGCCGGCCCCCGCCCCGGCCCCGGGGGCTCCTAGGCCCGCTGCCTCGACCGCCTCGCCGGCCACCAGGACCCGCCATGGACTTCCTCGCGGGCCTGGCTATGTCGCAGGAAGAGCTAGGCGGCGCTACGGTGGAGCTTGTGGTGGCTAGGGTTTGTTTGCAGGAGTGGATGCGGAAGAAGAACGCGCGCCCTCTTTATATAGGCCGGAAGCAGGCGATGGCCGCTGGATGCGTGGCGTCGCCATTAACGTAGTTGGCGGATGTAGGCGGCGGCCGCTCGGTAGCCGAGGCATCGCCATTAACGTGGTGCAGACTGCCGAAGCGACGCAGCGGCGCCAGTCGCTGGCGCGCCTGAGAAGACGCATCGACGCAGGGTCACTGCCAGGCGGGCCCGAGGAAAGGTCCGCCAGACGCGAGCGGATACTTTGCGCGTCTGCGCAGCGTCCGTAGAGACGCATCCGAGACACATATTTGGACCACGTTTGCGTCGCCGCGGATGGCCCGATCACTTTGAGTCGCCCAGCTGGAGGTGGTACCAGACGCATTTTTCGGCTCGGCGGACGCAAAAGATCGCTTAGCGTCCATTTCCGTC
>NC_061511.1:119824020-119857838 GCF_022539505.1 Lolium rigidum
GGTAGGGAGGTCTTCCTTCTTACTTTACTAGTAGTAGGCATGTCGAAGTGCCCGTCGAATTCCTCCTCCATCTTCGGGTCACCGTTCTTGTCCAAGTCTTCCTCGTTGGCGTCTCCTTGCATTCCTATGATGCTCCTCTTGCCCCTCCTCACGACAACACGGCTAGGCCTCGACGGATCGGTGATGAAGAAGCATTGGTCAACTTGGCTACCGAGTACCCATGGCTCATTTTTCGCGGATGCGTTCTTCGATTTTGCATCGGGTATAACCATGGTTGTGAAATATCGGCCTTCTTTTTCGACCTTCTTGGCCCATCTCACACGAAACATTGGCACCGTCTCTCCACAGTAATTGAGCTCCCATATCTCCTCGATCCTTCCAAAAAATCTTTCCTTGACATTAGTCTCGTCATCGGCGTATGACAAGCATAGTTACTCCCGAGTTTTGATTTTCACTATTTCTGTCCTTTTCCTCGGTGTAGAATCTGTAACCGTTGATGTCGTACCCTCGATAGGTCCTTACGTTATGCGCGGGTCCCTGTGATAAGGTGTATATGAGTTTTTTCATCTTCGGTAGAAGGCGTATTTCTCTGTGCTTCAACCAGTTGAGTTTGCTTGAACCAACGCGTGAGGCTGGAGTTGTGCTTTTTGGTTACGTCTCCCATCTTCCTCGGCCGGCCCATATCGATGTAATTCTACTCGACCATGCTTTTGTGGTCTTGCACGAAAGGTTCGATCAGTTTTAAGTGTTGTAGCGCGACCCGGTGAGCCCTGTCAAAGTCGTCGCGTCGATTTTCAATGCCGACATGGACTGAGCGGTAGCCCTCGCGGTGACCGACTCCGCCGAGCCTCCCGAGGTGCGTCCCGGGGGTAGACCAACATGATCCTCGTCGTCCTCGGTGCTTAGATAATTCCGGCGAAGGAGATGCACTCGTAGGTTAGAAACCCCTTGGCCATGCTTGCGTCCGGACGGGCCCTATTGCGAACGTATCCTTTCATGACACCGTTCGCCTTTCGAAAGGCATCATGTTGTGGAGGAACGTTGGGCCGAGCTGCTTGATGTCTTCAACGACATGGAGACGGAGATGGACGCATATATCACGGAATGCAGGCGGGAAGTAAATCTCGAGCTCACATAGTATCACCACGATCTCATCCCGTAGCATCTTGAGCTGCCTCACGCCGATCGACTTCCTGGTGACAACGTCAAAAAAGTTGCAAAGGCCAAACAAGCGTATCACGGACGTGCTCGTCCATTATGCCTCGGATCGCAACGGGAAGTATCTCGCGTCATTAGCACGTGGCAATCGTGAGACTTCATCCCGGTGAACCTCTTCTTCGCTACGTCCGGATATCCGCTTATATTCCCCGAGTAACCGTGAGGAACTTTCACTCCTAGGAGGCACCTGAAAACTCGCTCGAGCTCCTCCCGACTCGTTGTGAAGCAGGCAGCGGGAAGCTGCACCGCGTTCTTCTTAGCCCTTTTGCGGAGACGTTGAGTCCCTTCCGTCTGATCATCATCATCATCATCATCGTCAGTATCGGGGGCTTGAAGATCTTTCCCGATGCCAAAATGTTTAAGATCGTATCTTGCTTTCGGTCCATCCTTGGACTTTTCTCGAGTTGCAAAGAGTGCCAAGCGGACTCTCGGTAACGTTCTTCGTAATGTGCATGACATCGAGGCTGTGGGGCGTGTGGAGGACCTTCCAGTACTCCAAGTCGTGGAAAACGGACCTCGCTTTCCATACACCGAGCAGCCGGCTCGGCTTCGGTCGCTTCTTTCCCGACGCTGGGCATTCCTTCCAATTTTTCGGAAGATCATCGATTTCTGCGCCGCTCCTCGGGCGTGGGGGTCCATCGGGCTCATCTTTACCATTGAACAGATCACCGCGTTTTCTCCACGGGTGATCCAAGCGAAGCCACCTTCGAGCACCTGGGTAGACGGTTTTCGAGGACCCGGGATCCCTTGGTAGTTGTAGATGCGGGGTATCGTCCATGCACTTCACACAGCCGTTGAATCCGTGGCCAACCTGGGCAGATACATATGCGTAACCAGGATAGTCCGTGACCGTCGTGATCAACGCGGCTCTCATATCGAAATAAGTTCTAGTGTAGGCGTCCCACGTACGGGGTGGCGTCTTCCACAACGTCTCTAACTCCTCTTTCAGCAGCCCGAGATACAAATGCATGTCGACACCTGGTTGTTTCGGCCCCTGAATGAGAATACTCGAGTGTATGTACCTTTGCTTGGTGCACAACCACGAGGGTAGGTTGTAAGGCCATACAAACACGAAGCCAGGTGCTATGCGTGCTACTCCGGTTGCCGAACGGATTGAGTCCATCGTTGCTCATACCCAGCTCGATGTTCCTTGCGTCGCCCCGAACCTAGGGAAGGCGATGTCCAATGCTTGCCACCGTCCGGCGTCCGAAGGGTGTGTCAGCATATAGCCCATCTCCGGATCTTCTTCGGGCTTCTGCCTTTCCGCGTGCCATTGCATGAGCTTTGCTTTCTTAGGGTCCACGAAATACCGCTGCAGACGGGGAGTGATAGGAAAGTACCATACCACTTTTCGAGGTACCTTCTTGTTCCCAACCTTGTACCGTCCGTGGCCACACACCGGACATGTGGTTCTGTCCTTGTACTCGCACCTATAAATCACACAATCATTAATGCAGGCGTGGTATTTTTCGTGCGGTAGGTCAAGGGGACACACGACTTTCTTGGCCTCCTCGGTACTACTTGGCAATGTGTTCCCCTCCGGGAGACGATCGTGCCGAATTTTAAGTTCTTGCTGAAGCTGGAATCGGTCCACTTGTTCTGCGTCTTCATCTGCAGGTAATCAAGCGTTACATGCAAGCGCGTATCCTGCGGATGACACCCAGGAAAGATCGGAGTCATCCCACCTTTCTCCATTTGCGACAGCTTGGCTCTCTCTCTAGCTGCAACTCTATCGTTGCTCGTCTCCTGGAGGAGAAGATCTTGAACATGAGAGTCCCGCAAGGCCGAAATTAGCGGGGTCGCGCCGGAATCTTCTTCTTCATCATGATGATGTTCTCCGCCGGCATCTTCTTCTTCATGATGATCTTCTCCGCCGACTTCTTCTTCATGATGATAGTCCCCGTCGGCATGATGATAGTCTTCTTCATGATGATAGTCATCTCGCTCGACATGGTCTTCATGCGCACCATTTGATGGGGCCGGCCGCGCCTGGTTGTCTTGCATGAAACCGCGCCTCAGCAGGTGCTCCTCCAGTTGTCCGGAATCAAGGTTGATCCAGCGCTCGAGTTTGCATGATCGACACGGATATCTTATCTGGCGCCTATTGTTCCGAATCATGTCCTCCTTCGTGTCTATCTTGTATCTAGAGATTCGAGCGGAACTCATCGAGAGGACCATGCTTGCCTGCAAATGGTATACGTAGAACAGGAAATTAGAACCGCACCAAATGCACACACATGCATGGGCCGTACCTCTCCTCAAGGTATTACATGGAGCGGAAAAATTCGGCATGACCTCTCCTCAAAGTAGGACATATGGGTAGTGCAAAACTTGCCGAAACGGAAATGAATCAACATTTCGGCAAACATCCATGCACCACACCGGCACACACACAAGCGCTTCACCTGCAACAAGCATCCATACACACGACGGCCACACAAGATCTACAAGCATATGCATGTCTCCTCCAAGCATATGTATGTCTCCTCCAACTACTCACCTTCTAGATTCGATACCGAGACGAGACCGCGATCGATGAGTTCGAGAGGAGGAGAGAGTATGGAGAGCCTTCTCCTCAACTCCAATTAAGTATCAACCAAAGTAAGTGCAATAAATACCCAAGCAAGTGAAAAGTAGAGTCAAAATAGTATGAGAGAGAAGGGGGGACGAGCTAGATGGAGGAAGAAGAATGGCTTGTGTAGTGTGTGGTAGGTGGGAGGTTGGCTCACTTTTGTATATCTGGTTCGCTAATTCTGTGGCGCACCTAAAACAATGCGCCACAGAATAACTTATTTCTGTGGCGCACGAGCCAAACTGCGCCACAGAATAGCTTATTTTTGTGGCGCACTGTCGCCGTGCGCCACAGAATAGCTTATTTTTGTGGCGCACTGTGGTACGTGCGCCATAGAAATAGTAAAACCAATGATTGGGGGTGTCAGCTGGTGGGGCCCACCAAGTTTTTGTGGCGCACGGTTCTGCGGTGCGCCACAAAATTAAGCTATTTTTGTGGCGCACCTTGCCTGGTGCGCCACAAAACAAATTTCTGTGGCGCATTTTTCGAGGTGCGCCACAGAACTAAGCTCCGCCTATAAGGGTTTTCCTACTAGTGTTGGGCTGATGAGTTAGACTCTGTTCTGTGGAGTTTAAGGACTACCCCAAACAGGTCAACCGGATTTACTCCGTTCTTTCTGGTCTACGGATCCGAATCCGTGCTCCCCTCCGACATCATCCACGATTCGCCGCGAGTCTCCGCCTACGACGAAGAAACTGCTGACGAGGCTCGACAGCTTTCTGTGGACCTGATCGAAGAAGGTCGGAATTTAGCTGACCAACGCTCCACCATCTACCAGCAGAAGCTCCGGTGCTATCATAGCCGTCGAGTTCGGAATCGCTCGTTCATGGCTGGAGACCTAGTCCTCCGCCTTCGTCAGGTGAAAGACCACAAGTTGCAATCTCCATGGGAAGGACCTTTTGTCATCAGCAAAGTGCTCCACAATGGATCGTACTACCTCGTCGATTTCCGGGAGTTAAAGGACAGACCTGCTAACTGGTACCGGAAACGCAACCGAGAGGATCCGGATGACATCTATGATGAAACCGACCGTCCCTGGAATATGGCACAACTACGTCCTTTCCACACTTATTAAATTTCGCATTACATACCTTGTAATATTTATGATACATGATCAATGAAATAAAGCATCTGATTCACTGTTTGAGTCTTTTACCTCCTTTACTTGTTCATTTTTGGATCGTGTATGTTTTCCGACTAAAACCGCAGAGCTGGATCTTTCCGCCTAGGCGTGTATGAAAGTTGTGATTTTTTCAAAATCGTCCTTTAGGATGTGAGCTTAAGTTTTCTGGCGGAAATGCTTTTCGTTGCGAACTCATGGATTCCTGGTAGCGACTTCCGGCACCTACGCTGGGGGCTTGTTTCCGCGGTTATTGACGGATCGCCATTGGGCTTCGTCGCCGCTGGCGAGCATCTCCGGCTAACGGTCCTCCGGCTCGTGGAAGGTCAAATAAGCAAGCCGGAAAACATAAAACCAGCACTTGCTTTCAACAAACGAAACATGCAAATATAAAACGGATAGCAGGATAAGTTTTCTCCGCCCATGCATACGTGTTTCGTCCCTAGCTACTTAAGAATTTAAGTTATATTACAAACCCTCTTGGGGCCAAAATGATGCATTGTCTTTCTTCCAGCAGGAAATAAGTTTTTTACTTCTCCTCAGCCGGAGGAGCCTCGCCCTTGTCGTTACCCTTGGGATCTTCTTCCTCTTTGCCCTTGGCCGGAGAGGAAACATCATCATCATTCTTTTCATCATCCTCAGCCGGAGACGAGGCGCCACCTTTGTCCTTGGAACTGGTCCATGTGTATTGGCTTCCGCCTCGCGCTTCTTGTGCAGCTCTGCTTCGAGGGGTTCGTCGGCGGGAAGAACGACCTTGTCATAAAATTCATCATGGCAGATTCTCCGGGCAATACGGGTGTCGTAGCCACTGACTGCGTCTAGTAGCGCGCTCACATCCGCATCCCGAGGAACGCCGGTGGTCACCCTGTCAACATCAAGACCCGGGTTGTGTGCAAGGCACATAGCCAAGGACATGGCGGCAGCACCTCGAGCTGACGATGCCTGCAGATCCACCACCAGCTCCGGAAGAATGTCCATCCTCTTGATAAGCTTTCGAACTTCGCAGGTTCGGCTCTTCTTGATGGATAAGTTGTGACAAATCTTCCGACACGCTGAGATGAGGTCCTTACAGTCGTCTCCGGCCAGTTGAAGCAAATCATCCCGAGGGAATAGGTTCCGACGTTTCTTGTGATACCCGAGAGGCTCTGCACAAAATAAACAGATATCACCATACAGATTTCGCACAATGCATAAGTTGTCAAAACAATCTCCGGATTCGTACCCAGGATATCCTCGTTGAGCAGATCCCAGTGCTGTTCCGCGGTCTCCATATACCTCCGGAGTCCATTGAGCTCTTTCTGTTGCCTTTGGATAGTCTCGCTATCAGCTTTTCTCTTCATTTCAAACTCACCAGTTTTCTGGATGAGTTCAGAGCTCTTATCCGCCAGCTTTTTCTCCGCCTCTGCGAGCTTCGTCTCTAGATCTTTTCGAGCGGAGTGTAGAGTTTCCAGCTCGGAGGACGCGACAGCAAGGGAGGAAGATGCACCTGTACAAGATACATCAATATTAGTTCGGAACTCGGATCATGAATTATCAACAATTAAGGCGGAACCTGACCTTGAGCGTCTGCCAGTTGCTTCTTCAGATCCGTGTTCTCCTGTTTAACACTTTTAATTTGCTCCGCCTGGCTCAAGGTAACGCGGCGCTGCAGGGCAATATTCTTATGAAGCTCATAATGCAGAGCCTGCTGTTCCTGAAAGTACAACAGAGCAGGAGTAAATTCCGGATTTAATACAAGTACAATCCTTCGGAAGCATTGTGCCGGAAGCTTTTTTCCACCATAATGCTTGGGGGCTACTACGGCTTTTTAATTTTTTCTCTTCAGTTAAAGTTTCTTCTAAGTATTTAGGTGCTAACTATTAACTAGTTTCCGCCTATATACTTGGGGGCTACTGGGGAGTACCTTTTGCTTGCAGAGGAGCTTGTCGAGAAACTGGCCAACTCCTTTCTTGAAGTCCTGAATTTCCGAAGACTCGGTATCAGGCTTTCCCCAGGCATTGCTCATCATGGCGTTGAGCAGGTCTTGTTCAAGATCCCACTTCTCCGCTTCGGTGAGATTGTTAAAAAACTTTGTCGCATAGGCCTTGGGAGTGGAAGTGAGATCAGCCGGATCTCCGAAGTTCTTCGGAAATACGATGATATCGCTGGCTGCAGCCTCAGCTTTTCCCGAGGAGTTGACTTCCGCCTCCTCTCGGCTCTCAACTTCAGCCTCTTTGGGGGTAGGGCCTTTGGCTCCGGAGTTCTCCCCGCCCACCTTTTCGCTGCTAACCGGGATTATTTCCGGTGGAGTTTCGGTGGCTGGAGGGGGAGATTGCTCTGCTTGTGGGGGAGATTGCTAGGGAGCAGCATGGGAGGTGCTTGGCGGAACTGGCATCGCGGGACCAATAGCCGGAGACTTTTTTCATATAGTTCGTGATGGGCTCTTGGACATTGGTCCGCGCGGTGGTGGTACTCGGATTCCTACAAACAGGTAAAAGGAAATAGATAAGCAACAAGTTTATCAAAAAACAAAAGACGCACCGTGCTCGGAAACTTACGTGGTGGCGGCGCCGGGAATGTTGGGGCGCGATCGCTTTCCGGCTGTTGCCAGCAGCTTGATACGTTCGCGCTCCGCCTTCTTGGAGTTAAGCGGAGGTGGCTTCGTGACCTTGGGCTTCTTGGCGGAGGCCTCGCCACTAGCTCCGGCTTCGGAGCCGGAAGCTTTGGCGCAGGGACGCTTTGAGGGTCGAGGAGCAGCCTTGCGGGGCGCATGCTCTACTTCCTCGTCGTCGTCCGCCGGATCCTCCTCCGCCGCATCGCCGCTGACGGGGACTCGAAGTATGTTGCGCAAATCTTCCTCCGCCAAAGTATCGAGCTGAGAGGAGGATTCAATAGTAAGTTAGAACACTTCAAAAAGATATAAGAATTTGAAGAATAGCAAAGGAACAAGATCTTACCGGAGGACATTGGTCGTTCGTGTTGATGTCTAGCTTTAATCAGTTCCGGGACCGGTTGGCCCCGGCCTATCTTCACAAGTGTCTTGATTCTCCTCTTGAGAGAATCAGCAGGGAGATCATGGCGCGTTACCCGGAGAGGATCGTCCGCCCCGGTGTACGCGCACATTAAGCGTGCGTTGAATCGCAGAGGCTGGATCCTCCGGGAAAACCAGCTAAGGGTAAACTGAGCTCCGGTTAGCCCATCGTGGACCAACCAGGAAATTCTCCGAGCAGCTTTCTCCAATGCCGGAGTTAGAGCGAGCGAGGGGATAAAGCTCCAGCTCGCTAGTTCTTCCGGAGGCATGTTGTTGAATTTGGGCAGTCCCTCGTGGGCGGCCGGAACTGGGATGTTCTTCTCATAAAACCATCCGGCGTTCCAGTACCGGACGGATTCATGGGAGTCATGAGGCGGATACATGCGGCCAGGTCGGAGCATGAAAGTCATACTCCCGCAGTTCACCATGGCCTTGTCCTTTGTTTCCTTCTTCACCCGGAAAAAGAACTGCCATAGCCGGACATCTGGTCGGATTCCGAGATGTCCTTTGCAGAGAGTTGCGAAGTTGGAGAGAAGGATATAGGAGTTTGGGCAGATGTTGTGGGGCTGAAGCCCGTATGTGTTGAGGATGGAGAGAAAGAATTCTGAAGGAGGAAGCGATAGACCGCGTTCCACCCAAGATTTGGTCATGACCCTTTCATCCGCATCGGGCTTGGGGACGTCGGAGTCACGCATGAAACTCGAATGAGAGGAGATCATGCCCTCGTTCTAGATCTCTCTCAGCTCCGCGTCGTTGGTTTCACAAGGCCACCACTGACCCCTCTCGCCTTCGCGATTCCGGGCCTTGGAAGCCCTCTTGTTTTCCGCCTCCTGCACCTTGGTTGCCATCCTTGCTTGACCCTCGAGTTCTTCTTCAAGTTCTTTGAGGGTGGGGATCCGGTTTAGCGCAGTGCTAGAAGAGGCGGAGAATGGTTGAGCTAGCCTGATGTCGGAAACATATGGTGGCAAGTACGCAATGGGATCCGGGCAGATTGGTCCTAATGTACTGGGTTTCGGGCTATTCGGAGAACTACCAGTACAGTTGGGTGAACCATGTGACATGCTTCCGGCTGCACCCATGCGGAAATAAATTAAGTAACCGGATCTACACTAGGTCTTTCTTCTACGAGGCCGGCACACGTACCGTTAATGGCGCGGTGGTCCGACGAAGTTCCGGCGAAGAAAAGGTCGCCGGACTTGGAGCAAATCTCGCCGCGCGACCACGAATCGGTGGTGGGAAGAGATTCCCGATCAACCGAGCTGATCTTGGCGCGAGGGGAGCTTTGGAACGGCGGTGCGTGAAGCTTTCCGAGGAGGAGCTCGCCGGAGTCGAGATCTGTCGGGCGGCGCGGCGCGAGGAAGAAGATGAAGTAGGTGAGAAGGTGAAAGAATGATAAGTTACCGCGCGCGGGGGTATTTATAGACCTCGCGCGGAGATTGATGTTTTGGATCTGACAGTGGAAACTGAACGGTCACACCGTTGGATGATTGACACGTGTCTTAGGTCAAAAGCGGTAAAACTACGTGGAGGTAACTTAACTGGGCACTCCCAAAATTTCCGGCTGAAGATTAGCATCTCCGAAAATTTAGCGCGGGAAAATAGGAAGTTGTGCGCGGGAAAGGTGGAGATTCCATGGAGTTTGGAATAGAAGATTTCCGAGAAGATAATGTCGGAAAAGAGAGAAAGTTTGGAAGCTCTTCAAGATTCTCTTCGGATCCGAGCTGAATGAAGTCGGAAGAATGATAAATCTCGGAGAACTTCGGGGGCTACTGTTGTGGGTATACTTTATGGGTATATCAACGGCAGTGCCTAGATCCGGCAAGCCCGGGTGGCCCATAGACGGTGATGTGGCATGTGGCCCATCGGGCGGCCCAGTTGCTGTAGATCCTGAAGGATGAAGTCCAGCCCAGGAACAGGAAGCTGGATCCCAACCGACCTACGAAGGAGGCCGGATTCGTGAAGGCCCATGAAGTATCCGGAGCCTGCACGGCCCTGATGGAAGGCGGATCCTTGACGTACACGGCAAGACATTGTACCGTAGTTAGGCAACTTGTATTCCGGCTAGGACTCTCCATGTAAACCCTAGATCCGTGCGCCTTGATAAGCCGGATCCCGGGAGCCCTAGAGGCACAACCACAACTCATTGTAACAACGTGAAAGCGCCCAGATAAATCCATCGTGCAGGTGTTCCGAAGCTGGGTAAATCGCGTACCACCGTCCCGAGGACTCTCCGCCCAATGGACCCTACCTCTTCTTCCCTCCATGAGGATCCCTCCTCTGGAGTACCGTCAAATAGGCAACGACAGCGTGCTCATGTACTTTGTCGTGCCTCCCCTCCCATCAGATGTCGGGGCAAACCCTAGGTGACACATCTTCATCAACGTCATCCCCCGAGTCCATTCGGATCCTACCTCCTCCTCGTCGATTTCTCGATGATAACATAGCTAAACACAAAGGACGCTGCCAGCCCACCCTCCCGCACCCCACCCTCCCAGCCCTAACCGCTGCCGCCGCCGGTAGCGCCGCCGGGGCAAAGACCAACGGGGCGTGGCGGCGGCGGGGGCCCTTCCTCGTTGATGCGTGGTGGACGGCGGCCGGATCTCCCCTCCTCGATGCATGGCGGTCTGACAGGCGTGGATGGGATGGGCGGCGGTGGCCTGCACTGCGTCTCCTTCTCCCATCGGCTTTCCCCTGGTGGACCGGCCGGCGCAGATGGGATGTGCAGCGGCGGCGGCCTGTGCTGCGGTCTCCCTCCTCCCGTCGGCTCTCCGCAGCACTCCGGCAGGGGCTGGTGGGTGGCGGCGGCCAGGCCCATGGCCTGCGCCAATTCCCCGCGCCCCCCGCCCGCCTCTCGTCGGTGAGTGGAGGCGATCTCGGGCTTCACCCGTGACACGAGGTTGCCTGGGGCAGCAGCCTTGGGAACGATGGTGGAGGTGGCCCTCTTCTTCGCCGGAGAGGGTCGGCCTGCGGTTGGTGGTGGTGGATCTACCGATCTATCACCGCGTTCCGACGGCGAGATGGAGAAGCATGGAAGCTGGCGACGGTGTCGCTTGTGGAGGGTTGGAGTGGCCAGCCTTGGATGGTCACCGACGTGGGGGTCCGACCTGAATAAAGGCGGTGGTCCTAGGGTCTCTCTTGCGTGAAGAGGAAGACCTACCGGCGAATGTAACAGTGCTTTTTGCCTGGAGTCTGCTGGATCGGTGGTATTCGGTCGTGTGCACCCATGCTTTTATTCCGACCGATTGGTTCTGGAGGGAGCGGCGTGAAGCTCTTTTTCTGTGTTGACATCAAGTGACTATGGATCCATGATGAAAGTCGGAAGAAGAGAAGTTCATGAAGGCCGGAGGGGAGGACTAGCTAAGGGAGGTTCAAGTCTCCGCTGCTGTTGAGGGACTTGCTTGGTGTTCCGGGGTTCACATCAGCGGTATGAAAGTGGGGGCGACAACACAGGTGAAGTTCAGAGTCCTACCTTTCATGGTGAAAACCCAAGGTCTGGCCTTAACTGGTTGTGCCTGGCAATGACCTTGTTGGAGACATTGTTTTGAGAGCGGGGACTATCTTCAGGGTGAAAACCTAAGATCGTTGATCGGGCGACGATAGTGTTAGAGCACTGTTCCCTTCTTGGAGGCGTCGTGTTTGGAGAGTCTGTATTTCAGGTGCTGTCTTGGCGGTGGACGTATTGCTGTGGTTAGGCCCGAGATACTGTTTTTTTCGAAATGGGGAATAAAACCCCGGCTTCTGCATCATGATGATGCACACAGCCTTTTATTAAGAAATGCACGAGTATTATATAGTTTATTACATCTCAAGCATCACCGAGGATTGAAACAAGAATCAACCATCGAAAGAAACAAAGCAAAAATAGACTACTCATCAATGTAGCCGCCTATTGTGCCGCTAGCCAGCCTGGCACAAGATATCCTGAGTGACCGTCTGGAGCCGTGTGCATCCAGTAGCCATAGCATCCCGCCGTCCCTCCGGTTATAGTAGAGCCCAAAACTGAACCCAATGTGTCACCATATGGATAACCTGCAAAAAGTGAAAAGATTGTTTTTTGTTAAAAATAATGTCATTCCTCGTCCTCCATATAGACCAGCATAAGGCCGAAACTCCAACCCGGATGAAAGCCTTAGATTGTCTATCAACTCCATTTAACCAATTACCAAACATATTTGTAATATTGGCTGGAGGTGGGAGGTCAAAAGTGAAAGTGACCGTGCGCCAAAGTAGTTTAGCTAAAGGGCAAGTGATGAATATATGTTCAATAGTCTCCTGTTCCCCACAAAAAACACATTTTGTACACCCATTCCACCTTCTTTTAGCTAAATTATCTTTCGTAAGTAACACCTTATTACTCAGAAACCACATAAATATTTTTATCTTAAGAGGAACTTTAACTTTCCATAGGTATTTTCGTAGAAAGGGAGTGTGGTCATTCATAAGATCCTCATACATAGATTTGACGAGAAAACAAACCGTTGGGCTGTTAAATTCCAAATAAATCGATCATTCTCGTCATTTAAAGTAACCCCCATAAGTTTTTGGCATAACTGTAACCACAGAGTCCATTTGTTTCCCACCAACAACCTCCTGAAACTGATATTCAGTGGCGTTTGTGTTAACACTTGAGCTACTGTTACATTCTTGTGATGCACAATATTATATAAGGATGGGTATTGTTCAGCTAGTGACTTTTTCCCTAACCATGTATCTTCCCAAAAACGAGTTGATTCACCATTACCAATCTTGAGGTATCCTCTACTGAAAAAATCGTCTCGCACCCCCATCAAACCTTTCCAAAAGGGAGAATCTGTGGGTTTAGCTTGTACCCCGGATAATGTCTTGTGTCTTAAATATTTATTGTGTAGCAATTCTTGCCACATCCCATCCTCATTAAGAAGTTTATAAAGCCACTTACTCAATAAACATCTATTCTTAAGTTCCAGAACCTCAATACCTAAACCCCCTTGATCTTTGGGCCGACATACAATATTCCATTTTGTAAGTCTATATTTTCTTTTATTTTCATCGGATTGCCAAAAGAATCTAGACCTATAAAAATCCAATATTTTCCTTACCCCAACAGGTATCTCTAGAATAGATAGCATAAACATAGGTAAACTCGTTAAAACTGAATTAATAAGGACAAGTCTATCCCCATAGGATAGTAATTTGCCTTTCCAACATCCCAATTTGCATTCAAACCGAGTTTCCACTGGGTACCAATCAGAATTCCTGAGTTTTCTGTAATGGATAGGAATACCTATGTATCTAAAGGGTAAGGAACCAGCGTCGCATCCAAAAATCTGCTTATATTTGTCCTCCTCTCCCTTTGCCTTCCCAAAACAAAAAATCTCGCTCTTATGAAAATTAATTTTAAGCCATGAGAGTTCTTCAAACAGGCATAAAATTAACTTCATATTAACAGCTTTCATAAGGTCATGCTCCATAAAAAATATAGTGTCATCGGCATATTGTAGTATAGAGATACCTCCCTCAACAAGATGAGGCATAAGTCCCCCCACTTGACCATCATTTTTTGCACGTTCAATTATGATGGCTAACATATCCACTACAATATTGAAAAGTAACGGAGACAACGGATCACCTTGTCGCAACCCTTTTTTTGTTTGGAAATAATGACCAATGTCATCATTCACTTTTACCCCAACACTTCCCCCTTGAACAAATTGTTGCACAATTCTACACCATTCTGGAGCGAATCCCTTCATTCTCAATGTCTGTTGTAAAAAAGGCCATTTCACTTTATCATAGGCCTTCTCAAAATCGATCTTAAATAAGACCCCATCCAATTTCTTACTATGCAACTCATGAATTGTCTCATGAAGAATGACCACCCCTTCTAATATGTTTCTCCCAGGCATAAAGGCAGATTGTGTCGGTTTTATAACACATGGGGCAATCCCCGTTATACGATTTGTGCCAGCTGATGTCTACGTGTGCTTCTATTCTTGTAGACAGTGTTGGGCCTCCAAGAGCAGAGGTTTGTAGAACAGCAGCAAGTTTCCCTTAAGTGGATCACCCAAGGTTTATCGAACTCAGGGAGGAAGAGGTCAAAGATATCCCTCTCAAGCAACCCTGCAATCACGATACAAGAAGTCTCTTGTGTCCCCAACACACCTAATACACTTGTCAGATGTATAGGCGCACTAGTTCGTCGAAGAGATAGTGAAATACAAGTAGTATGGATGTATATGAGTGGTAATAGCAATCTGAATAAAATATGGCAGCGAGTAAACATGCAACAGAACAGTTAATAAACGGAGATTCGATGTTTGGAAACAAGGCCTAGGGATCATACTTTCACTAGTGGACACTCTCAACATTGATCACATAATAAAACCACTCTACACTCTTTTGTTGGATGATGAACACCATTAATTGTGTAGGGCTACAAGAGCACCTCAATGCCGGAGTTAACAAGCTCCACAACATTCGATGTTCATATTTAAATAACCTTAGAGTGCATAATAGATCATTGCAATTATACCAAGTACTAACATAGCATGCACACCGTCACCGACAGACTATGAAAGGAGGAATAGATCACATCAATACTATCATAGTAATAGTTAACTCCATAATCTACAAGAGATTACAATCATAACCTACGCCAAGTACTACATGATGCACACACTGTCACCATTACATCATGAAGGAGGAATAGAGTACTTTAATAGCATCACCAGAGTAACAGATACATGAATAGTGATACAAAACTCATATGAATCTCAATCATGTAAGGCGGCTCATGAGATCTTTGTATTGAAGTACATAGGAGAGAGATTAACCACATAGCTACCGGTACAGCCCTTAGCCTCGAGGGAGAACTACTCCCTCCTCATCATGGGAGACAGCAGCGTTGATGAAGATGGCGGTGGTGTCGATGGAGATGCCTTCCGGGGGCACTTCCCCGTCCCGGCGGCGTGCCGGAACAGAGACTCCTGTCCCCCGAATCTTGGCTTCGCGATGGCGGCGGCTCTGGAAGGTTTCTCGTACCGTGGCTTTTCTGTCTCGATGTTTTAGGTCAGGGAGCTTTAAATAGGCGAAGAGTCGGAGTCGGAAGGGCTACGGGGCAGCCACACAACAGGGGGTCGCACCCCCCCTGGGCCGCGCCGGCCACATGTGTGGGCCCCCCAGGGCTCCCCTCTGGTGCCTCTCCGGTGTTCTGGAAGCTTCGTGGAAATATAAGATACTGGGCGTTGATTTCATCCAATTCCGAGAATATTTCCTTACTAGGATTTCTGAAACCGAAAACAGCAGAAAACAGGAACTGGCACTTCGGCATCTCGTTAATAGGTTAGTTCCGGAAAACGCATCAAAACGATATAAAGTGTGAACAAAACATGTAGGTATTGTCATTAAACTAGCATGGAACATAAGAAATTATAGATAAGTTTGAGACGTATCAAGCATCCCCAAGCTTAGTTCCTACTCGCCCTCGAGTAGGTAAACGATAACAATGATAATTTCTTAAGTGACATGCTACCAACATAATCTTGATCAACATTATTGTAAATCATATGAGATGAATGCAGCGATTCGAAGCAATGATGAAGACAATGAGTAAACAACTGAATCATATAGCAAATACTTTTCATGAATAATACTTTCAAGACAAGCATCAATAAGACCTGCATAAGAGTTACTCATAAGCAATAGATTCAAAGTAGAAGGCGTTGAAGCAACACAAAGGATGATTAAGTTTCAGCAATTGCTTTCAACTTGTAACATGTATATCTCATGGATAGTTGTCAACATAAAGTAATATAACAAGTGCAATAGATAAACATGTAAGAATCAATGCACAATTGACACAAGTGTTTGCTTCTAAGATAGAAAGAATAGGTAAACTGACTCAACAATAAAGTAAAAGAAGGCCCTTCGCAGAGGGAAGCAGGGATTAAATCATGTGCTAGAGCTTTTTAAGTTTTGAAATCATATAGAGAGCATAAAAGTAAAGTTTTGAGAGGTGTTTGTTGTTGTCAACGAATGGTAGCGGGCACTCTAACTACCTCATCAACCAGACTTTCAAGAGCGGCTCCCATGAAGGACGTTATCTCTACCAGCAAGGTAGATCATCCCTCTTCTCTTTTGTTTACACATGTATTTTAGTTTAGTTGTTTATTTATTTATTTATGGATGACACTCCTTCCAACCTTTTGCTTTCACAAGCCATGGCTAACTGAATCCTCGGGTGTCTTCCAACAATCACATACCATGAAGGAGTGTCTATTTGCAAAATTAAGTTGCTTACTGATGAATCAGAGCAAAACATGTGAAGAGAATTATTAATGCAAGTTAATTAAAGGGGCTGGGAACCCCATTGCCAGCTCTTTTTGCAAAGTTATTGGATAAGCGGATGAAGCCACTAGTCCATTGTGAAAGTCCGTCAAAAGTAAATGACAAGATCGAAAGATGAAACACCACATACTTCCTCATGAGCTATAAAACATTGACACAAATAAGAGATAATAGCTTTTGAATTGTTTAAAGGTAGCACATGAAGTATTTGCTTGGAATGGCAGAGAAATACCATGTAGTAGGTAGGTATGGTGGACACAAATGGCATAGTTTTTGGCTCAAGGATTTGGATGCACGAGAAGAATTCCTCTCAATACAAGGCTAGGCTAGCAAGGTTGTTTGAAACAAACTCAAGTATAAAACGGTGCAGCAAGACTCACATATGAACATATTGTAAGCATTATAAGACTTTACATCGTCTTCCTTGTTGTTCAAACACCTTTAACCAGAAAATATCTAGACTCTAGAGACCAATCATGCAAACCAAATTTTAACAAGCTCTATGTAGTTCTTCATTAATGGGTGCAAAGTACATGATGCAAGAGCTTAAACATGATCTATTTAAGCACAACAATTGCCAAATATCAAATTATTCAAGACATTATACCAATTACCACATGCAGCATTTTCTGTTTCCAACCATATAGCAATTAACGAAGCGGTTTTCAACTCCGCCATGAACATTAAAGATAAAACTAAGAACACCAGTGTTCATATGAAAAAGCGGAGCGTGTCTCTCTCCCACACAAGCATGAATTTATTCAAACATAAACAAAAATAAAAGCAAATAGACGCTCCAAGTAAAGTATATAAGATGTGACCGAATAAAAATATAGTTTCAAGAGAAGAAACCTGATAAATTGTCGATGAAGAAGGGGATGCCTTGGGCATCCCCAAGCTTAGACGCTTGGGTCTTCTTGAAATATGCAGGGATGAACCACGGGGGCATCCCCAAGCTTAGACTTTTCACTCTTCTTGATCATAGTATATCATCCTCCTCTCTTGACCCTTGAAAACTTCCTCCACACCAAACTCGAAACAAACTCATTAGAGGGTTAGTGCATAATCAAAAATTTCACATGTTCAGAGGTGACACAATCATTCTTAACACTTCTGGACATTGCACAAAGCTACTGGAAATCAATGGAACAAAGAAATCCATCCAACACAGCAAAAGAGGCAATGCGAAATAAAAGGCAGAATCTGTCAAAACAGAACAGTCCGTAAAGAAGAATTTTTTAGAGGCACTGGACTTGCTCAGATAAAAATGCTCAAATTGAATGAAAGTTGCGTACATATCTGAGGATCACACACGTAAATTGGCAGATTTTTCTGGGTTACCTACATAAAACCCTGCCCAAATTCGTGACAGACAGAAATCTGTTTCTGCGCAGAAATCCAAATCTAGTATCAACCTTGCTATCAAAGACTTTACTTGGCACAACAATGCAATAAAATAAGATAAGGAGAGGTTGCTACAGTAGTAACAACTTCCAAGACACAACAAAACAGTAGCAAAATAAACACATGGGTTATCTCCCAAGAATTTCTTTCTTTATAGCCATTAAGATGGGCTCAGCAATTTTAATGATGCTCGCACAAGGATGAGAGTTGAAACAAAAGAGAGCATCAAAAAGCAAGTTCAAAACATATTTAAGTCTAACCCACTTCCTATGAAAAGGAATCTTGTACACAAATAAATTCATGAAGAACAAAGTGACAAGCATAAGAAGGCAATACAAGTGCAACTTCAAAATTCTCAACATAAAGAGGGGAAACTTAATATTATTAAGATGCATATAACCATGTTTCCCTCTCTCATAATAACTTTCAGTGGCATCATGAACAAACTCAACAATATAAGTATCACATAAAGCATTCTTATTCACATGCATAAAAGTATCATTACTCTCCACATAAGCATAATCAATTTTATTAGTTGTAGTGGGAGCAAATTCAACAAAGTAGCTATCATTATTATTCTCATCAAGTGTAGGAGGCATAGTATAATCATAATAAAATTTACTCTCCATAGTAGGCGGCACCAAAAGACCACTATCATTATAATCATCATATGTGGGAGGCATATCATAATCAACATAAACTTTCTCCTCAATACCCGGAGGGCTAAAGAGATCATTTTCATCAAAACCGACCTCCCCAAGCTTAGAATTTTTCATATCATTAGCAACAATGGTGTTCAAAGCGTTCATACTAATATCATTGCTACTAGCATGCAGATAAGGTTCCATAGGTTTTTTAGTTTTCGCATTAAGCCATTCATGTCTTGACTCAGGAAATAGTTTAAAGAGCTCACAGATGTTTTCCATTATGCCTTACTAGTGTTTAACAAGAAACAAGAAGATGCAATTGCAGGATCTAAAGGAAATAGCTTCGAGCACACACAACGGCAGCGGAAAAGTACTTAGTTACCTGGGACCGGAGTATGAGTGTCTTTTACCTTTCCTCCCCGGCAACGGCGCCAGAAAAGTGCTTAGTTGCCGGGGTCCGGAGTGTGAGTGCCTTTTACCTTTCCTCCCCGGCAACGGCGCCAGAAAAGTGCTTGATGTCTATGTGTGCTTCTATTCTTGTAGACAGTGTTGGGCCTCCAAGAGCAGAGGTTTGTAGAATAGCAGCAAGTTTCCCTTAAGTGGATCACCCAAGGTTTATCGAACTCATGGAGGAAGAGGTCAAAGATATCCCTCTCAAGCAACCCTGCAATCACGATACAAGAAGTCTCTTGTGTCCCCAACACACCTAATACACTTGTCAGATGTATAGGCGCACTAGTTCGGCGAAGAGATAGTGAAATACAAGTAGTATGGATGTATATGAGTTGTAATAGCAATCTGAATAAAATATGGCAGCGAGTAAACATGCAACAGAACGATAAATAAACGGAGATTCGATGTTTGGAAACAAGGCCTAGGGATCATACTTTCACTAGTGGACACCCTCAACATTGATCACATAATAAAACCACTCTACACTCTTTTGTTGGATGATGAACACCATTAATTGTGTAGGGCTACAAGAGCACCTCAATGCCGGAATTAACAAGCTCCACAACATTCGATGTTCATATTTAAATAATCTTAGAGTGCATAATAGATCATTGCAATTATACCAAGTACTATCATAGCATGCACACCGTCACCGACAGACTATGAAAGGAGGAATAGATCACATCAATACTATCATAGTAATAGTTAACTCCATAACCTACAAGAGATTACAATCATAACCTATGCCAAGTACTACATGATGCACACACTGTCACCATTACATCATGAAGGAGGAATAGAGTACTTTAATAACATCACCAGAGTAACACATAGATGAATAGTGATACAAAACTCATATGAATCTCAATCATGTAAGGCAGCTCATGAGATTATTGTATTGAAGTACATAGGAGAGACATTAACCACATAGCTACCGGTACAGCCCTTAGCCTCGAGGGAGAACTACTCCCTCCTCATCATGGGAGACAGCAGCGTTGATGAAGATGGCGGTGGTGTCGATGGAGATGCCTTTCCGGGGGCACTTCCCCGTCCCGGCGGCGTGCCAGAACAGAGACTACTGTCCCCCGAATCTTGGCTTCGCGATTGCGGCGGCTCTGGAAGGTTTCTCGTACCGTGGCTTTTCCGTCTCGATGTTTTAGGTCAGGGAGCTTTAAATAGGCGAAGAGTCGGAGTCGGAAGGGCTACGGGGCAGCCACACAACAGGGGGGCGTGCCCCCCCTGGGCCGCGCTGGCCACATGTGTGGGCCCCCCAGGGCTCCCCTCTGGTGCCTCTCCGGTGTTCTGGAAGCTTCAAGGAAATATAAGATACTGGGCGTTGATTTCATCCAATTCCGAGAATATTTCCTTACTAGGATTTCTGAAACCAAAAACAGCAGAAAACGGAAGCGGCACTTCGGCATCTCGTTAATAGGTTAGTTCCGGAAAACGCATCAAAACGATATAAAGTTTGAACAAAACATGTAGGTATTGTCATAAAACTAGCATGGAATATAAGAAATTATAGATACGTTTGAGACGTATCACCAGCTTTAGTAAAAAAATTGAAACACACATTCAACAGGCAAATAGGTCTATTAAACTGATTAAAAAGCACCATCAAATCATCCTTTATTATACCCCAACATTTTTGGTAAAACTCCGCGGGAAATCCATCCGGACCTGGAGCTTTATTACGTTCCATCTGAAATAGCGCATCACGAACCTCTTCCTCAGAAAACTGTGATATCAAAATATCATTCTCAATATCAGATATCTGAGGAATGTCCTGCACTTCTTCTTCAGCCAACGAGATATTATTCGGAACCGGTGCCCCAAATAATTTCTAATAGAATTCAGTAATATAGACCTGCAAATTGTCTTCCCCAACAATGGTTCCTTCTTGTTGTTCTAATTGGAATATTTTCTTTTTGCGATGTTTCCCATTTGCAATCAAATGAAAATACCTTGTATTATTTCCTCCCTCTTGGATGTGTTTCACTTTGGCTCTTTGAGCCCATTTAGAATCTTCTTCTCTCCTTAATTTATTTAGATCCGCATTTGCCTTTTTTAAAACTGTCCTTTCCGATAGTGTCAAGATATTTGTTTCAGCTTTCACATCCAAAAAATCAATTATCCCCAATAATCTATCTTTCTCTTTTTTGTACTTCCCGCTTAGATTTTTCGCCCATCCTCTAAGAAATTTTCTTACATGCCTAAGTTTATTCAACCATACCTCCATCGGATTCAAACCCACTGTCACTGAATTCCATTCTTTTTCAATCATCTCAATAAAACCTTCTTGTCGCAACCAATGCAACTCAAAGGAGAATTTTGGCTTATTGCCCAAGTGAGCCTTCACTCCTGAATAAATAAGAATCGGTGTATGGTCCGAGTCCGCCCTTGTCAATGCACGAACAGTGACAAGGGGAAATTTTTGTTCCCAAGAAATGGAAGCTAGGACTCTGTCTAGCTTTTCATACGTTGGTTCCTCTCGACGACTCACCCACGTGAACTGTCTCCCCGAAAGAGCAATTTCACGCAAGTTCAAATGTTCGATAATCGAATTAAACACAAAAGGCCAACGCGCTCTGAAATTATTATTAGTTTTTTCCTCCGGCTTTCGAATAATATTGAAATCACCACCTACCAACATAGGTAATGTTTCTGACTCACATATTCTCACTAATTCGGCCAAGAACTCTGCTTTATGTGCATCTTGGGCAGCCCCATAGACTGGCACGAGAATCCATTCAAAACCATCTCTTTCACACTTGACATGGAGTTTTACACAAAAGTCTCCAGTGCTCACCTTTATCACCTCAAGAGTGTCTGAATTTATTCCAACTAAAATACCTCCAGACTGACCATGAGGTGGTAAGCAAAACCAAGTGTAACTATATCCCGCCGCAAGTTGATTTAAAAAAGGAATAGAGAAATTAGATCTTCCAGTCTCCAATAAGGCTACAAAATCTAATTTATGTTCTCTAATAGCTTCTTTAACAAACAAATGCTTAGCGGTGTCCCCAAAACCTCCAGGATTCCAATTCATTCCTTTTAAATTCTGCATTAGGAAATTTTTTTTTTGATTCTTTTCCTAGTACTTTTACGAATATTATTTGTATCGTAAGTTTTTTTCACCCTAGCTTTCTTTTTATTGACTACTGGATGTAGATGTTCCAAACGATCATCCAAATCCAGTGGGATGCCATCATCCTCAATCAAATCTTCACATAAGGTAGAAACTTTAGACATTACCAGAGTTGAAGGATCCTCCTCTCTATTCACATTCTCTTCTACATTTTTTTGTAAAATTGTTAAAATTCGCTCTTCTTCTAGCATCTTAATTCCTCTAATAGATTTTGCAATCTCCCCTTCTGATTGTCCTAAGGAAATACCCAATCTATTGGCTTTATGCATGATTTCAGGTTCCGACATATTAACAATAGAAAACTTAGGAGATGATGACTTACCTGCACAAGGAGAAACATCTCTCAACTGTGCATATAACATCGCCTTTTCCATCTGGGGCATGTCCGCATCAATATGGCCCCCCAACCTCTGACTAGTCCTCACACACGAGGGTTTAGGAATACCCCCAAAAGCAATAACCTCCTCCATAGTATGGCGAACTAACATATTATCAGAGGAACATTCTATTAGAGACAGGGAAACAAACAGTTTTTGCAGGAGATGGTGTAATATAAGGGAAATCTGAAAGCTTACCATCAGTCGCTGAAGGTGAGGCAATCCCCATCCTGCCCTTGAAACTAATGTTGCTAGGCTCCCCCTTTGTAGCCACCGAACCCTTATTTGTAGACCCTTCATTAGTCTTTTCCAATGAATTAACCAATTTGGGCTCCAAAACCGACCCTACATCATCAAAATCATTATCATCATATAAAGAGTAAGACGAATGATCAGTACTATTTATATGAACTTTCCCCATATCAACTATATAATTATCGTTTTCATCCATAGGAATATCTAACATACTCTTGTCTGCAGAAATATTATGCATAGCCAATCCCCCCATCATCACAGCAGGTGCAGCAGTGCCAATCGGTGGCCAATCATTGGCACCGATCCCAAAACCTGCTGAGTCTCCCCTTGTCCCCATGCACGTGATCTTCTGCGGCAGAGGAGAAGCAGGTCCTACCACCCGACGCACAGCCATCCGCGCAGAAGATCCACCCACGCTGTTGCTCCTGCTCTTGGCCGTCTGCACATGGCCGACCGAGGCAGCGTGGTTCCCGCGCACAGCAAGCGAGGCCGGTGAGAGGGGACCACTGGAGCCCATCTGAACCAGTGGCTGCTGTCGGCCAAACTGCTGCGGCGCCACGCCATTGGTCGCAAGCAGCTGCACCGGACAGGTAGCGATGGATCCCGAGGGAACAGTGGCCAACTGCTGCCCAATAGCAGCCTGGCAGGCCCCAGTTGCGTCAGAGTCCGAAAAACATTCCTTTTGCATCATATCTACATTAAAAGTCGCGCACAATTCGTCATTTTGTGGAGCAAAAACAGCATGAGATATAGAAGTGCACAAGTGATCATTTTGGTTCAATTTTTTTACATCAGAACAAATACCTGTAGGAGCAAGTTTTACATGCACCGTTCCTATTTGTATTGCATCTAAATTGCACAATTGCTCTTGCATTCCCTCAACCCCATTATGCATATGAGAATCCTCTGGTTCATCATTCTTGGATAAATCTTCCATGTCATTTCCTTTTTTGTCAGTCTCCATATCATGACCTCCCTCATGCTTCTCATCACCCTGATTTGCACCATCATTACCATCAGAACCATTGTTTGCATCCATCATGTTAACTTCATTAGATTGCTCCTCAAGTTCCACCTCAAAACGGTGTTTAAAGAAACCCCTCCGGATGAACATGTCACTATCTGCTGGGATGAGCCTATGATCAAGACATCCAATCTTGATTCTAAGCTCTTTATTTTTGCGAGTATAGGCCATATCAATATCAAGTGTCTTACCAAATAATGTTCCTACTGTTGACAGCCATTTTTGCCTTAAAAGTGAAAATTAGAAAATGGCCTCAAACGAAAAAATGATAGACATCAAAGTTGTGCGTCTTGTCGAGACAAGCAATTTTGGTTTTTGAGTCATTGCAATCCGAGCTAGTATGCAACTTGTGGAGCCAAAATACGGCCGAAACCTGAATTTTCGAGTCTGGGCGCTTGACCATAGAGGCCTCTAAGGTTGGGCGCGAACCGAGGCTGGGCTGAGAAGAAACGTCAGAATTGATCTTTTTTCTTGAGACCTCAATTGAACGATCAAGATGAGATCATATGGAAAAGTGGTCAACATGAAAGTTCTTCGTTTTGACGAGACGAACAACTTTGCTGTTTACAAGATTTTGATCCGAGATCGTTTACTGCCTCAAAAATGGTACGGAAGGTGCAGGAAGGTTTCTGACCGAATAGTTACGGAAATTTCAGGTTTACTTGTTCGAGTTGGATTCTAATTAGGGTTTGTGACGTGAATCCAACCGTCTATCTTGCACGGAAAGTCCAGCCGCTCTTTATATACATAAAGGGTGACGGCTGATTGAACAACACACAATCGCAAAACCAATCTACAAACCTCTACTTTTTCTCTCCCGTCCTGGTTTTCTGCTCTTCGTTCATCGGTGTTCTTCGTGTTGGAGAGCTTGGATCTGCGAGGTCCTAGGGGCGGGCGAACCGACCTAGGGCAGCCCATCACCGGCGTGCGCCCAGACGGGGTCTCTCTCGGGCGTGTGGGGTTTCGGGTTCTCAAAAGAGCCCGCCGGATTGTCCTGCGTATCGCGCTTTCGGCGAGCCTCCTCCGGCGACGTGTCCTACGTATCGCGCTCGACGCCGGAGGTACACGGTGACGTGTTCGTGTGCGAACACACTTTTTGGCGACTCCGCTGGGGACGATCATCATGTTAGACGGCAAGCTACCCCAGCCTGCTGAGATTAGCGCTGAAAACATCATCAAGCCTAGCTTCGATGATCTTTCGGCGGAATAACTCGAAGCCTATGAGGCGCTCAAGAGGAAGCGTCAAGAGCAACTTGAGGCGCTGGAAAAGCAGCGTAAGGAGGAGTTCGAGGCTTTGAGAAAGAGGCAAGAGGAGGAAGACAGAGAGACGTTCCTTGCAAGCTTCAAGAAGGACCGCCAAGGCGGTGCCACTTCGCTTGGGGAGGTCAAGATTCCACCACTGCTCGGCGATCCAGCCGAGCCCTCTGTAAGTACTAGCTTATTTTCTGCTGATCAATTGGCTGCAATTAATCATTATGCTACTGAGTCTAGTCGTCAAGCTTATGATGCCATGGTAGAATACTTGAAAGCTATTAAAAACACGCCTCATGTTGCTTCTGTTAATGTTGGTACAAGCGCTGCTGTAGGAAACCCTAATCCAACATTACCTACTTCATCGGAAGTTCTTCGTGAGACGCCGATGAATCCTTACTTTAGCCAAGATAGTCAGATCATGACTGCGCCAACATGCCTTAGTCCTATTAGGAGTGTGCCTTATTCGGTGATACCACCGAATCAAGTCCCACGCCCAGTAGCCATGAACATGGCACCGAATTTCAATTCGGTACCAGCAGCGCGAGTAAATCCCATGGCTAATAATGATGTTGTTCATGTGCAATTACCACAAGTAAGTTCTTCTGCCATAGATGAAAACATGGCCACACTTAGGTCAGAATTGCAAAAGATGTTCTATGATAACTTCGGAATTGAGCCGAAGCCTGTAAGTCGGATGTATCAAAAACCTTATCCGGAATATTTCGATGCTTTACCGTACCCCCAAGGCTACAAGGTGCCTGATTTTGCTAAATTTAATGGGGTAGACAATAAGACAACTTGGGAACATGTTAGTCAATATCTAGCACAATTGGGAGAAGCTGGCAATACTGATCCTTTAAAAGTGCGTTTGTTTCCCTTGTCTTTAACCGGTACTGCTTTTTCATGGTTTTCTGCTTTACCTTATGGTTCTATCAATACTTGGTATCATCTAGAAAAGAAATTCCATGAACATTTTTATAGTGGTAATAATGAGCTTAAATTGTCGCATCTTACATCGGTTAGACAAAAACATGATGAATCGGTCACCGATTACATCAAGAGATTTAGAGATACTAAAAACCGATGTTACAGTTTGGTGGTTACCGAAAGGGACATGGCAGACTTGGTTCTTAATGGTTTAAGAACTCATATTAAAAAAAGAATTGAAGGTTATGAGTATCTAAGTATTAGCCAAGTTTTACAAAGAGCTTTGGCTCAAGAAAGCCGAAGCAAAGAAACCAAAGATTTGCATAGGTCTAAGTCTGATCGTCCTCGCATAAACACAGTTGAATACAATAGTGACAATTCAGACGATGAAGCGGATATTTATGCTGCTGAATTTGTTTGGCCCTCAAAGGCCAAACCTTATACTTGTGATGCTCTTAAGCCGATTCGCAAGAATCGTGAAGGTGAGATGACATTCAGTTTTGATGTAGCCAAATGTGATAGGATATTTGATGCTATGTTAAAAGACAAATACATTCGATTGTCTCACACTTTACCGCCATTTGAAGAGTTAAAACAGCGTGCTTATTGCAAATATCATAATTCTTTTTCTCATGCTACTAATGATTGCAATGTGTTTCGACGACAGATACAATCGGCTATCAATGATGGACGATTAAGCTTTGCTGACATGCAAATTGACAAGCAGCCATTCCCAATGAACACTTTGGAGCTGCAGGGGAAGAAAGTCTTAATTCGGCCAGAGGCGGCCGGATCCGCTAACAAAAATAATGTTGTTGTTGGTGAGCCCAGGAACAACAGGGATGGCAACAAGGACTTGGTGACATAGGCATCCCCAATGGGCCTGCCGAAGATAGTACCCAGGGTTTACTGGAAGCCCATGACTCGAAGAATAAGAAGAATCGGAAGCCCAAGTTATTATTAAGGAAAGCTAGAGTTGTATTAGGAGATGATGTTTGTAATCCTGTGGGATGAGTTAGAAAACTTCCCGGACTCTGTAACTTGTACAATACGAATCCCTCGGCCCCACCTCCTATATAAGGGGGAGTCGAGGGACAAAGAAAGCATCGAATCTACTGTCAACACAGCCCTAGTTCTATTTTCGTCGAGTACTTTTCGGCTGAAACCTTCGAGATCTACTTGCCCTCTACATCTAACTAAACCCTAGTCTACAATCCGTAGGCATTGACAAGTTGATACCTTGTCAATTGGCGCCGTTTGTGGGATTTAGAGGCGACAAGGAGCTGATCTCGATGGCACGTTCAAAATCATCGACTTCATCGGTGGCAAGCAACATCATGGATAGAGGTAAACAGATCGAAACTGGTCTAGTTGATTATACCTCACCCGCCCTCCCGTTTGGATGCATATGCGTGTCTGGAGGAGCCCATGAAGATGACGTTTGGAAAGTTCCACTTCCGCGTCGAGAAAGAAGGAGCGTATCGTCTCGAAGTTCCGATCTCGTCGGGATTATCGGCGGTTGGCCCTGACTCTTCAAATTCAATATCATCCATCGAGTCAAGCGACGAGGAGATTTCGTCGCCACGCTTCATCGGAAGCAGGGCAAGCGAAAAACTCGCCAAGATCTTCAGCGACATGTCCTTCGGGTCATCTGCGGACTCCTATATAAGCGATGATTCGAGCGACACCGATAGCTTCGACTTCATCGACAAATCCATCTCTATTGGGAAGGTCTTCACCAATCTCTATGATGGTGTCACCAAACCAAGAAAAGTGAAAACTCCAAAATATCACCAAGTTTATGCCATTGGAGAAGCAAGTCGCGATCAAGAGGAAACATCGAGAGGCTTTCGACGATTTGGGAAACCCCTATGTCGATCCCTCAGATCTAAGGAGAGGTTTGGGCACTAAATATGTTGGGCCCACACCACGTGTCAGAGTTCAAATTCCACAAGCAGCATGGGATAGAGCCGCGAAAGCTTTGGATGGCTCTGAACCAATGGAGACAACTGCCACGGTAGAAGAACTGCAAGCATATCAATATAGGCTCGCCAGAGAAAGAAGGGAATTAGAAAAACAGACAGTTGTTCTTAATAGAAGAAAGGAAGCAGCCTTCGCGTCAAGCGAGCGAAGAGCGGAGTTAAGTCGACGATCGAGAACTTCGGGAGATAGTTACAGAGAAGCTCAGAGGAGAGCAAGATCTCGGCTACAAAATATACCGGAGGCTGAAAGAGAAACTTTAATCCAAAACCTCGACATGTCCTTTATGTCAATCGACACGAGGGGGAACATTTTCCCAAAAACACCAGAAGCAGGGTACATGGCGACACAAGCTTACATCCTGGCGTCCAGACCACCTCCCGGAGATCCAAGAGAAGCGTTGTATAACATGGCCATGGCAGGATGTGGCGCCATGGGAGCAGCGTTTGCAGCTACACCTCCCGAAGGAACTGCAAGGCAAAATAGTCCGAGACCTACCGCAACAGTACAAGATCCACCAAGAGCGAGTGGAGCCAGAGACACGACGAGTCAGGCCAGAGTGGATAGAGCGCGACAAGAAAGAAGGGAACGTCGGCATTCACCAGAACTTGCTGAAGAAGATATGTGTTGACTCCCGTGTTTTACACGACGGGTCCGAAAAACTAGAGTTCCATCAGGATTCAAGCTACCCGATAGTTTCAAGAAATTCGACGGCCTGCAAGATCCCGAGGATTGGCTAGTCGATTACCTTGAGACAGTGAAATTAATAGGCGGAACAAGAGCAACAGCTATGCAGAGCATTCAAATACATCTGAGCGGAGCCGCCAGATCGTGGATAAAGAAGCTTCCCCCAGCCTCCATCGACAGCTGGGAAAGTTTCGAGGATGTGTTCATCAAGAATTTCCGGTCAACCTGCAAGAAACTTGCAACACTAGAGGAACTGAGGTCATGTCGACAAAAGCATTGTCGTGGTATCGTCACGGCATATGCCATAGGGTGGCTAATCGAGGTGGTTCCTAGTGGACTCACGGCGGTATCCGGATGCGGGTATGGGCACGAGCGACACGGCGACGTACCCAGGTTCGAGGCCCTCCGATGGAGGTAACACCTCTACTCCTGCTATGTGTGTATATGATGATATCACAGTACAATGGTGCTCCTAGAGCTGTATCCGGCTGCTCCTGGGAGGCTAAGGTAGACGAAGGTCTCTCTCACAGGGCAGCGCTAAGACTAGAATGAATGAGAAGTGATCGATCGTCCCCCGCACGAGGGGGGTAGCCCAGCTTATATAGGCGCTGGCACTTTACATAGAAGTCCCTATAGTCTAGTGGCCGGCTTGGCCGGCTCCGGCTTCCGCTCCTTCCCGAGGCATTGACGTCTGATACGTCTCCGACGTATCGATAATTTCTTATGTTCTATGTCATATTATTGATGATACCTACATGTTTTATGCACACTTTATGTCATGTTCGTGCATTTTCTGGAACTAACCTATTAACAAGATGCCGAAGTGCCGGTTCTCGTTTTCTCGCTGTTTTTGGTTTCAGAAATCCTAGTAACGAAATATTCTCGGAATTGGACGAAACGAAGACCCGGGGGCCTATTTCGCCACGAACCTTCCGGAAGACCGAAGAGCATACGAAGTGGGGCCACGAGGTGGCCAAACCACAAGGCGGCGCGGCCAAGGGGGCCCGCGCCGCCCGTGGTGTGGGCCCTCGTCGGCCCCCGACTCGCCCTTCCGCCTACTTAAAGCCTCCGTCGGGAAACCCCGAGGCGAAAAAACCACGATACGGAAAACCTTACCGAGACGCCGCCGCCGCCGATCCCATCTCGGGGATTCCGGAGATCTCCTCCGGCACCCTGCCGGAGAGGGGATTCATCTCCCGGAGGACTCTACACCGCCATGGTCGCCTCCGGAGTGATGAGTGAGTAGTTCACCCTCGGACTATGGGTCCATAGCAGTAGCTAGATGGTTGTCTTCTCCTCATTGTGCTGCATTGTTGGATGTTGTGAGCTGCCTAACATGATCAAGATCATCTATCGATAATACTCTATGTTGTGTTTGTCGGGATCCGATGGATAGAGAATACCATGTTATGTTAATTATCAAGTTATTACATATGTGTTGTTTATGATCTTGCATGCTCTCCGTTACTAGTAGAGGCTCTGGCCAAGTTTTTGCTTTTAACTCCAAGAGGGAGTATTTATGCTCGATAGTGGGTTCATGCCCGCATTGACACCGGGACAGTGGATGAAAGTTCTAAGGTTGTGCTGTGTCTTGTTGCCACTATGGATAAAACATTGGCGCTATGTCCGAGGATGTAGTTGTTGATTACATTACGCACCATACTTAATGCAATTGTCTGTTTCTTTGCAACTTAATACTGGAAGGGGTTCGGACGATAACCTCAAGGTGGACTTTTTAGGCATAGATGCAGTTGGATGGCGGTCTATGTACTTTGTCGTAATGCCCAATTAAATCTCACTATACTTATCATGCCATGTATGTGCATTGTTATGCCCTCTCTATTTGTCAATTGCCCGACCGTAATTTGTTCACCCAACATGCTTTTATCTTATGGGAGAGACACCTCTAGTGAAGCTGTGGACCCCGGTCCATTCTTTAATACTGAAATACAAATCTGCTGCAATACTTGTTTTTACTGTTTTCTCTGCAAACAATCATCTTCCACACAATTCGGTTAATCCTTTGTTACATCAAGCCGGTGAGATTGACAACCTCACTGTTTCGTTGGGGCAAAGTACTTTGGTTGTGTTGTGCAGGTTCCACGTTGGCGCCGGAATCCCTGGTGTTGCGCCGCACTACACCCCGCCGCCATCAACCTTCAACGTGCTTCTTGGCTCCTCCTGGTTCGATAAACCTTGGTTTCTTTCTGAGGGAAAACTTGCTGCTGTGCGCATCATACCTTCCTCTTGGGGTTGCCCAACGAACGTGTGAAATACACGCCATCAAGCTCTTTTTCTGGCGCCGTTGCCGGGGAACGAAGAAAAGTTACACCACAAAGATTTCTAACTCCCACGTCAACTACACGCCAGCTCTTTTTCTGGCGCCGTTGCCGGGGAGATCAAGACACGCTGCAAGGGGAGTCTCCACTTCTCAATCTCTTTACTTTGTTTTTGTCTTGCTTTATTTTATTTACTACTTTGTTTGCTGCATTATATCAAAACACAAAAAAAATTAGTTGCTAGCTTTACTTTATTTACTGTCTTGTTTGCTATATCAAAAACACAAAAAAATTAGTTTACTTGCATTTACTTTATCTAGTTTGCTTTATTTACTACTGCTAAAATGGCCAACCCTGAAAATACTAAGTTGTGTGACTTCACTAGCACAAATAATAATGATTTCTTATGCACACCTATTGCTCCACCTCGCTACTACAGACAGAATTCTTTGAAATTAAACCTCGCTTTACTCGAATCTTGTTATGAGAGAGCAATTTTCTCGGTGTTAGTTCCGATGATGCTGCTGCCCATCTCAATAATTTTGTTGAACTATGTGAAATGCAAAAGTATAAAGATGTAGATGGTGACATTATAAAATTAAAATTGTTTCCTTTCTCATTAAGAGGAAGAGCTAAAGATTGGTTGCTATCTCCGCCTAAGAATAGTATTGATTCCTGGACTAAATGCAAGGATGCTTTTATTGGTAGATATTATCCCCCTGCTAAAATTATATCTTTGAGGAGTAGCATAATGAATTTTAAACAATTGGATAATGAACATGTTGCTCAAGCTTGGGAAAGAATGAAATCTCTGGTTAAAAATTCCCCAACCCATGGACTGACTACTTGGATGATCATCCAAACCTTCTATGCAGGACTAAATTTTTCTTCGCGGAATTTATTGGATTCAGCTGCTGGGAGGTACCTTTATGTCCATCACTCTTGGTGAAGCAACAAAGCTTCTTGATAATATGATGGTTAATTACTCCGAATGGCACACGGAAAGAGTTCCACAAGGTAAGAAGGTAAATTCTGTTGAAGAATCCTCTTCCTTGAATGATAAGGTTGATGCTATTATGTCTATGCTTGCGAATGATAGGACTAATGTTGATCCTAATAATGTTCCATTAGCTTCATTGGTTGCCCAAGAAGAACATGTTGATGTAAACTTCATTAAAAATAATAATTTCAACAACAATGCTTATCGGAACAATTCTAGTAATAACTATAGGCCATATCCTTATAATAATGGTAACGGTTATGCTAATTCTTATGGGAATTCTTACAACAATAATAGGAATACACCCCCTGGACTTGAAGCCATGCTTAAAGAATTTATTAGTACACAAACTGCTTTTAACAAATCTGTTGAGGAAAAGCTCAATAAAATTGATATTCTTGTTTCTAGAGTTGATAGTCTTGCCTCTGATGTTGTGATGTCTACGGGAGCTTCTATTCTTGTAGACAGTGTTGGGCCTCCAAGAGCAGAGGTTTGTAGAACAGCAGCAAGTTTCCCTTAAGTGGATCACCCAAGGTTTATCGAACTCAGGGAGGAAGAGGTCAAAGATATCCCTCTCATGCAACCCTGCAACCACAAAGCAAGAAGTCTCTTGTGTCCCCAACACACCTAATAGGTGCACTAGTTCGACGAAGAGATAGTGAAATACAAGTGGTATGAATAAATGCGAGCAGTAGTAATGGCGCCAGAAAATAGCTTGCTGGCGTGTAGTTGATGGTGGTAATATGGTAGCAGTAGTAACGCAGTAAAATAGTAAACAAGCAGCAATAGCAGTATTTAGGAACAAGGCCTAGGGATTACACTTTCACTAGTGGACACTCTCAACATTGATCACATAACAGAATAGGTAAATGCATACTCTACACTCTCTTGTTGGATGATGAACACATTGTGTAGGATTACACGAACCCTCAATGCCGGAGTTAACAAGCTCCACAATTCAATGTTCATATTTAAATAACCTTAGAGTGCAAGAAAGATCGACACGACTAAACCAAGTACTAACACAACGATGCACTACTCGTCACCTTCACACTATGTAGGAGGAATAGATCACATCAATACTATCATAATGATAATTAACTCCACAATCTACAAGAGATCATGATCATAGAATATGCCAAGTACTAACACGGATGCACACACTCGTCACCATTACACCGTGCGGGAAGAATAAACTACTTTAATAACATCACTAGAGTAGCACATAGATAAATTGTGATACAAAACACATTGCAATCATAAAGAGATATAAATAAGCACTGCACTACGCCATTCATAACAGTGAGTAAGTATTCTGTGAAATATAGCCTAAGAGACCCACACGGTGCACACACTGTCACCTTGACACACGTGGGACAAGGAGTCTCCGGAGATCACATAAGTAAAACTCACTTGACTAGCATAATGACATCTAGATTACAAGCATCATCATATGAATCTCAATCATGTAAGGCAGCTCATGAGATTATTGTATTGAAGTACATATAAGAGAGATGAACCACATAGCTACTGGTACAGCCCCGAGCCTCGATGGAGAACTACTCCCTCCTCATGGGAGCAGCAGCGGTGATGAAGATGGCGGTGGAGATGGCAGCGGTGTCGATGGAGAAGCCTTCCGGGGCACTTCCCCGCTCCGGCAGGGTGCCGGAACGGGAGACTCCTGTCCCCCAGATCTTGGCTTCGCGATGGCGGCGGCTCTGGAAGGTTTTCCGTATCGTGGTTTTTCGCATCAGGGTTTTCGCGACGGAGGCTTTAAATAGGCGGAAGGGCAGCCTCGGAGGGTCAACGAGGCGGCGGCACCATAGGCTGGCGCGGCCAGGGCCCAGGCCGTGCCACCCTATCATCTGGGGCCCACAGGGCCCCCCTATGGCGGCTCTCGGGTGTTCTGGATGCTTCCGGTGAAAATAGGAACCTGGGTCTTGAGTTCGTCCGATTCCGAGAATATTTCGTTACTAGGATTTCTGAAACCAAAAACAGCAGAAAACAGCAACTGGCACTTCGGCATCTTGTTAATAGGTTAGTTCCGGAAAATGCACGAATATGACATAAAGTGTGCATAAAACATGTAGGTATCATCAATAATATGGCATGGAACATAAGAAATTATCGATACGTCG
>NC_061511.1:119857938-120081459 GCF_022539505.1 Lolium rigidum
CTCTTGTAGGCTTTGGAAATCTTCAAGGGTTAGTCTCGTTCATCCCCTCGTTGCTCCCATCTTCTAGATTGCATCTTGGCTTGGATTGCGTTCTCGCGGTAGGAAAATTTTTGTTTTCTATGCGACGAATCCCTACACGTATGCCAGGTTTATGGCGGTGCCACACTACACATACCTGCTTTGGAGATTGCCTGGGCCCAAGGGGCCAATCACAGTCAAAGGAAAGCTTCGCGTTAGCCGATAAATGTGACAAGGATTTTCATCGAATATCAGAAACTTTCGGGATGCAAGCGGAGTATGCAACGTCAAGGCTCTTGACTGATTATGATGTGCTGCCAGATGTAGGGAGACCCAACAAGGAGTCAACTTTCAATACCGCAAAAGATTCTAAGGAAGTGCAGATTCACCCGACAGATCCGAAGAAAACGACGTCCATCGCAACAAACATGGACCTCGCATAGGAAAGCGCGCTCGTCGAGTTCCTCCGTGAGCACTCGGAAAATCTTCGCATGGTGTCCAGGTCGACATGCCGGGAGTACCCGGGGAACTTGCCGAGCACCACCTAAACTTGGATCCAATAGCGCGACCAATCAAACAACCTTTGCGACGTTTTCGGAACCAAACCGCAAAGCCATGCTGTCCAGAAATTGATCGACTCAGAGAAGCTGGTTTCATTAAAGAGATATCTACAGAGGCCACCTGGGTAGCTAACCCAGTGATGGTGCCGAAGAAACATACGAAAGTCCTTCGCATGTGTGTCGACTTTACGTGCCTCAATAAACATTGTCCAAAGGATCACTTTCCCCTCCCAAGGATCGATCAAATCATCGACTCCACGGCAGGATGTGAACCTCTTTCCTTCTTGGACGCATATTCTGGTTACAACCAGATCAGATTAAAAGAAGATGACGAAGCCAAGACAGCGTTCATCACACCGTATGGCGTATTTTGTTACAGAACAATGCCTTTCGGATTGAAAAACGCGGGAGCAACATATCAACGGATGATGCAGAAGTGCTTAGCAACACAGATTGGGAAAAAATGTACAAGTGTACATCGACGACGTCGTCATCACATCAAAAAAGGGGGCAACATTAATCGAGGACTTGAAGGAAACTTTCGACAACCTCGACAAATTTTTCTCAAGTTGAACCCGACGAAATGTTCTTTCGGCGTCCCTGCAGGAGAACTTCTCGGGTTCCTAGTTTCAGCGAGAGGGATTGAAGCAAATCCCGAAAAAATACAAGCTATCGTAACAATGAGGAAGCCAACAAAGTTGAAGGAAATACGAGCAGCTTAGCCGGGCGAGTCGCAGCTTTAAGCAGATTCGTCGCTAGGCTGGGAGAAAAGGCGCTACCGTTCTACGCCTTAATCAAACAAGGAGAGAAGTTCCAGTGGAACGAAGAGGCAGATAGGGCCTTCAAGGACCTCAAATGGAAAATTTCGACACCACCAATTTTAGTGGCGCCAAAAGAGAAGGAACCACTCCTGTTATATATTGCGGCTACACCTCAGGTGGTCAGCACGGCGCTAGTTGTCGAAAGAGAAGAAGAAGGAAAACTCCATGGAGTGCAGAGGCCAGTATATTTCATTAGTGAAGTATTATCGCCTTCAAAACAGAGGTACCCGCAGTACGAAAAGCTAGCATATGGAGTATTCACAACCGCAAGAAAACTGCGGCACTATTTTTCGGCGCATCCAATAATAGTGGTCAATGAGGCGCCTTTATCCAACATACTCAACAATCCAGAAGCTACAGGCCGTGTCTCCCTTTGGGGAATAGAACTTTTCCTCGGGACATCATGTATGAAAAAAGAAAGGCAATAAAGTCACAAATTCTACCAGACTTCATCGCATAGTGGATGGAGTTGCAAAACAAAGGACCTCCGGATTTATCGAGAACCTGGACTATATGAACTTCGACGGGTCCAAAAGGTTAGAAGGAGCTGGAGCAGGGGTGATACTCATATCACCTGAAGGCGACAAATTGAAATATGTTCTGCGGATGACGTTCCCAAACGCATCTAATAATGAGGCAGAATACGAAGCCCTTATACATGGGATGAAGATGGCGAAAGCCTGCGGCGCAACTCGACTAAAAATATTTGGCGACTCACAATTGGTGGCTCAGCAAGTCATGAACCAATGTGATGCGGTCAATGATAGCATGATGGCGTACAAAGAGATGTATAATGAGCTGGAGAAGCTGTTTGATGGATGCGAGGTAAACCACATCAGCAGGCTGAGTAATGATGAAGCCGACGTTCTTGCAAATATCGGGTCGCAGTGCCTCGCAATCCCGCCAGGCGTATTCTGGGAGGAGATAACAGAGAGATCCACAAAGCCGAAGAAATCAACAAAGAAGGAGAAGAACGAGAAACCCTCGGGGGATGCGAAAGAAACATCGGAAGAGGAAGAAGAAGAGGAACAT
This sequence comes from Lolium rigidum, assembly GCF_022539505.1. NCBI lineage: Eukaryota > Viridiplantae > Streptophyta > Magnoliopsida > Poales > Poaceae > Lolium > Lolium rigidum. Next base: position 119,860,370 of record NC_061511.1, read on the forward strand.
GATCTAGTACTGATGGTGCAAATCCCATGGATGCAGGTGTACATATCATATATCCTAAGGAAAACAATACCCGACGATCCAGTTGAAGCAAGGCGAGTTATCAGGCGCTCCAAAGCTTTCACAGTGATTAAAGGGGAGTTGTACAAACGAAGTATTTCGGGTGTGTTACAAAGGTGCGTCACACCCGAAGAAGGAAGGATAATCTTAAAGGAAGTACACGAAGGAGTATGCGGCCATCACGCAACCTATCGAGCTATCGCGGCCAAGGTTTTTCGAGCTGGATTTTACTGGTTGACAACAATCGAGGACGCAAAAGAGATAGTGCGAACTTGTGACGCGTGCCAGAGATTTGCCGCAAAACCCCACTCTCCGGCGGCGGAATTGATGCCCATACCTTTATCTTGGCCCTTTGCTCAGTGGGGTCTCGACATGGTGGGAAAGTTACACAAAGCCTCGCCAGGAGGATACGAGTATATGCTCGTCGCGGTCGACAAATTTACCAAGTGGATAGAAGCAAAGCCGATAAATTCACCGGATGCGGCGTCAGGCAATAAAATTCGTGAAGGGCATCGTTTTTCGGTTTGGAGTACCTCATAGCATCGTCACGGACAACGGCAGTAACTTCACATCCAAGGAATTCAAAGCATACTGTGCAGAGGTAGGCATCAAATTGCACTTCGCGTCAGTTGCACATCCTCAAACCAATGGTCAAGTCGAGAAAGCCAACGGCATCATCTGTAATGGCATCAAGAAGCGTTTGTTAGGGCCACTGGAAAAATCTCGACATACTTGGCCAGAAGAGCTGCCGAGCGTGTTATGGAGCATCCGAACAACGCCAAATACAGCGACACAGGAGACTCCGTTTTTTCTGGTCCATGGGGCAGAGGCAGTACTGCCGATAGAAATAGAGCACGATTCTCTGAGAGTCACGGAGTACAATGAAGAAGTCTCCAGGAAAGCATTGGAAGACGACGTCGATGCACTCGACGAAACTCGAGACGAAGTACTGTCAAGGGTCACTAAATATCAGCAAGACCTCAAAAATTACCACAGTCGACGATTGCGACCAAGGTCCTTTCAGGTTGGAGACCTAGTTCTGCGACTCAACCAAGAGCATACTGAAAAACTTGAGTCGCCGTGCCTTGGCCCTTACATCGTCACAGAAGTCATCGAAGGAGGAGCGTACAGGATCAAGGACAAGAAGACAGGGAATCTCGAGAAGAACCCCTGCAACGTGGCACAGCTAAGGCGTTTTTACGCTTAGCGTCGAAATATATTCTTCCTTGTAAAAATACAATGTACTGAAACACCCGCGAGTTTTCAGACGCACTCTTTTCCTTTTTCGGAGCACCGAGTGGGGCCAGGAAAGGTTTTTAATGAGGCGGGCTCGCGGGGCTGCAATAAAATAAAGATAGTGGAAATATATATCTTTTCTTCGACACGATCAGGGGCTTACGCCTCGAAGCTACAATATAGATGAATTTAGCTGATAAAATTATCCCGCCTTGGTATTGAATACCTCGCCAGGTAAAACGAAGCTACAAAATAGCAATCAGACAAAATACTCGGGGCTAGTACCCGCAAATACATTATAAATTTTTTTTTGGTTGCTTCGGTTTAATACCTCGCATACACAATAAAGAGATTTACCACCGAAACACTCGGGGGCTTGAGGAGGAAAAATAGAAATATCGACTAACTTTACAATATAGAATATGTGTACAACATACAAGACGCAATTCCTGAGAAAACTTGACAGGACTAGAAGGAACGTCAATGACGGCTCAGTATATTATCTATAGTCATCCATCCAGTATTGGAAGTACGAGTACTATGTTCATCATAGCTACCCCTTACGAAAAATTCAGCATCCATCCGAAGAAGTTCATCCATCATATCTTCGGCAACAGGGATTTTGATCATCATCATAGCAAACCGGGCACCGGCAGAAAGTTGAGCTCGCACGAAGTGATGGATACGAGGAGCATCTTGAAATTTCTCCAACAAACCAAGAAGAGTATCGGGCGCCTCGTTCCGAGGAAATAGCGTCTTGTATACCAGGGTCAAGGTTCTGGCGCAAAAATCAAGAAACTCGCGAACCTGACAGGCACGGTCTTGAAATCTAACAATTTGTCGGGTACGCTCTGGAGTGGCCCAGAAAAGAGAACCATGGTCAAGCGAAAGGTTAACAAGGAGGTTCATCCTGGTATTCACCCTTTCATCCTCAGCAGCAGCGTCGATGAAGGAGCCTAGTCAGCGAAAACATAAGAATCTCGAAAAAGGAAATAGCGAGAAAATGGGAATCTCGATTTGCAAGAGCATACCTGACATATCTGCACTACCTTCAATCATCAAATCAAGCATAAAATTTTCTCGAGTAGTTGCTTTTTCAGCTTCCGAAACAGCAGTTTCCTTGGCAGTTATGGCTTCCTTAGCCTGTTTAAGGGCAATCTTTTCCCTTTCGGATGCTTTGCGAGATTGTTCCATCATCGCAAGAGTTTGTTTTTTCATGGACTGAAGTTGTTGGTGAAGTTCTTGCAAATCTTGTGGAGAGTGTTTACTTGAAGAACCTTCGACAAGGTCATCAGCGACAAGTGTTTTCTTTGAGAAGGAGGAAGCAGGAAAAGCGTCGGCAGGATGAGGATTCGCGGAGTAGTTATCAAAAATCAACTGAAAAAGCAAAATTCCAGTATCAATGATCACGCAAAATAGAATTCCATTGATTTTCGAGACATTTACACAGATATTACAGGTGGAATCTTCAAAAGAACTACTACGACAGTGGTAGCCAAAGGTACTATGGCGACAACTTCAGAAGGAACAAGAAAATAAAATAAAAACAGGAAAAGATAAGGCATTCTACTAGACCTCCGGCTTTCATGAGCTAGCGGCAGGAGTAGGCTTGAATCCAAGATAAGCGAGGATCTTCTTTGTGTTGGGCTTCGCAGCCTTGATCAGTGATCGCCACTTCATGGTCTCCATCTCCTGTGTGTCGCCAACTTTGGTCCAGTCGACGTTTTGTCGGGCTGTCGGCAACCGGGGCGACGAGTAGCTTTCAACAGCGACCTTCATATTTTCTTGGCGCAGCTTCAGTCCAAGATCTTCTGGTGGATTAAAGCACTTGGCAAGAGCAAGAAAAGTCGCGGGTTCCTCTTTCTTCGGGAAGAAGTAGGGGAAGAGCCGCGACAGTCCTTCCTTGGCTTGGTTAATGCCCTCACATGCTTCTGTTCCATGAAACTCAAGGAATGCAAGTGTATCAAGAAGAGGATCATTGTCGGGATCTTCAAGTTCAAATTCCTGAGATGTTGTATCTATCGAGACAGAAATTTATTGATCAACAAACAAGTAAAGAAAAGCAAGTACAAAGAATACAAAATGGTTCAGGTACTCACTGACAAAGCGACGGTTTTGCGACTTCAGACGTTTAATAATCGCCTCTTCACGAGCAGATTGTGCGGTTATATGCTCGCTCAGCGAAGTGTCGGCATCGTGAAGCCTCTTCCTAAGTTCTTCGACACCAGCAGCATCGGCTTTGGCCTTGTCAGCCTCTGCTCTAGCCTTACTAGCATCTGATGCGGCCTTCTTATGAGCCTCCTCACTTTGCTCTAATTTCTGAGCAAGTGTGTTGGCACGCTCGTTGGCCTCCGCCAGTTTTTCTGCCAAGATAGTTAAATCTAGTTAAAATCATGACAATAAAGGAGTAAGAAGGCAAGGGTAAAGAGAAGCAGAAAGACATTACCGTCAGCTTTGCTAGCATAATCGCGGTACCCAACGAATTGGGCACCGAAGCGGATGAATTCCTTAATCAAAGGCTATTACAAGAAAGATAGAGAAGGAAAACGTCGGTAAGGAAAAAAAAGAGTGCGATAGCACAAAATCAAAAAGAAGAAAACAGAGAAAACATCGACAGCATCAGAAAGCAGTTGAGGACTTACATCATCCAAAAGAGGAGTCGACAAGCTACCCAATTGCAAGGTAGGCTCCGTGATTGTTTCAACCCTTGCCCTTTTTGGAGAAGGGACAAGAGGGCTTGCAGGAGGAGTAAGTGCGTCGATGTTTTGTTGAGGAGGCGAAGACTCTTCTCCTTCAACAGGCACTTCAGAAATAACTAGAGTATGCGACGTACTTGTTCGAGCAGGCGCATCAATAGCTGGCACTTCTTCTTCATCACCACTACAATTACATTGCGGAAGTATAAGAATGTATATAGACGAAAACTTTCAAAAATTAAAACAGCGAGAGTCACGGAGTAACTTACGAACTGACGAGGGCGTCAATGTATGGATCGAAAGCTGCCTTCTGACGTGAAGGAGCAGGTTCTTCGGCTTTGGAAGTGCCGGAATTTTCGACGTCTGTTTTTTCTTTGACGTCTGCCCTTTTCCTTTTGTTCTTTGGAGAAACAGCGGGAGGAGGAGATTGTGCCGATGCGGTAGCTTCAGAGGCAGCCTCTTTTTCAGAGGATCCCGCAGATTTTCGAGAACCTGCGGGTTCATTCTCAAAGGAAGGAGCATCTTGGTTTTCATCAGTAACAACGGCTCGTTCTTCGACTTCTCCGCCCTCAGGAAGGGGAGGAAGAGAGACAAGGCTTGGATGATTCTATAAAAAAAATGAGATGTCAATAAAAGAGTTATGAAAAGGATGTCAAACAAATATGAGAAAGTCGGCAAAGGTTACCTTGGGAAGCGCATTGGTGGTGTTGTAAGGTTTTACGCGACAAGAAGAAGGGACAGGATCTTTCTTGCTGAGGGAAGAGATTTTTCGGACAAGTTTTTCTAAATCTTTAACCGATAAATCCACCGACAAACGATCCACATCATCGTCGCCAGTATACTTCCAGAGGGGATATTTGCGAGCCTGAAGAGGCTGCACTCTGATTCTAAGGAAATACACTGTGATATGGATACCCGACAGTTCTTTGCCACGGGTGTTTTGCAGATCGTGGATACGGGTCATCAATGCTTCTGTCGCCGTCTTTTCTTCGTCGATAGCCTCGGCATCCCAGGATCGGCGACGACAGATTTTTCGGCACCATCAAAAGGAGGGATGTTGTCTTCAACAGAGCCATGATTCTCCTCGTGGATGTACAGCCATTTTTTGCGCCACCCTTGAACTGAATCAGGGAATTTGACGTCGAAGTATTCAACGTCAGGGCGGACGTAGATCACAACGCCGCCTATGTTATAGGCGACGCTGGGAGAGCCATTACGGCGACAAAGAAAGATACGTTTCCATAGGGACCAGTTAGGCTGGATACCAAGGAAAGCTTCACACAATGTGATAAAGATAGAAATGTGGAGAATGGAGTTGGGAGTAAGATGGTGAAGTTGCAGTCCATACATGAAAAGCAACCCACGAAGGAAATCATGGATGGGGGTGGAAAGACCACGGATAAGGTGGTCGACAAAACTAACCCGATATTGCATTGGCGGAGCTGGGTAGCTTTCTTCCTTGGGGAAGCGTAGCGCGTCTTGTTTCCCGCTGATGCCAAGCTTCTTCAGCATATTGATATCCTGTTGAGAGATTTTGGATCTCTCCCACTCCAAGTTCCCCAGATCTTCCGTAGCCATCTGTGATTCTGGAGTACTGTGCCTAATGAGTTTGCGCGGTGGCATCAACAAGCGTGGAGTAGAAGAGCGCAAGGGCGAAGGAGCACAAAGAGATCTGGGCGCAGCGGAGAATTTTCGTAAAGAAAGAACAGAGGTGCGGCGCGAGCGAAAGTGCCAGAGGAAGAAGAAGATGGACCTAAGTAGAGGTGCAGCGAATCGGCGCAACCGTTGGATGAAGGAAATTGTGGGGTAGATGGACTACACGTGGACAAAGGGTAAAAGCGGACTTTTACTGAGAAATGAAGAGACAGGCGGCACAGTGCGTGTGCCGGAAAAAACGGACGACGTGTGTCCCCCACTTGCACGACGTGTCAATTTGATAGGAAAATTGGACCCACAAGGCAGAGAGAGAAGCGGTTCTCGCATACTCCCGATACAGTAATCGTGGCTATCGTAAGCAATGATGTCACCTTGACAAGAGAAATTTTCGACAAAGATGCATGACAAAAAATTTCGACAGCAAAAGATTATTGATTATTTTGGGAGTCTTTGATCAAATACAAGTTTTTGCCCAAATGCTCGGGGGCTACTTTGAAACAAATGAAAAGTTTGAGAAAGACAAAATAGATATGGTATGAGCCTATGATCAAATACAAATTATTTGCTCATAGCCTCGGGGGCTACTCCCATCGGGAGCGCTGTTCGCGCACCCGAGAGATTTGAAAACTTCGGAAGAAAAAGAAAATATAGCGGCATAAAATGTGGAGCCTACACCCAAGCACAAGTCCTTGGATGTAGCCTCGGGGGCTACTCCCATCGGGAACGCTGTTCGCATGCCCGATGAAATTATATAAAAAAAGAGAAGAAAGATAGAAGAACAAGAGAGTATATTTCGAGTTAAAGTAACTCTACATATACTCCCATCGGGAAAGCAATATAAGTCATCCGTTGACTCAATAAAATGTGCCATTCCAACAGCCGAATAAGCACTCGACAATATATTCTCAGAACGCCAAAGTTGCGAACAATTTCCGAATGCCGCAAAACTTTGCGAAGGTAAGACCCTGGATCCGTTCGAGTGGCGTGGCGCCGTCTCCGACGTCGGTTTGGTACTTTTATCCGTATCAACGGATACGAAGAAAAATCCTAACGGACGCGTTAGGTACTCGATAAAATATGACCGGGACTCGACGAATGGTAAGACCTTAAGCGGCACTCGTCGAAGTTTACACCAGTATCCCGAGATCATGTCCGGGGACGTGATCTTGAAGTAGGTTTTTGCGGATTGCCACTAGAGCAGTTAACTAGTACCTGATCCGTCAGATGAACTAGCCCCAATCACCATTATCCCTGTACAATATTGAAATTCGTATGAAGAAATATAGAGAAGTTTAAAGTTATAGAGTAAATATAAAACAGTGGAGATTTTCCCTGATTCTGCGATTCAAGCAAAATCTCGGTGGCTACTGACATAGGCATCCCCAATGGGCTTGCCGAAGATAGTACCCAGGGTTTACTGGAAGCCCATGACTCGAAGAATAAGAAGAATCGGAAGCCCAAGTTATTATTAAGGAAAGCTAGAGTTGTATTAGGAGATGATGTTTGTAATCCTGCGGGATGAGTTAGAAACCTTCCCGGACTCTGTAACTTGTACAATACGAATCTCTCGGCCCCACCTCCTATATAAGGGGGAGTCGAGGGACAAAGAAAGCATCGAATCTACTGTCAACACAACCCTAGTTCTATATTCGTCGAGTACTTTTCGGCTGAAACCTTCGAGATCTACTTGCCCTCTACATCTAACTAAACCCTAGTCTACAATCCGTAGGCATTGAAAAGTTGATACCTTGTCACTTGGGAAGATAGATTGTTCTTGGCAAGCAGCCCAATGGCAAGGAGACGCTGAAGATCACCATAAAAAATACTGCACTCGGGGGGCAATCACAAGTGCAAAAGGGTGTTCATGCCAAGTTTATCAAGCCCAAGAGTCCAGAAGTTGGCAAGTGGAAAACTAATGAGGTTAAGGTGCAGCACAAGCGAATAAAGCCAACCTTCGATATTTTGTTGTCTAAATATGCAAACCAAGCGGCCGGTTCCAACACAAACCGGTCATCACATGTGAAGCGCCCAAGATCACCTCCAAGAGAGAGGTCTCCACGACACGCGAGGCCGTATGGGCAGTGGGCACTAGGACCATGGATGTCGCCGCCCCCATACGCACCATATTATTTCAATGGAGGATGGATGCAGCCCCCAATGGCACCTTGTGCTTTTCATCCAGGGTGGGCAACACCTAGAAAATCTGTGCATGATAGGATTACCAGGCCTGTTCGAGACCGTTTGAGTTACAATACTAATCGGTCATCACAGAAATCTACAAGAGATGATGAAATGAAGTGGCGTCCTAAATCTCCATGTGCTAAAATTCCAGAGAGTAGCAAGCAGCAAGAGAATAATACTAATGTTAGCTCGGTCATAATAGGTACACAAGAGCTGAAACTCAAGGAGCCGGTTGTTGTTGATGAACCGGCTAACTCTAAAAAAGTTATACTGACTATTCCACCAAGATCTTCGGCTAACGATCATGAAGCTAGCACAAGCAGGGCCAAGCCGAGAGATCCTAAATATACTCAACCGAAGTGGTGTCCTCTAGGACTAACAAAAACCAAGAAGAGGAGACTGCATCGCATGAGGAACCAAGAGAAGTTGGAGCATACATCTGAAAAGCGAAGGGATGAGGTTTTCGATAAGACTCACCCTGTACCATATAAGAAGTGGGTTCTCAAGAAAGTGGAAGGTGCTGCGGTTCCCATGACGGTCGCAACAACTACCACGTCATCCGAAGAGAAGGACGTGAACATTGATGAATTGACCACACCACTTCCTACCACTCCTGATTCAGTACCTATATCAGAAGATGATGAAGAATTGGTGGATTTTGAGAATTCACCAACTAGGGAAGGTATGGATATGAATATGGTTTATTACTTACCCTCCGAGTTTCGTGCGGTAGATGAAGAAGGGGAGGTAGCGCAATTAGACTTTGGTCCCAAGAACGCCATCTTTGAGAAACCAAAAGAACCGGTGAAGCATTTGAAACCGCTATATGTCAAGGGGCACATTAACAGATCACCGGTTACTAGAATGCTTGTTGATGGTGGTGCAGTGGTGAATCTTATGCCATATTCAGTCTTCAAAAAATTGGGCCTTGATGAGAATGATTTAATGAAGACCAACATGGTGCTCAATGGGTTTGAAGGCAAAGAGAAAACGAGAGGCCAAAGGTGTCATGAGTGTGGAGCTCACGGTGGGGAGTAAATCTTTGGCCACCGCCTTCTTTATTGCTTGAAGTGCAAGGTAATTACAATGTTATATTAGGCCGCGATTGGCTCCATGCAAACCAATGTGTGCCATCTACTTTGCATCAGTTTTTGATACAGTGGGTTGATGATGAGGTTGAGGTTGTCCATGCGGATAATTCAACTTGTATCGCTTTGGCCGATTCACCGGTGGATTGGCAACATCCCAATGCTACTTGTTTAACAAGGCATGACCTCTCAGATTTTGATTTTCTTAGTGCCACGAAGAATGGTTTTGTGCCCGTCTCTTTAAAGCCGATTTATAATAATCGGCTCCCAAATATGTGATTTAAATGGATCCCAACGGAGAGTGGTTGCAGAAGCGGCTTGTTGAATATCGGTCTAGTGAGAACGATATGTATGAGTCCATAGAGGAACTAGATGATATGGACAAGTTGGGGCAAGGTTTTGCATCGGCTGATCCATTGGAATAAGTAGACATAGGAGATGGTTCAATTCCTAGGCCGACGTTTGTTAACAAAAAATTGGAAGCCGGTCAGAAAAGTGTATTGATCAGGCTGTTAAAAGAATATGTCGATTGCTTTGCATGGGAATATTATGAGATGCCTGGTTTGAGCAGGGACCTAGTTGAGCATCGGCTCCCTATCAAAGCTGGTTTTAGGCCTTATAAACAAACGGCTCGTAAATTCAATCCCAAGATGTATGACCGGATCATGGAAGAGATCGATCGTTTGCTTAAAGCTAATTTTATTAAGCCTTGCAGGTACGCGGATTGGATTTCTAATATTGTGCCTGTAGGTAAGAAGGGGTCCAACAATTTGAGGTTGTGCATTGATTTCAGAGATTTGAATAGAGCTACACCCAAAGATGAGTATCCCATGCCAATAGCCGATATGCTTATTAATGATGCCTTTGGTCATAAAGTTATCAGTTTTCTTGATGGCAATGCGGGGTACAACCAAATTTTCATGGCCGAAGAGGATGCATTCAAAGCAGCCTTTCGGTGTCCTGGGTTTGTTGGTTTATTTGAGTGGACAGTAATGACTTTTGGTTTGAAGAATGCTGGCGCGACATATCAGAGGGCTATGAATTTAATCTTTCATGATTTGCTTGGGGTCATACTTGAAGTCTATATTGATGATATTGTTGTTAAATCGAGTGCTAATGAATCTCATTTAGCCGATTTGCGCTTAGCTTTTGAGAGAATGAGAAAATATGGGCTCAAGATGAATCCTTTGAAATGTGCTTTCGGTGTATCGGCTGGAAAATTCTTGGGTTTTATTATACATCAGCATGGCATAGAGATTGATCCCGGGAAGATACAAGCCATCCAGAAAGTGCAAGCCCCGACATGAAAAAAGGATATGCAGAAATTCCTTGGAAAGGTTAATTATTTGAGGCGTTTCATAGTGAACTTGTCAGGGAAGGATGATGCATTCACTCCTATTCTTCGGTTAAAGAACGATGATGATTTTACCTGGGGGGCAAAACAGCAAGAAGCATTTGAGAAGATTAAGCTTTGTTTGTCTACTCCTCCCGTATTAAGGGCGCCTAAACATGGAGAGCTTTTTAGGCTCTATATTGCAGCGGAGGAAGGTGTCATTGGTGCTGTTTTAACTCAAGAGACCGAAGAAAAAGAGCATGTTATCACTTATTTAAGCCGGCGTTTATTGGATGCTGAGACGAGTACCATGGAGGTTATACTTTGATGGTTCAGTCTGTAGCAATGGCCAGGGTGTTGGTGTTGTGTATATATCTCCTCATGGTGCTGTTTTTGAAGCCTCATGTCGCTTAGAATATTTTTGCACAAACAATCAAGCCGAATATGAAGCTTTATTATTCGGGCTGGAACTTTTAGTTGATGCAGGTGCTACACATATTGAGGCTTTTGGTGATTCGTTGCTAGTAGTACAACAAATATCCAAGGTTTTCCAATGTTTCGACGAATCACTTAATATGTATCTTGATAAATGTCTAGATATAATTTCTACCTTGGATTATTTTAGCATTGCTCATATATCTAGGCAAGACAATTGGAATGCAAATGAGTTATCGCAACAAGCATCTGGCTACCATGTTGATCGTGGTGTTTTTCATATATCTCATAAGCCGATGTTTGCTCTCGCTGACATAGGCAGGACCGAATTAAAGCCCATTAATTCGGTCACTAATGAAGGATCTAGTGCAGGTGAACAAGAAGATTGGAGAAGACCTATTGTTGAATATTTGCAGGATCCTAATAGGAGGATGGACAGGGCTGTTCGGCGATTGGCTTTTAAGTATGCATTGATGGATGATAATCTCTATCGCCGAACAGTTGACGGTATTCTTTTGAAGTGCTTGGGTGAAGATCAAGCAAGGGTTGCTATGGGAGAGGTACATGAAGGAATACGTGGTACTCATCAATCGGCACACAAGATGAAGTGGTTATTGCGACGTGCAGGTTTTTATTGGCCGACGATGATCAATGATTGCTTCAGGTATTATAAGGGATGTGAGGCTTGTCAAAAGTTTGGTGACATTCAGTTGGCTCCTGCTGCTATGTTGAATCCTATTATCAATCCGTGGCCATTTAGAGGTTGGGGATTGGATTTCATTGGTATGATTCATCCTTCTTGTTCAAAAGGGCATCGGTTCGTGCTGGTAGCTATCGATTATTTTACCAAGTGGTCTGAAGCGATACCTCTCAGAAATATGACCCATAAGGAGGTGATCAAATTCATAACTGAGCATATCATACATAGATCGGCATTCCTCAAACATTGACTACAGATCAAGGTTCATCATTTATGGCAAAAGAAGTTAAAGAGTTTGCCAAATCTTATAATATAAAAATGCTCAATTCATCTCCATATTATGCACAAGCTAATGGACAAGCTGAATCAAGTAATAAGATTTTGATCAAGCTCATCAAGAAGAAGATTGAAGATTATCCCAGGAGATGGCATGAAGTGTTGTCCGAAGCTTTGTGGGCACATAGGATCTCTAGGCATGGCGCTACAAAGGTAACTCCATATGTGTGTATGGACAAGAAGCCGTTTTACCGGTAGAGGTGAATCTGGCTGCTTTGAGGTTCGCCAAGCAGAATGATTTATCGGCAGTGGATTTTCACAACTTGATGATGGACAACATTGATGAGGTTGCTGATAAACGTTTAACTGCTCCGAGAGACATAGAGAAGGATAAATTGCGGGTAGCGAGAGCTTATAACAAAAAGGTGAAGTTGAAGAGCTTCCAAGTTGACGACTTAGTGTGGAAAGTAATCCTACCAGATCGGTTCGAAAGACAGAAAATTTGGCAAATGGTCTCCTAGCTGGGAAGGTCCTTTTAAAGTCGTGAGAGTAGTTCCTGGAAATTCATACTTGGTGGAATCTATGGAGGGAAATTTACTACCTCGAGCTCTCAATGGGAGATATCTGAAAAGGTTCTACCCGAGTGTTTGGCAAGAAGCATGAACACGCATATGGCCGATATATAATTATCGCCCTTAGCATACATGGCCGATACAGAATTATCGCCCTAAGAATCAATGGCCGATGGAGTGTTGACATCGTCCTTAGACAAAATATAGTGCAAGTTATTTTTCGGCATACAAGTTTTGCCGAAAAACAGGGGGACATGTGTTGACAGCCGTTTTTGCCTTAAAAGTGAAAATTAGAAAATGGCCACCAATTATGCATATTAGCGGATCCACTAGATTCGCCTTGTACAAAGTTGCGGCTACCACCGAAACCAGAGAAGGCGTTACCTTGATAGCCACGGCCTGCGCCATACCCCGATCTTCCTCGGCTAGGGCCTTGACCATGTTGTCCCCTTGGAACGAAAGCTCCTCTTGCATTACTGAAATTTGCACGTCCACCACCATAGCTCCCTCGCCCTGGATTGAATCCACCCCTTCCTGGGTTGAATCCCCCCTGCCATTGTCGCCGTTCATCTCGACACGGCGGCGGCGAACGATAGGAGCCCCAGTACTACACTTCCTCCAGGTTAGCCCTAAAAACTTTTGGAAAGCCTGCCCAGCGACAGTGTCTCCGACTTTGACAATCGTAGGACCCCGATCCACTCGCACACCGTTCGATACAGCAGCCTGGGCAGTTCGTTTTTTCACCCAAATTGGGCGACCCAAACGCACTCTGCTGTTGGCACAAGCCCGCAACCCGACTAGGCCCACAGCTTGCTTTTTTGAAACCGTCGTTTTTTTCGGATCTTGAGCTCTAGCGTCGGACGCCGGCGACCAACGTCGCCGACGAACGACCGACCACCCCTCCGTGGCATTGATACGTCTCCAACGTATCTATAATTTCCGATGTTCCATGCTTGTTTTATGACAATACCAACATGTTTTGTTCACACTTTATATCATTTTTATGCGTTTTCCGGAACTAACCTATTGACGAGATGCCGAAAGGCCAGTTGCTGTTTTCTGCTGTTTTTGGTTTCAGAAATCCTAGTAAGGAAATATTTTCGGAATCGGACGAAATCAATTCCGGGGATCTTATAATTTCGCGAACCATCCAGAACACACGAGAAGGGCCAGAGAGGTGCCAGGGGGGGCCCACACCACACCCCGGCGCGGCCAGGGGGGGGGGGCGCCCCCCTATGGTTTGGGCAGCCCGTGGCCCCTCCGACTCCGATTCTTCGCCTATATAAGCCGTCGTGACCTAAAAACATCGACAGAAAGAACCACGATACGGAAAACCTTCCAGAGCCGCCGCCATCGCGAAGCCAAGATCTGGGGGACAGGAGTCTCTGTTCCGGCACCCTGCCGGAGTGGGGAGGTGCCCCCGGAAGGCTTCTCCATCGACACCGCTGCCATCTCCACCGCCATCTTCATCACCGCTGCTGCTCCCATGAGGAGGGAGTAGTTCTCCATCGAGGCTCGGGGCTGTACCGGTAGCTATGTGGTTCATCTCTCTCCCATGTACCTCAATACAATAATCTCATGAGCTGCTTTACATGATTGAGATTCATATGAGTTTGTATCACTACTATCTATGTGCTACTCTAGCAAAGTTATTAAAGTAGTTCTATTCCTCCTGCACGTGTGTAAAGGCGACAGTGTGTGCACCGTGTTAGTACTTGGTTTATGCTATGATCATGATCTCTTGTAGATTGCAAAGTTAACTATTGCTATGATAATATTGATGTGATCTATTCCTCCTACATATGCATGAAGGTTACGGTGTGCATGCTATGCTAGTACTTGGTTTAGTCTGTTGATCTATCTTACACTAAAGGTTACTAAAACATGAGCATTATTGTGGAGCTTGTTAACTCCGGCATTGAGGGTTCGTGTAATCCTACGCAATGTGTTCATCATCCAACAAAAGTGTAGAGTATGCATTTATCTATTCTGTTATGTGATCAATGTTGAGAGTGTCCACTAGTGAAAGTGTAATCCCTAGGCCTTGTTCCTAAATACTGCTGAGTTACTACTGCTTGTTTCTTGTTTTCTCTGCGTTACTACTGCTGCAATACTACCACCATCAACTACACGCCAGCAAGCTATTTTATGGCACCGTTGCTACTACTTATTCATACCACCTGTATTTCACTATCTCTTCGCCGAACTAGTGCACCTATTAGGTGTGTTGGGGACACAAGAGACTTCTTGCTTTGTGGTTGCAGGGTTGCATGAGAGGGATATCTTTGACCTCTTCCTCCCTGAGTTCGATAAACCTTGGGTGATCCACTTAAGGGAAAACTTGCTGCTGTTCTACAAACCTCTGCTCTTGGGGGCCCAACACCGTCTACGAGGAAAGGAGGGGGAACGTAGACATCAAGCTATTTTCCGGCGCCGTTGCCGGGGAGGAAAGGTAAAAAGGCACTCATACTCCGGTTCCGGGTAACAATACTTTTCGGCGCCATTGTATTTGTGCTCGAAGCTATTTCCTTTAGATCCTGCAATTGCATCTTTTTGTTTCTTGTTTTTATTTTCACTAGTTAGGCATAATGGAAAACAACAAAAAATTTAGTGAGCTTTTAATCTTTTTCCTGATTTAGAATTGTTTGGTGTAAACATTAAAAAACCAATGGAACCTTATTCGCATGCTAGTAGCGATGTTATTAGTATGAATGCAATTACTTGCTAATGCTATGGAGAAGTCTAAGCTTGGGGAAGCTAGTTTTTGTGATCTTTTTAGCTTCCCATCTTTAGGGGAGAAAATTTGCTCTGATAATACTTTATCTCCCATATGCGATAACTCTAATGATGCTTGTGATATTTTAAATGCACCTACTGAAAGTATTCCATATAAAATACCTATGAAAATTATTGAACGTGTTATGGATAACCGCTATGAAGGGGATGGAACTGTGCATCCTGGAGATCATTTACTGTTTTTGCATGAATTATGCGGGTTATTCAAGTGTGCAGGTATCTCTATGGATGAAGTGAAGAAGAAATTATTCTCTATGTCGTTGATTGGTAAAGCGGCGCATTGGCATAAACTGCTAAAAGATGAGCATTCTCTTGATTGGAAGGATATTGTGCCTCTATTTTATTCTAAATTCTATCCTCCAAGTGAAATTCACAAAGACCGAAACCGAATATATAATTTCGGGCCTCATGATGGAGAGAGTATTGCCCAAGCATGGGAGAGATTGAAGTCTTTAATGCTCAAATGCCCCAATCATGAGCTTCCGGGTAATATCATCATTGATAATTTCTATGCAAGACTTTCTTTTCAAGATAAGACCTTGCTTGGATGCTACTTGTTACTGGATCATTCACGCGCAACAAAGAAGAGTTTAAAAGGGACCTTCTTGATCGGATTAAGGAGAACGCTGAAGATTGGGAGAACGACAAAGGTAAAGAGTCGGGTATAAATTATGATTATGAATGCATTGAAACTTTTATGGATACCGATAAATTTCGAAATATGAGTGCTACTTATGGTCTTGACTCTCAAGTTGCTGCAAATCTTTATAAATCCTTTGCTTCTCATTTTGAATTGCCTAAAAAGAATTTTGATAAGTATCATGAACCTTTTAAAGAGGCTTGCATGAAGAATGAAATTGTTGTTAATTATTGTAATGAGCATGCTCAAACTCCTAAGAATGTTATTTCCTATAAGCATGTTAATTTTTGTGGAATACATAGACCTTGGAATCAATCAAATCAAAGATGAATATTGTATCCATCATGCTAATGAAAAAACTAGAAAGTGGTTTAGGGCTCTAGATGATCTTGGTAAAAAAGTTTGTGCCCTCTATCCTTTTATTTGTGAAGTTTGCCATGAAGTGGGTCATTTTAATTTTCAATGCTCCTCCAATGATAATTTGAACCCAATGAGTGCTGCAAAGTTGTATTGTGATGATGAAATTACTCCTAATCAGCACGATGAACTTACTTTATTTTTGGGGTATGAAGAACTGTCGAGAAAAATCTCTTTGTTACATATGAGTGATCTTGATATTGATGATGTCCTGCATGGGTGTTTTTCTTATTGCATTGATAATAGCCATACAAATACTTACATACAAAATATTTTAGAAGATGACACCTTGCCAAAATATGATAGGACCGTTGTGTGTTTTCAACTAATTAATGAAAAGGAGGGATCCTCCCAAGTTTCTTCTATTGTTTCTGAAAGTAAATCAGGTTATGCGGACAAGCCACCCTTCAAGCCTCTCCCTCCTAAAGAAGGGAACGAGAAAAAGGAGAAGGAGAAGAAGAAGAAGAAGGGAACGAAGAAGAAGAAGAAGAATAAGGGGAATAAAAAGAAAGAGGTAACAGCATATCCCCGCGTGAATGAGATAACGCTAGGAAACCGTAAGTATGTTGCTCCTAATGATTATTGTGACAATGAATCTGAATACGATGATCTTTCTATGCCCTTTACATACATTAGCGATCATGATTTGAATGAGCACACTACTTTTGATATTACAAATCTCTGGGAAACTAATTATGAAAATGATGATAATAATTGCCATAGCGTCAGTACTATCCATGCTTCCTCCCATAATGATATAGAAAGCTCTAAGCTTGGGGAAGAGGTGTTTGAAAATCCTTTAGCTACTGGTCATTATGTTCTTGATACATCTCCTTCTAATAACAATAATGGTGTGGACACAGATAAACCGATTGTGAAAGATAACTATTCTATTTCTTATGATGACACTGTGCCTCCGATCTCTGATGATCATTACAAAGAATGCTATGATATAGGTTCTAACTATCCTTATGAAACTTGTCATAGTCATGATTGGGTTACCAAAAACAATTCCCTTAATATGCAACTTGTTTACCATGTTCAAATTCTTGATAATAATCCTGCTCCAATTACTATTAATGAGAATAACTCTTCTTATGCCAAATTTAATGATACTTCTATGCATATGAACCATGATAAGAATGTTTTAAGTGATGGGTATATTGTGGATTTCATCAATGATGCTACTGAAAGTTATTATGAGAGAGGGAAATATGGTTATATGCATTTTAATAATATTAAGTTTCCCTCTTTATGTTGAGAATCTTGAAGTTACTCGTGTTTTATCCTCTTATGCTTGTCACTTTGTTCTTCATGAATTCATTTGTGTACAAGATTACTCTTCATAGGAAGCATGTTAGACTTAAATGTGTTTTGAATTTGCCTCTTGAAGCTCTCTTTTGCTTCAAATACTATCTCTTGCAAATGCATCATTAAAACTGCTTGAGCCCATCTTAATGGCTATAAAGAAAGAACTTCTTGGGAGATAACCCATGTGTTATTTTGCTACAGTACTTTTTTTATATTTGTGTCTTGGAAGTTGTTTACTACTGTAGCAACCTCTCCTTATCTTAGTTTTATGTTTTTTTGTGCCAAGTAAAGTCTCTATGGTAAAGTTGATGCTAGATTTGGATTGCTGCGCAGAAACAGCATTGCTTTGTCTGTCACGAATCTGGGTCTAATTCTCTGTAGGTAACTCAGAAAATTATGCCAATTTACGTGAGTGATCCTCAGATATGTACGCAACTTTCATTAGTTTTGAGTTTTTCCATTTGAGCAAGTCTGGTGCCATTTTAAAATTCGTCTTTACAGACTGTTCTGTTTTTGACAGATTCTGCCTTTTATTTCGCATTGCTTCTTTCGATGTGTTGGGTGGATTTCTTTGTTCCATTACCTTCCAGTAACTTTGAGCAATGTCCAGAAGTGTTAAGAATGATTGTGTCACCTCTGAACATGTGAGTTTTTGATTATGCACTAACCCTCTAATGAGTTTGCCTAAAGTTTGGTGTGGAGGAAGTTTTCAAGGGTCAAGAGAGGAGGATGATATACTATGATCAAGAAGAGTGAAAACTCTAAGCTTGGGGATGCCCCGGTGGTTCACCCCTGCATATTTCAAGAAGACTCAAGCGTCTAAGCTTGGGGATGCCCAAGGCATCCCCTTCTTCATCGACAAATTATCAGGTTCCTTCTCTTGAAACTATATTTTTATTCGGCCACATCTTATGTACTTTACTTGAAGCGTCTGTGTGCTTTTGTTTTTGTTTTTGTTTGAATAAATGCTTGTGTGGGAGAGAGACACGCTCCGCTGGTTCATATGAACACATGTGTTCTTAGCTTTATCTTTTAGTGTTCATGGCAAAGGTTAAAACTGCTTCGTTCATTTTTATATGGTTGGAATTGGAAAATGCAACATGTAGTAATTGGTATGATGTCTTGAATAACTTGATACTTGGCAATTGTTGTGCTCTTATTTAAGCTCTTGCATCATATACCTTGCACCTATTAGTGAAGAAATACATAGAGCTTGTTAAAATTTGGTTTGCATGAGTGGTTTCTCTAGAGTCTAGATATTTTCTAGTAAGATGTTTGAACAACAAGGAAGACGATGTATAGTTTTATAATGCTTGTAATATGTCTTTTATGTGAGTTTTGCTGTACTAGTTCGTACTTGTGTTTGCTTCAAACAACCTTGCTGGCCTAAACCTTGTATCGAGAGGGAATACTTCTCATGCATCCAAATCTTGAGCCAATCATTATGCCATTTGTGTCCACCATACCTACCTACTACATGGTATTTTTCCGCCATTCCAAAGTAAATTGCTTGAGTGCTACCTTTAAAATTCCATCATTCGCCTTACAATGTATAGCTCATGGGACAAATAGCTTAAAAACTATTGTGGTATTGAATATGTAATTATGCACTTTATCTCTTATTAAGTTGCTTGTTGTGCGATAACCATGCTTACGGGGACGCCATCAACTATTCTTTGTTGGATATCATGTGAGTTGCTATGCATGTCCGTCTTGTCCGAAGCAAGAGAGATCTACCACCTTTATGGTTGGAGCATGCATATTGTTAGAGAAGAACTTTGGGCCGCTAACTAAAGCCATGATTCATGGTGGAAGTTTCAGTTTGGACATATATCCTCAATCTCATATGAGAATAATAATTTTTGCCACATGCTTATGCATTAAAGAGGAGTCCATTATCTGTTGTCCATGTTGTCCCGGTATGGATGTCTAAGTTGAGAATAATCAAAAGCGAGAAATCCAAAATGCGAGCTTTCTCCTTAGACCTTTGTACGAGGCGGCATGGAGGTACCCCATTGTGACACTTGGTCAAAACATGTGCATTGCAAAGATCCGGTAGTCCAAGTTAATTAGGACAAGGTGCGGGCACTATTAGTATACTATGCATGAGACTTGCAACTTGTAAGATATAATGTACATAACTCATATGCTTTATTACTACCGTTGACAAAATTGTTTCATGTTTTCAAAATAAAAGCTCTAGCACAAATATAGCAATCGATGCTTTCCTCTTTGAAGGACCATTCTTTTACTTTTATGTCGAGTCGGTTCACCTATTTCTCTCCACCTCAAGAAGCAAACACTTGTGTGAACTTTGCATTGATTCTTACATATTTGCATATTGCATTTGTTATATTGCTTTGCATTGACAATTATCCATGAGATATACATGTTACAAGTTGAAAGCAACCGCTGAAACTTAATCTTCCATTATGTTACTTCAATACCTTTTACTAAGAATTTATTGCTTTATGAGTAACTCTTATGCAAGACTTATTGATGCTTGTCTTGAAAGTACTATTCATGAAAAGTCTTTGCTATATGCTTCAATTGTTTACTCATTGCATTTACATTGTTTCTAATCGCTGCATTCATCTCATATGCTTTACAATAGTATGATTAAGATTATGTTGGTAGCATGTCACCTCAGAAATTATCTTTTATCGTTTACCTACTCGAGGACGAGTAGGAACTAAGCTTGGGGATGCTGATACGTCTCCAACGTATCTATAATTTCCGATGTTCCATGCTTGTTTTATGACAATACCAACATGTTTTGTTCACACTTTATATCATTTTTATGCATTTTCCGGAACTAACCTATTGACGAGATGCCGAAAGGCCAGTTGCTGTTTTCTGCTGTTTTTGGTTTCAGAAATCCTAGTAAGGAAATATTTTCGGAATCGGACGAAATCAATTCCGGGGATCTTATAATTTCACGAAGCTTCCAGAGCACCGGAGAAGGGCCAGAGAGGTGCCAGGGGGGCCCACACCACACCCCGGCGCGGCCAGGGGGGGGGGGCGCGCCCCCCTATGGTTTGGGCAGCCCGTGGCCCCTCCGACTCCGATTCTTCGCCTATATAAGCCGTCGTGACCTAAAAACATCGACAGAAAGAACCACGATACGGAAAACCTTCCAGAGCCGCCGCCATCGCGAAGCCAAGATGCGGGGGACAGGAGTCTGCGTTCCGGCACCCTGCCGGAGTGGGGAAGTGCCCCGGAAGGCTTCTCCATCGACACCGCTGCCATCTCCACCGCCATCTTCATCACCGCTGCTTGCTCCCATGAGGAGGGAGTAGTTCTCCATCGAGGCTCGGGGCTGTACCGGTAGCTATGTGGTTCATCTCTCTCCCATGTACCTCAATACAATAATCTCATGAGCTGCTTTACATGATTGAGATTCATATGAGTTTGTATCACTACTATCTATGTGCTACTCTAGCAAAGTTATTAAAGTAGTTCTATTCCTCCCTGCACGTGTGTAAAGGCGGCAGTGTGTGCACCGTGTTAGTACTTGGTTTATGCTATGATCATGATCTCTTGTAGATTGCGAAGTTAACTATTGCTTGTGATAATATTGATGTGATCTATTCCTCCTACATATGCATGAAGGTTACGGTGTGCATGCTATGCTAGTACTTGGTTTAGTCTGTTGATCTATCTTACACTAAAGGTTACTAAAACATGAGCATTATTGTGGAGCTTGTTAACTCCGGCATTGAGGGTTCGTGTAATCCTACGCAATGTGTTCATCATCCAACAAAAGTGTAGAGTATGCATTTATCTATTCTGTTATGTGATCAATGTTGAGAGTGTACACTAGTGAAAGTGTAATCCCTAGGCCTTGTTCCTAAATACTGCTGAGTTACTACTGCTTGTTTACTGTTTTACTGCGTTACTACTGCTGCAATACTACCACCATCAACTACACGCCAGCAAGCTATTTTATGGCACCGTTGCTACCACTTATTCATACCACCTGTATTTCACTATCTCTTCGCCGAACTAGTGCACCTATTGGGTGTGTTGGGGACACAAGAGACTTCTTGCTTTGTGGTTGCAGGGTTGCATGAGAGGGATATCTTTGACCTCTTCCTCCCTGAGTTCGATAAACCTTGGGTGATCCACTTAAGGGAAAACTTGCTGTTGTTCTACAAACCTCTGCTCTTGGGGGCCCAACACTGTCTACAGGAAAGGAGGGGGAACGTAGACATCAGGCATCATCGAAGAAAACAGACGGCTCCAGAACTGGCATTTTCTTACAGACCGGCTCCCTTTGTTGAATGCCCAATGGCAACGATGGGAAAAAGATCGTACCTTCGCAGGTGTTGAAAACCAGCGCTGCTCTAGCCGCCGAACGATGTCCATCACGGCGCAAGATCCTCTTTCGATGGCGTCGCGTCAGCTCCGACGATCTCTCAGCAAGATCCGCATCAGACACCGGCGACGGCGTACGACACAGATAGGCTATCGACCTGTCTCCGACTCCCACAGACTGGGCGTCATCTCCTTCCCCGTCCTCGTCTCCGTCGTCGTCCCCCACTTCTTGGTCTTCATCTGGATGCAGCACCCAGAAAAGGCTACCAGATAGCCGCTCCGGCGAGCCACCGCCGTCCTCCCTGGCCGTCGGCACCCTTACCGGCGTGTGGGTGGCGAGATCGCCCCCCGTGTCGCCAGACAGGGTCTCAACGGTCATGTCTCACGGCCGTTGAATTGGTAGTATATGGATTTTGTTGATTTGCTGACAAAAGTTGCTCAGTACATTTTCAGCTTAGCTGACTATCCGTTTCTACTAAATAGAGATAATTCTCGCCCGAGATACTGTAGCGGGACTTTTGTTTCTTAGTTTTTTTTTTCCTTTTTTTGGATGTGTGCATCCGTAGTGCCATTAGGGTGGTGCGTTGTTGCAGAGGCTAGGTGTAATTGATATCTTTTTGATATTAATATATTCCCTTTATCGAAAAAATGAGGGGAAGTACGTTGGTCTTGGTTACTTTGGAGTCGAGGTCATTCTATGGTGTGTCTTGCTTGGTTTTTGAAGCAGCCCTGAAGCCATGTGTTGCTCTTCTCATCATTCATGGTAGAATGTTGGGCAAGACGAGTAGTTTATCATCAGCTTTGTAGAGGGTTCGTTGTTTGTCACTTGTCATCGTATCGTGGTGTTGTAGCGTGGAGTGACATTGTACCGTGGAGTGACGTTGTACCGGCCGTCTTGGCCTTTTTTCTATATGTTTGATATACCTTCCATGGTGTATTATCGAAAAATAAATTTTGAAAAATAAAACCTACATCAATGCCTCGAATTAGAATTAAAAAAGTGTAAGGAGAATATGTATCATACTCGTGTCATGTTTTGAATTGATTTCAAGTATGACATTCACAGGTTCGCAAAGTATCTTTCGTAAAAAAGTGCACAAACCTCATGTGTTGCTCATGCCTATGAAGGTTTTTTTCCAAAGTGGCGTATGCCATGCAAGCAAAATCGTAACTTGCAGCATGGCATTATTTACCTCGTATGGACCATAGTGAGCACGAACAACAAGATTAGCCTGATACAATCATGATTTGCAATCGATTAATGTGAGAAATCATGCATAGTTCATGTACCACCGGTGCATTTAACTCAGAAAATTTCTCTTGAAAAAAACTATTCTAGCAAAAGAAAATAAAAAATCCTAGCTCCTGCGAACTAGCCACGAAACTAGTTCTGTCAGAGTGCATGATGCAGAGCTTTGACTAGAGGAAACATTAGCTCCTGCGTCGCTCCCGCGAGCGACCTGGCGGCGCCCCCCTCTCTAGCCCCTCCCTCCTCTCCAAAAGTGTAAGCAGAATATATATCATGCTTGCGTCATGTTTTGGAAAATACATCCATGCTCATGGTACATTCAAAAAAAGGTAATCGAGAAGAAGGGCAAAAAAAGTCATGCTATATTCGTTGTAAATTAGTTATTTTTGCCCAGGATACCATGAGAATTATTTCGAGCTCAAACATTTTTATAGAGTACAATACTTGATCATATTTTGTTTTTAGGAGGATTTGATTTTTTTCAATTATACCCTATATAAAGTTTAGACAAATTCACGCTCCTAGATTGCTTTGGACACTGTTTATGAGCTAATTTTTTCCAATGATCTATAGACACGTAACCCTCATCTTCTCTTTCTCACCGTGTTAAACCACATGGTAATTTCCCGTCTGCCTTTTTTTTTTTGGTACATAGAGTACCGGTTACCGGTTCCTAGGCCTCAGTCATCCTTATTGCCTCTAACTTCTTCCGGTTAGGATTTGTCTGCATTCTCCAAAAAAAAACTAGTGGGTGGGTCCTACCATCCACCGCTTTGACCGACCTCTGAGGGAGAGCAAATCCCCAACGCATCTCCTCGCTATCCCGTTGGTGCATGGACCTAGCTCCAGCTCTGCTCCTACCACCCCTCGCCCTCCCCATCTCCGCCGCCGATCGTGAGGCCTCCATGGACGGCGCTGCGGGGAGCTCCCGGATGGGTCGGACGCCGGCCATGGTCTCCACCGCATCGCTGTGTGCCGTTGCTCTCGCCGGGACGGTGGCCTCGGGGCGGAGCAGGCGCGGGCTGGGGATGCCGACCACCGGGCGGGGCAGGCGCGTGCCGGAGGCGTCGCCCTTGGGACGGAGAAGACGTGGGCCTGGGACGATGACCTTGGGGCGGCGGCAGCGACCTTGGGTCCTTGGGGCGGAGCACACGCTGGCTGGCGGCGGCCACGTTGGGGCGAAGCAGGCCGGGGCTGGCGGCGGGCTGGCGGCGTCCATGTTGAGGCGGAGCAGGCAGGGCACGGCGGCGGCCCCTTCGGAGTGGAGCAGGCAAGCACACAGACGCCCAACACAGATTGCGGGAGCCGGCCGTGGTCATCGCCCCTGATGTGCTGCTGGCTGCCGCTCCACGCCATGGAGGTTGCCACAAGTGTAGACTGGAGACGCGGTGGTGCCCTCTACATGTTAGATGTAGGTTGCCTCTTCTTTTCTTCTCCGATGGGTGACATCTCCTTTATCTAATTTTCTCTTCTACCATGATTCAGATGCGTGCAGCAGGCAACCTAGATGTTGTTGTGCTCTAACACAGCAGGGGCGACACACAAGAGCTATCTGGCGACTCAGCGACGACGAGCTTGCTGAACACGAGCATGGTTGATATTCAGGCTACTACTGACACGGCCAGGTAACTCATCCTTTCCCTCTCCTCCCTGACTCCCTCTCTCTCGCATCTTCTACTGTATTTAGTTTTTGCAGTTCAGTCGACACAGGCTGTAGCATGTGTATTCTGCACCGTAACAATTTTCTTGAGTCAACGTCAATTTCGTCATTCCGACAGCATGGCATGACTGACAGACATCTTATGTTTCGAACTATTCATACACATTGTCCTGATTCAGTCACACTGCTATGCAAATTATACATTTTCACTTCAAATATATACCATGGAATTATGTGGCTTTTTGAGTTCCACCAATGATGCTACGATTATATTCTTGAAATTTATCATCTCTTATTGCATATTTTTATTTGATGATCTAGCTAGCATATTTGTAGGAAGAATTGACAATCTCTGAATTGGAGTTTCTCAATGAGAAAGGAGCACAGGATGGCATGTGGAGAGTACTCCTGGACGCACTTGCATAAGAGACTGGGCAGGTTTGTATGCAATGTCATTTAGCGATAAATGAAACTTTTGCTTTTTTCGATCTATCTGCAGTTGCATGATCCTAGCATTGTATTTATCTCATCCTTACGTGTAGCTGGATCCATCTCGGCGCAGATCCTGCTCAGTTCTAACGAGCCATCCCTCTTGACGTATGTGCGCCACAGCTGCTTCGGTAAGGTCCTGCTCGCTGAGCTCTCCACGTGGGATACCGCCTAGGGGTGGGACTTCTACCTGCTCGCTCTCTCCTGCTAAGAGATTATTATATTTGCAAAAAAAATTGGTTATTGGAATTTGTTTCTTATAAAAAATAGATAGAGTTGGATGCTTCTCCAAAGTGCATATTCAGTAGTTTCTTCACAATGTAGTTCAGATCAAGAGTTTGGAGGCGCCTTCTTATAAATATTAGAGTTTTTTATTTTAAATCAGGTCATTCTTTGTCTTGAATGGAAGTTATCTTTTTGTTGCTCCTATAGATACCATTCATGCAGGATTAAGAGGTTTCAACTCTACAAATTTCTATTATGTTGTCTTTTTTACTTATTCCTGCATTTTTTTTATCTTAAGAATCGAATATGTCCTAAATGGAATAAAATGAACACTATATGACCTATTTAGAAGTCTCTCTAACAGTTCCTCTTGGATTGCCGTTTTCTCTGACTGCCTCTTCTGGACATATTTATCTTTGTACTAAAGCAGATGGTTGTGTCTAGGTCACAACGGCAATGCAGACAACTTTGGTCAAGGATGTCTGGCGGCGAGGTCATCTATGTAAGACACTTGCGTGTGTCATGGGCATCTAGGAAGACAAAGATTAAGAAATCTAGATGAATTTGATTTCATCATGGTCTGACTGTGAGGTACTATACCCAGCACACACTTTCATGATGCATGCTTATTTAACACACTTATTGCTACAGAAACATTGGCTATCGTTTTATTTTGGATATATCTCTGATCGTCAAATTCATAATCGTTTAATTACCAGTCCACTTGCTGTTGGTTCGCCTAAATGGAATAAATGAACACTATATGACCTATTTAGAAGTCTCTCTAACAGTTCCTCTTGGATTGCCGTTTTCTCTGACTGCCTCTTCTGGACATATTTATCTTTGTACTAAAGCAGATGGTTGTGTCTAGGTCACAACGGCAATGCAGACAACTTTGGTCAAGGATGTCTGGCGGCGAGGCCATCTATGTAAGACACTTGCGCGTGTCATGGGCATCTAGGAAGACAAATATTAAGAAATCTAGATGAATTTGATTTCATCATGGTCTGACTGTGAGGTACTATACCCAGCACACACTTTCATGATGCATGCTTATTTAACACACTTATTGCTACAGAAACATTGGCTATCGTTTTATTTTGGATATATCTCTGATCGTCAAATTCATAATCGTTTAATTACCAGTCCACTTGCTGTTGGTTCGCCTAAATGGAATAAAATGAACACTATATGACCTATTTAGAAGTCTCTCTAACAGTTCCTCTTGGATTGCCGTTTTCTCTGACTGCCTCTTCTGGACATATTTATCTTTGTACTAAAGCAGATGGTTGTGTCTAGGTCACAACGGCAATGCAGACAACTTTGGTCAAGGATGTCTGGCGGCGAGGCCATCTATGTAAGACACTTGCGCGTGTCATGGGCATCTAGGAAGACAAATATTAAGAAATCTTGATGAATTTGATTTCATCATGGTCGGACTGTGAGGTACTATACCCAGCACACACTTTCATGATGCATGCTTATTTAACACACTTATTGCTACAGAAACATTGGCTATCGTTTTATTTTGGATATATCTCTGATCGTCAAATTCATAATCGTTTAATTACCAGTCCACTTGCTGTTGGTTCGCTTATTGTTCTTTTTTCTTATCTTCTCCTAAAGGTACCAATTGTAGCTGATACGGTGCAGATTTTTCCCCTCTCAGGCTCATTACTGTGCTTATTCGCACAAGGTAACATCAGTGCAGCCGATCGCCTGGTTCTTTGCATTTGCAATGGGCAAAAAGTAAGACCAGTGCAGCCGACTACCTGATTCTCTGCATTCGCACAATATTCAGTCTCAGCGAGTCATTTTAGGCTAACATGATTCACACTGCAGGGATGAATTATTTATAAGTTTAGCACATTCCATTTTCAGGTATGCCGTGTGAGCTTTAGAATATGCATGCGTCTACGAAAATCCATGTAGTTAGAAGTTCTTAGTTGCTATATTATTCGCTGCTGACAGATAATTTTCCTTTTCCTTTGTCAATAGAAGCAATCGAACAACAAGCACTAGACTGCTTGAGTTTTTATACAGCCTACTCTAAACTTCTCCATATCAGGTCACAAGCTCTGAAACAGTAAGCAATAACAGCAAAAGCCAGGAATCAGCCACTGCCCCCCAAAAAAGGAACTTAACTTTACAACGACATCAGCTGGAGTAAATCCATCGACTCCAGTCACTAGAAATAATGTGTATGGTATCATGGACCTACGTGTTCTATTTTCAGCCTGTAAAATTAAGTACTTAGCCAGCTATATACAGCTACCTTAGTTATCCTACTGTCTTTTGAAACCTGCCACTGTGATATACTTTCAGGGTGTTGTAGTATATGATGCAGTACATTAATGCCTTAGATAGTAAATTATTTTCCTAAGAAGCAGCATAGTTCAAGATGTGTAAATATTGCAGTGGAAAGTTTTAGACAGAAAGCTCGAGATGAACAATGAAAAGTTACAATATAAAGGGCAAGGCAACTAACTTTGCCACCCAAGCTACTCTTACTTTCTAGCACCTTATACTTTTGAAACACCTCCATAAACCTGCATCTCGATAAGCACTGATGAGCCAGTTTCACAACATACTAATATTTTTATCCTATGTCAATCTTCTAGCTCCAACAGACAACCAAAAAATGATTCTACCACGGGCGCGGCGTGCCGCCGCGCCAATGCTTTCTAGTATTTATAATTACAACGAATTTTGGAGTTTATAGGGTGCATTGCACCCATGTGCCAAAAATCCACGTCCGTCATGTCTTCAGCTAAATATGCCTGAGAATTATTAGTCTCATCGGCCACTAGTATTGAGCCATATCCACGGTTGATTTCAAGGATAGTTTAGGCAACTAAGGTTTCGGTATTTCTTTTTAAGACCCAGATATCCCTGATCTTTAGATCATTCGATCGAGCTGGCACATCTTCTTTTTGATCCTCGTTTAGCTTTAACGATTCAGCTAGCTTTAACAGGCTAGTGTTCTTCTGTTTTCTACCCTTTTCTTTCTGAAGTTTATCAGACGTAGAAAGTTGCTAACTATCCGGTTGATGTCGCTGGTGATCATGAGTAGCCACTTGATAAGTTGATATGCACGTGCTATGTCTGTTCCCGACTACCGCCATACGATTTCTAAGCACCTCTAAAGCTTCAAAATTCTTCGTATATAGATCTGTGACTATCCATATGACTGTATCGCGGTGTGTTAGAGTTGTCAAATTGCTCTTTCTCGATGGATAAGAGCATGCTTTAACTTTCCAATGGCTTTGTGTCATCCAAACCAGAATGGGCGTTAGCTTCTCCGTGATTGTAATAAGTGGTGGTATACTGAGACTTGACACTTGGTTTTTAATAAAAGAAGCCGTGTGCATCTATTGATGCAGAGGCTGGGGCTCTGCTGCTTTATCGGAAAAAAATGTAGGCCGTGCGTGTAAAGTGTCTTTGTGCAGTCATCTGCTTGTCTTTCAACCCACTCACACGGGCTATCACGCGCCTTCCTTCGCGCCGACCTTCCTTTGTCCCCCATATCTCCACATGCCAGGATGGCTGGAATGTGCTTTTGCTACGGCCATTCTGAATTCCTGATCATGCTTGGTTGATGTTCTCGTTAGCTCGAGAGTGCACGAGTTGTGCTGGCCTAGCTGCCGACAGCGGCGCGTATCCAACCCGCAATGTTGTAACGAGCTGCCGAGAGCGCTCGTTTACGCAATACAGCGTGTGTGCTCATCTGATCAGAAGGAAGAACACTTGCAAGCTAGTCTAGCAGTTACAGACAGAGCAGCAGAGCATATAAAGTGATAAATCAATCATCTGTGAGCTGCCTAGCTAGTGACTATCGATCGCTCTAGCTAGTCCCGTGTAAATAATTTTAATTTTCTTTCCGTTGACCCGACCATGGCTTCAGAAGTAGGGGAGCTGGAAGCGTCGCCACCACTTTCCAATTTGCTCGTCTAGCTAGTTGATGGCCTAGTTGATGGCCTGATGCCTATCATGAGTATCATACATGGTTATGCGTCTTGCTCGTTGCTCAGTAAATGCTATAAGTATTGACTACTCGATCCGCTAGTTGAAAGTTACTAGAATGGAATGGCTCGGGTATACATCATGTTTGATTGTTTGATATACACACATGTTGACAGCATGAATGTTTGGACGCGAATAATTCTGGGTTTGTTCAGATGATTTCACCGAATTTGAGTTGCAATTCATTGCAATTTATGTGCAACTGAAAAAACTTGATTGCAATTGCAACCTAATGAGCAACTCTCCAAGCACCTGCAAATCCAATGTTTTTTTTGTGCGAAAAATCGGAAGTTTTATAGTCAACCTTCCTATAAGTTAGTTAATTCTCAGTCAACCGAGAACTAGTAAAACAATATCTATTTCACATTTTATCAAGGTGTGAGTGATTGCCGTCTTATGGTCGCTATGAATATGTAGGAATGACAATGTTTTTAATGATATGCAGGTCATCTACCGGTATACGGTTTTGCTCCATTCATGTTCGTCGCTTCACGCTCTCATTGTAGATTTTACCTACTATCGTTCTGAATCATTTGTGTCAGCTCTCTTCGTGTTTGCGTTTTTACCATTTTGAACGGCTGCGTGCATCTTAATTGTGCAGAGGCTGAAAATAATGCTTAAATTTTTTTAAAAAAATGTGAAATAATGACGAGGGTCAAAGAGCGAGAGAACATCGGTTTGATCTAAATAGAATTAATCTAACAATCTTATCATATAAATTTGTTAATCATTTGTTTATTCAATGCCCGTTTGCGAAGATAATATGGCGTATGATATATCTTTCATATAATATTCCACCGCCAGCTAATTTTACTAATATGTTTGGTAGATGGCTGAATGGTGTGAGCTAAAATGACAAACAAAAGATTCGTATTGGTGTGTCGGCCATTTGTTGGGCTGTTTGGAGAACTCGAAAAGATTTGGTATTTAACAATCAAAGTGGAACTAATTTTTTGCAGGTTATGCGGCGAGCTGCTCATTCAATCCAGCAATGGGTTTTCCTTCTCCCGGTGGAACAACGGGAGGAAATAGTTATTGGATGCAACCGGATGCTAGTGGTTGCTCAGGACTTCTTTTTCCAGGCTACTGGGTGGCGGCATCTTAATAGAATATCAAATGCATAGCTTTTCTGAGTGCCATATTTTCAGCTGGTTGATTCATGCATCGACCTTAGCTTTTCTATGATTGTAATAAGTGATGATGAACGTTCTGTGACTTGATACTTTAATTAATAAAGAAAGCCGTGTGCATCTATTGATGAAGAGCACACATTGATGAAGAGGCTGGGGCTAACCTCCTTTATCGAAAAAAATCATATAAGTTTGTTGATCAGACCTGCAAGAGATCTTTTTGCAAGAGGTCCTGGGTACAGGGGTGATGGATGGGTTGTGTGTGTGTGTGTGTGATATCTCATGTACATGAGCCATGGGTATGGTCTGCTCCCAGTTCCCACGTACCGACTACCGGTCTTAACATAATAGGATTTCTTCAGCACCTCTAAAGCTTGAAACTTCTTTGTATGCAGATCTGTGACTATCCATATGATTGTATCGCGGCGTGTTGGCGTGTTCAAATTGCTCTTTGTCGATGGATAAGAGCATGCTTTAACTTGCCAATCACTTTGTGTCATCCAAACCTGAATGGACATTTATGTACGCCGTGCGTGTAAAGTGTCTTTGTGCAGTCATCTGCTTGTCTTTCAACTCACTAACACGGGCTATCGCGTTCCTTCCTTTGCGCCGACCTTCGTTTGTCCCTCATCCCACATGCCAGGATGGCTGGAATGTGCTTTTGCTACGGCCATTCTGAATTTCTGATCATGCGTGGTTGATGCCCTCGTCAGCTCGAGAGTGCGCGAGTGGCGCCGGCCTCGCTGGCGACGGCGATGCGTATCCAACCCACAAGGTTATAAGGAGCTGACAAGAGCACTTGTTTACGCAATACACGGCGTGTGCTCATTAGATCAGAAGGAAGCTAGGTAACAACACTTGCAAGCTAGTCTAGCAGTTACAGACAGAGCAGAGCATATACGAGTGATAAATCAATCAGCTGCGAGCTGAGTGAGCTGCGAAGTGTGGTGAACATTGATCAACCGAAGATGGCGTCTCTAGGAGCTGCCGGTAGCACGGCGTGGCGGGCGCCAGCGCCGGTGAGGCAGCTGTTCTGGAGGATGAGGTCCAGCTGGAAGAACGCCGTGATGCGGCGGCCAAGGGGCGGCGTCCCGAGGTTCGGCTACGACCTGCAAAGCTACTCCCTGAACTTCGACGACGGCCACCTCGGCTCTGCTGCCTAGCCAGTGACTATCGATCGCTCTAGCTAGTCCCGTGTAAATAATTTTAATTTTCTTTCCGTCGACCCGACCATGGCTTCAGAAGTTGGGGAGCTGGAAGCGTCGCCACCGCTTTCCAATTTGCTCGTCTAGCTAGCTGATGGCCTGATGCCTATCCATGAGTATTATACATGGTTGTGCGTCTTGCTCGTTGTTCAGTAAATGTTATAAGTATTGACTAATCGATCCGCTAGTTGAAAGTTACTACAGAATGAATGGCTCATGTATACACCATGTTTGATTGTTTGATATACACACATGTTGACAGCATGAATGTTTGGACCCGAACAATTCTGGATCGTTTAGATAATATCACCGAATTTGAGTTGCAACTTATTGCAATTAATGTGCAACTAAAAAGATTTGATTGCAATTGCAACCTAATGAACAACTCTCCAAGCATCTGCAAATCTAACTTTTTTTTGCGAAAAATCGAAAGTTTTTATAGTCAAACTTCTTGTCACTTAGTTAATTCAAAATGAAGTTTGATGAAGAAACTAAAGCTTAACATGGTATGCATGAGAAAAATTCTAGATGGCTCGTATCCTGTGGACGTCTTGAAGTATATTTGTGGTATTTACAACCATAATATTTAAAATTGTGTTCATTGTTGTAGCTAAGATCGTTACCATATAACCAACAACTTTCATGTTCTACCTCATGCGTTCGAATATTTCTCTCTTGTTTTTATTACCTCGTTTGGCGAAAGCCCTGGTTGGCAGAGACCAAAGCTGCTGACGGTGATGCCTGAGGGTGCCATTTTCTTCTTGAAGGCGTGCTCATGAACTTCGCCTTGCCTCCCCTCCCATCAGATGCCGGGGGGAACCCTAGGTCCGGCGACTAGACCAGGCGGCGACACCACGGTGTCGTCATCCTCTTGAAGAAGTCGTCTTAGAAATCAGGGAGGGGCTGATGTGACAATTGGAGTCTGGGCAATTAATGAGGCGCTACCGGTGTTGGCTGCTGCCCTGGCCTTGGGCTTCAGGGGCGCAATGTACGGCATAGTGACACATCTTCATCGACGTCTTCCCCCCGAGTCCATTTGGATCCTACCTCCTCCTCGCTGATTCCTCTAGACTCATGAGGGGAAGTACGTTGGCCCGGGTTGCTTTGGAGTTGAGGTCATTCTATGGTGTGTTTTGCTTGGTTCTTGAAGCGGTCCTGAGTCGTTTATCATCAGGTTTGTAGAGGGTTTGTTGTGTGTCACTTGTCATCGTATCGTGGCGTGGCGTTGTAGCTTGGCGTGACATGGTACCGTGGAGTCGCGTTGTACCGGCCGTCTTGGACTTTTTTCTATATGATTGATATACCTTCGAGGGTGTATTCTCGAAAAACAAATATTGAAAAATAAAACCTACATCAATGCCTCAAATTAGTAATTAAAAAAGTGTTAGGAGAATATATATCATACTTGTGTCATGTTTTGAATTGATTTCAAGTATGACATTCACAGGTTCGCAAAGTCTCATTCGTAAAAAAGTGCACAAGCCTCATGTGTTGCTCATGCCTATGAAGGTTTTTTTCCAACTAGCTAGAAATAATAGAAATTAAACAATGAACTACACACATGCATATTTTATCAATGACACATGAAAGGTTCAAGTTGCTAACCGCGATCGAGGAAATATAAATGAGAAAGCTCAAGTGTGGCTCGGACACTTCATATCATATTTGTTTCATGCTCTCGGGCATTTCATCGAACACCTTGTGTGCATACCACCACCCCTTGTGAAGATTGTGAAGAGAAGTGGCACCAAATGGCTAAGTGAAGTGAACTGCGCTGCCTTTCATAGGGATGGGCCTTTAGTCCCGGTTGGCCTGGCCAACCGCGACTAAAGGCCTTCGGGCACTTTTAGTCGCGGTGGGCCAGGCCAACCGCCACTAAAGCCCCTCTCGTGCCCCAGCTATCGACCGAGCCCGCTGGGCCCAGACTTTTGGTCGCGGGTCACCTCCCGAACCGCGACTAAAGACCCCTTTAGTCACGGTTCGGGGGCTGGATGGAAGCCTCATTTTCTGCTAGTGAAAGTGGGCGTATGCCATGCAAGCAAAATCGTAACTTGCAGCATGGCATTGTTTACCTCGTATGGACCATAGTGAGCACGAACAACAAGATTAGCCTGATACAATCATGATTTGCAATCTATTACTGTGAGAAGCCATGAATAGTTCATGTACCACGGGTGCATTTAACTCAGAAAACTTCTCTCGAAAAAAACTATTCTAGCAAAAGAAAATAAAAAAAACCCTAGCTCTTGCGGAGGTTTGACTAGACATGAAACTAGTGCTATCAGAGCGCATGGTGCGGAGCTTTGACTAGAGGAAACTGATGACCCACAAGTATAGGGGGTGTATCGTAGTACTTTCGATAAATAAGAGTGTCGAACCCAACGAGGAGCAGAAGGTGTTGACAAGCAGTTTCGATGAAGGATTCACCGTAAATGCTCACGGACAAGTATTCGGGGGTTTTGATATAGCAGATAAATAAAGTACGAGTAAGTAAAATGCGAGAGAAATAATTGCAGCGAGTGGCCCAATCCTTTTTAGCACAAAGGACAAGCCGGTTTGTTTACTTATAATGACCAAACATTCTTGAGGACACACGAGAATTTAGTCTAGTGCTTTCGCTTCATATAGCTGATTAATCTTCATTGTTTTGATAAGTGTTGTGTGGGTGAACCTATGCTAATGCACCGCCCTTCCTAGGACTAATACATACTTGTGATTATACCCCTTGCAAGCATCAGCAACTACAAGAAAGTAATTAAGATAAATCTAACCACAGCCTTAAACTCTGAGATCCTGCTATCCCTCCTGCATCGATATACCAACGGGGATTCAGGTTGCTATCACTCCGGCAACCCCACAATTAGCAAACGAATACAAGATGTATTCCCCTAGGCCCATAAAGGTGAAGTATCATGTAGTCGACGTTCACATGACACCACTAGAAGAATAACACCACAACTTAAATATCATAACATTGAATATTACCCAACATAATTCACTACTAACATTTAGACTTCACCCATGTCCTCAAGAACTAAACGAACTACTCACGAGACATCTTATGGAACATGATCAGAGGTGATATGATGATGAATAACAATCTGAACATAAACCTTGGTTCAATAGTTTCACTCAATAGCATCAATAACAAGTAGAAATCAATACCGGGAGAGTTTCCCCTATCAAACAATCAAGATCCAACCCTAATTGTTACAGCGGTGACGAGGTGCAGCGGTGGAGATGGTGGTGATGATGATGAAGATGATGGTGAAGATGATGGAGATGATGTCCAGCTCGATGACGGTGACGATGGCGTCGATTTCCCCCTCCGGGAGGGAATTTCCCCGGTGGATTCCTGCCTGCCGGAGAGCTCTTTTCTCTCTGGTGTTTTCCGCCCCGCAGAGGCGGCTGTGACTCTCGCGACTATCCCCCGTAGCTTAGGTTTTCGGGAAGAAGAAGTACGCGAAGGAGAGGAGGCCAGAGGTGTAGGATAACGTTGCATAGAAAACAAAAAATTTCCTACCGCGAACACGCAATCCAAGCCAAGATGCAATCTAGAAGACGGTAGCAACGAGGGGGTATCGAGTCTCACCCTTGAAGAGATTCCAAAGCCTACAAGATGAGGCTCTTGTTGCTGCGGTAGACGTTCACTTGCCGCTTGCAAAAGCGCGTAGAAGATCTTGATCACGATCGGTTCCGGCGCCACGAACGGGCAGCACCTCCGTACTCGGTCACACGTTCGGTTATTGATGAAGACGACGTCCACCTCCCGTCCAGCGGGTAGCGGAAGTATTAGCTCCTCTTGAATCCGACAGCACGACGGCGTGGTGTCGGTGGCGGTGGAGAACTCCGGCGGAGCTTCGCTAAAGCACGCGGGAGCTATGGAGGAGAGGGGGGCGGCTAGGGTTTGGGAGGGGTGGCCGGCCACTCAAGGGGGGCGGCCAGGTTGTGGTCTTGGGGTGGCCGGCCCCCTCCCTTGGCCCCTCATTATATAGGTGGATCCCCAAGAGTTGGTCTCCAAGTCTTCGAATAAGACCCGAACCAAAAACCTTTCAAAAGGAGGGGAAACCTAGCCAAGCTAGGACTCCCACCAAAGGTGGGAGTTCCACCTCCCATATGGGGGGGTGGCCGGCCCCCTAAGGGGAGTCCACTTGGGACTCCTCCCCCACTAGGGTTGGCCGGCCATGGAGGTGGAGTCCCATGTGGACTCCACCTTCCTTGGTGGTTTCTTCCGGACTTTTCTAGAACCTTCTAGAACCTTCCATAGAACCTTCCGCGACATTTTAATTCACATAAAATGACATCCTATATATGAATCTTATTCTCCGGACCATTCCGGAACTCCTCGTGATGTCCGGGATCTCATCCGGGACTCCGAACAAATATTCGAACTCCATTCCATATTCAAGTACTACCATTTCAACATCCAACTTTAAGTGTGTCACCCTACGGTTCGTGAACTATGCGGACATGGTTGAGTTCTTACTCCGACCAATAACCAATAGCGGGATCTGGAGATCCATAATGACTCCCACATATTTAACGATGACTTTAGTGATCGAATGAACCATTCACATACAATACCAATTCCCTTTGTCACGCGATATTTTACTTGACCGAGGTTTGATCTTCGGTATCACTCCATACCTTGTTCAACCTCGTCTCCTGACAAGTACTCTTTACTCGTACCGTGGTATGTGGTCTCTTATGAACTTATTCATATGCTTGCAAGACATTAGACGACATTCCACCGAGAGGGCCCAGAGTATATCTATCCGTCATCGGGATGGACAAATCCCACTCGTTGATCCATATGCCTCAACTCATACTTTCCGGATACTTAATCCCACCTTTATAGCCACCCATTTACGCAGTGGTGTTTGATGTAATCAAAGTACCTTTCCGGTATAAGTGATTTATATGATCTCATGGTCATAAGGACTAGGTAATTATGTATCGAAAGCTTATAGCAAATAACTTAATGACGAGATCTTATGCTACGCTTTAATTTGGGTGTATCCATTATATCATTCATACAATGATATAACCTTGTTATTAATAACATCCAATGTTCATGATTATGAAACTAATCATCCATTAATCAACAAGCTAGTTAAGAGGCATACTAGGGACTCTTTGTTGTTTACATATCACACATGTATCAATGTTTCGGTTAATACAATTATAGCATGGTATATAAACATTTATCATAAACATAAAGATATATAATAACCACTTTTATTATTGCCTCTTGGGCATATCTCCAACAGTCTCCCACTTGCACTAGAGTCAATAATCTAGATTACATTGTAAGGAACCTAACACCCATGGCATTCTGGTGTTGGTCATGCTTTGCCCTAGGGAGAGCTTTAGTCAACGGATCTGCTACATTCAGATCAGTGTGTACTTTGCAAATCTTTACTTCTCCATCTTCGATGTACTCGCGAATCGAGTGGTAACGCAGCTTGATATGCTTCAGCCTCTTGTGTGACCTTGGTTCTTGTGCATTGGCGATGGCACCCATGTTGTCACAATTATATGACTAGTGGGTCCAATGCACTAGGAACCACACCGAGCTCTACAATGAACCTCTTCATCCATACCGCTTCCGATGAAGCCTCCGAAGCCGCTATGTACTCCGATTCCGTTGAAGACTTCGCCACCGTGCACCGCTTCGAGCTTGCCCAGCTTATCGCAAGCACCATTCAATATAAACACGTACCCGGACCGTGACTTAGAGTCATCGGGATCGGTGTTCCAACTTGCATCGGTGTAACTTGTTACAACGAGCTCTTGGTCACCTCCATAACAAAGAAACATATCCTTAGTTCTTTTCAAGTATTTCGAGGATATTCTTGACCGCTGTCCAGTGCTCCATTCCTGGATCACTTTGATATCTCGCTAGTCAAACTAACAACATGCGCTATATCCGGTCTTGTACATAGCATGGCATACATAATAGAGCCTCATCGCCGAAGCATAGGGGATCCGACTCATCCTTTCTCTTTCTTCGCCGTAGCCGGTCCTTGAGTCTTACTCAAGACCTTGCCTGGTAACATAGGTAAAAACCCTTTCTTACTTTCGTCCATTCTAAACTTCTTTAGAATCTTGTCCAGGTATGTACTCTGTGATGGCCCTATTAGGCGTCTTGATCTATCTCCATAAATCTTGATGCCTAATATATACGACGCTTCACCAAGGTCTTTCATTGAAAAACTGTTATTCAAATAACCTTTTACACTGCTTAATAGTTCTATATCATTCCCAATCAATAATATGTCATCTACATATAATATAAGGAATGCTACAGAGCTCCCACTCACTTTCTTGTAAATACAGGCCTCTCCATGACACTGTATAAACCCGAAGTCTTTGATCACCTTATCAAAGCATCGGTTCCAACTTCTTGATGCTTGCTTCAGTCCATAGATTGAACGCTGAAGTTTGCATACTTTGTCAGCATTTTTAGGATCGACAAAACCTTTGGGTTGTACCATATAGGACTCTTCCTCAATGTCTCCATTAAGGAACGCCGTTTTGACATCCATCTGCCAAATCTCATAATCGAAAAATGCAGCTATTGCTAACAAAATCCTCACAGATTTTAGCTTCGCTACGGGTGAGAAAGTCTCATCGTAGTCAACTCCTTGAATTTGTCGGAAACCCTTTGCGACAAGTCGAGCTTTATAGACAAGTAATATTACCATCGACATCTGTTTTTCTCTTGAAGATCCATTTATTCTCGACAGCCTTTCGGCTATCGGGTAAGTCTACCAAAGTCCATACTTTGTTATCATACATGGATCCCATTTCGAATTTCATGGCTTCTTGCCATTTGTTGGAATCCGGGCTCATCATCGCTTCTTCATACGTCGCGGGGTCCTCATCATTGTTATCCACAATCATGACATTTAGACAAGGATCATACCAATCGAGAGTGGCACGTTCCCTTGTCGATCTGCGAGGTTCGGTAGTTTCCTCGTTCGAAGTTTCATGATCATTATCATTAGCTTCCTCTCGTTGCCGGTGTAGGCGGTACATGTACAACTTCCGGTCATTGCGCTACTCGATCAACGAGTATAGATTCATTAATCTCATTGAGTTCTACTTTTCTTCCAGTCACTTCTTTAGTGAGAAATTCTTTCTCAAGAAAGGTTCCGTTCTTAGCAACAAAGATTTTGCCTTCGGATCCGTGATAGAAAGTGTACCCTATAGTTTCCTTAGGGTATCCTATGAAGATGCATTTCTCCGCTTTGGGTTCTAGCTTGTCCGGTTGTAACTTTTTTACATAGGCTTCGCAACCCCAAACTTTAAGGAACGACTGACTTAGGTTTCTTATTAAACCATAATTCATACGGTGTCATTTCTACGGATTTTGATGGTGCTCTATTTAAAGTGAATGCGGCTGTCTCTAATGCATAACTCCAAAATGATAACGGCAAATCAGTAAGAGACATCATAGAACGAACCATATCTAAGAGAGTTCGATTACGACGTTCGGACACACCGTTTCGTTGTGGTGTTCCCGGCGGTGTCAATTGTGAAAGTATTCCGCATTTATTTAAATGCATGCCAAACTCATAACTCAGATATTCACCTCCACGATCAGATCGTAGAAATTTAATCTTCTTGTTTCGTTGATTTTCTACTTCACTTTGGAATTCCTTAAACTTCTCAAAAGTTTCGGATTTATGTTTCATGAAATAGATATACCCATATCTACTCAGATCATCTGTGAAGGTTAGAACATAACGATAACCACCGCGCGATGCTACACTCATTGGTCCGCATACATCGGTATGTATGATTTCCAATAAGTCGGTAGCTCGCTCCATCATACCAGAAAATGGAGTCTTAGTCATTTTTCCCATTAGACATGCTTCGCATCTATCAAGTGACTCAAAGTCAAGTGATTCAAGTAATCCATCAGTATGGAGTTTCTTCATGAGCTTCACTCCAATATGACCAAGACGAGAGTGCCACATATAAGTAGAATTATCATTCAATTTAATTCGCTTAGCATCAATGTTATGTATATGCGTATCACTACTATCGAGATCTAACAGAAATAAGCCATTCTTTTCGGGTGCTCGACCATAAAAGATATTATTCATAAAAATAGAACAACCATTATTCTCAGACTTGAATGAATAACCGTCTTGCATTAAACAAGATCCAGATATAATGTTCATGCTCAACGCGGGTACAAAATAACAATTATTTAGGCTTAAAACTAATCCCGAAGGTAGATGTAGAGGAAGTGTGCCGACAGCGATCACATCGACTTTGGATCCATTTCCAACGCGCATCGTCACTTCATCTTTCAGTAGTCTTCGTTTATTCTTTAGTTCCTGTTTCGAGTTACAAATATGAGCAACCGAACCGAGTATCAAATACCCGTGTACTAGAACGAGAACCAGTGAGATAAACATCTATAACATGTATATCGGATATACCTTCTTTCTTCTTCTTGACAAGGCCGCTCTTCAAATCCGCCAAATACTTGGAGCAATTACGCTTCCAGGTGTCCCTTCTCCTTGCGGTAATAGCACTCAGCATCGGGCTTAGGGCCGTTCTTAGGTTTCATAGGAGGCGTGGCAGCTTTCTTGCCACCCTTCTTGAATTTTCCCTTAGACTTGCCCTGTTTCTTGAAACCGGTGGTCTTGTTGACCATCAACACTTGGTGCTCTTTCTTGATCTCAATCTCAGCAGCTTTTAGCATGCCAAAGAGTTCAGGTAACTCCTTGTTCATGTTCCGCATATTGTCGTTCATCACAAAGTTCTTGTAACTTGGTGGCGGTGATTGAAGGACACGATTAATCCCCAGTCTGTTAGGAATCACTATTCCCAAGTCACTGAGTTTCTTCGCATGCCCGGTCATGGCGAGCATGTGCTCACTAATGGAGCTGCCTTCTTCCATCATACAGCTGAAGAAATGTTTCGATGCTTCATAGCATTCCACGGCTGCATGAGTCTCAAAAATAGCTTTCAGCTCATTCATCAACTCATGAGGATCGTGGTGCTCAAAACGTTTTTGAAGATCGGATTCCAGCATCGCACAGGATGGCACACCGAACTTGAGAGTACCGAGTTTTCCGAGTCTCGTAAACAGCTTTTACTTCATCGGTTTCAGTTTCGCAGGAGGGTCACCTAGCGAGTGCATCAAGCACATATTGCAGATTTCCGCCAGAGAGGAAGATCCTCACATGACGGAACCAATCGGTGAAGTTGCTACCGTTGCTCTTAAGCTTTTCTTTCTCTAGGAACTGGTTAAAATTGATTGGGGACGCCATCTCTACAACATATATTTGCAATAGTTTAGACTAAGTTAATGACAAATTGAGTTCAAATTTTAATTCAACATAATTAAAAATCTAGGTGAACTCCCACTCAAAACAATATCCCTCGCATTGTCTTAGTGATCACACGAACCAAATCCACCACACCATAGTCCGATCATCACGAGACAAGGTGTAATTTCAATGGCGAACACTCAAAGTGTTCATCATATCAATTATATGATTCATGCTCTACCTTTCGGTATCATGTGTTCCGAGACCATGTCTGTACATGCTAGGCTCGTCAAGGCCACCTTAGTATCCGCATGTGCAAATCGGCTTGCACCCGTTGTATGCACTTGTTGATTCTATCACACCCGATCATCACGAGATGCTTCGAAACGACAAGTCTTGGCAACGGTGCTACTAAGGATGAACACTTTATTATCTTGAGATTTTAGTGAGGGATCATCTTATAATGCTACCGTCGCGATCTAAGCAAAATAAGATGCATAAAAGGATTAACATCACATGCAGTTCATATGTGATATGATATGGCCCTTTTGTCTTTGCGCCTTTGATCTTCATCTCCAAAGCACGGACATGATCTCCATCATCTTCGGGCATGATCTCCATCATCGTCGGTGTAGCGTCAAGGTCAATGACGCCGTCTTCATGATTGTCCTCCATGTAGCAACTATTACAACTACCTTGAAATACTACTCAACATGAAATTTAAAGACAACCATAAGGCTCCTGCCGGTTGCCACAATACAATAATGATCATCTCATACATATTCATCATCACATTATGGCCATATCACATCACCAAACCCCGCAAAAACAAGTTAGACGCTCTCTAATTTGGTTTGCATATTTTACGTGGTTTAGGGTTTTCGATATAGATCTAATCTACCTACGAACATGAACCACAACGTTGATACTAATGTTGTCAATAGAAGAGTAAATTGAATCTTTACTATAGTAGGAGAGACAGACACCCGCAAAGCCTCTTATGCAATACAAGTTGCATGTCGAACGAGGAACAAGTCTCATGAACGCGGTCATGTAAAGTTAGTCCGAGCCGCTTCATCCCACTATGCCATAAAGATGCAAAGTACTCAACTAAAGATAACAAGAGCATCAACGCCCAAAAAACCATTGTGTTCTACTCGTGCAACCATCTATGCATAGACACGGCTCTGATACCACTCGTAGGATAACGTTGCATAGAAAACAAAAATTTCCTACCGCGAACACGCAATCCAAGCCAAGATGCAATCTAGAAGACGGTAGCAACGAGGGGGTATCGAGTCTCACCCTTGAAGAGATTCCAAAGCCTACAAGATGAGGCTCTTGTTGCTGCGGTAGACGTTCACTTGCCGCTTGCAAAAGCGCGTAGAAGATCTTGATCACGATCGGTTCCGGCGCCACGAACGGGCAGCACCTCCGTACTCGGTCACACGTTCGGTTGTGACGTCCACCTCCCGTTCCAGCGGGTAGCGGAAGTAGTAGCTC
Organism: Lolium rigidum; assembly: GCF_022539505.1. NCBI lineage: Eukaryota > Viridiplantae > Streptophyta > Magnoliopsida > Poales > Poaceae > Lolium > Lolium rigidum. The sequence continues at coordinate 119,902,858 of NC_061511.1, forward strand.
CTCTTGAATCCGACAGCACGACGGCGTGGTGTCGGTGGCGGTGGAGAACTCCGGCGGAGCTTCGCTAAAGCACGCGGGAGCTATGGAGGAGAGGGGGGCGGCTAGGGTTTGGGAGGGGTGGCCGGCCACTCAAGGGGGGCGGCCAGGTTGTGGTCTTGGGGTGGCCGGCCCCTCCCTTGGCCCCTCATTATATAGGTGGATCCCCAAGAGTTGGTCTCCAAGTCTTCGAATAAGACCCGAACCAAAAACCTTCCAAAAGGAGGGGAAACCTAGCCAAGCTAGGACTCCCACCAAAGGTGGGAGTTCCACCTCCCATATGGGGGGGTGGCCGGCCCCCTAAGGGGAGTCCACTTGGGACTCCTCCCCCACTAGGGTTGGCCGGCCATGGAGGTGGAGTCCCATGTGGACTCCACCTTCCTTGGTGGTTTCTTCCGGACTTTTCTAGAACCTTCTAGAACCTTCCATAGAACCTTCCGCGACATTTTAATTCACATAAAATGACATCCTATATATGAATCTTATTCTCCGGACCATTCCGGAACTCCTCGTGATGTCCGGGATCTCATCCGGGACTCCGAACAAATATTCGAACTCCATTCCATATTCAAGTACTACCATTTCAACATCCAACTTCAAGTGTGTCACCCTACGGTTCGTGAACTATGCGGACATGGTTGAGTTCTTACTCCGACCAATAACCAATAGCGGGATCTGGAGATCCATAATGACTCCCACATATTCAACGATGACTTTAGTGATCGAATGAACCATTCACATACAATACCAATTCCCTTTGTCACGCGATATTTTACTTGTCCGAGGTTTGATCTTCGGTATCACTCCATACCTTGTTCAACCTCGTCTCCCGACAAGTACTCTTTACTCGTACCGTGGTATGTGGTCTCTTATGAACTTATTCATATGCTTGCAAGACATTAGACGACATTCCACCGAGAGGGCCCAGAGTATATCTATCCGTCATCGGGATGGACAAATCCCACTGTTGATCCATATGCCTCAACTCATACTTTCCGGATACTTAATCCCACCTTTATAGCCACCCATTTACGCAAGTGGTGTTTGATGTAATCAAAGTACCTTTCCGGTATAAGTGATTTATATGATCTCATGGTCATAAGGACTAGGTAATTATGTATCGAAAGCTTATAGCAAATAACTTAATGACGAGATCTTATGCTACGCTTTAATTTGGGTGTATCCATTATATCATTCATACAATGATATAACCTTGTTATTAATAACATCCAATGTTCATGATTATGAAACTAATCATCCATTAATCAACAAGCTAGTTAAGAGGCATACTAGGGACTCTTTGTTGTTTACATATCACACATGTATCAATGTTTCGGTTAATACAATTATAGCATGGTATATAAACATTTATCATAAACATAAAGATATATAATAACCACTTTTATTATTGCCTCTTGGGCATATCTCCAACAAGAGGGGTCGTGGGCCCCCTCCCCACAAGGCGGCGCGGCCAGGGCTGGGCCCGCGCCGGCCTATGGGGGGCCCATGGCGGCCCTCCTCGGCTCCACCTTTTGGCTACCTCCGTCTTCTGGAAAAATAGGATTTTCAATATAATTCCCGTCAATTGCTGATCTTCCGAAATATTGCATTCTGACGGCGCTTTTTCCAGCAGAATCCTGACTCCGGTGCGCGATCCTCCAATAATCATGAAACATGCAAAATAGATGAAATAACATAAGTATCATCTCCCAATACGAAAGATATCAATGAATAACAGTAAATTATGATATAAAATAGTGATGCAAAATGGACGTATCAACTCCCCCCAAGCTTAGACTTCGCTTGTCCCCGAGCGAAACTGAACTCAGTAAACAAGACCACATGTTTATGGAGTGAAGAGTCGATAAATAAAATACGGACAAGAAGCATCATATTAATTCACACAAGGCATTCTAGTGAACAACTTCCCAATATGATTCAACTTGAAACAAGTAAAAGGAGATCACAAATAAAGGTGCATAGGAAATCATAATTGGTGATGGCAAACTTCGTTCTTGGTCAGAGAACATTTAACAAATTGTACTTATTTATCAAGCAGCGCTCTTATATCAAGGCTTATAGCAAAATTTGCATACTCAATCATAATAATCTTCTCATAATCATTGATAATCTTCAAAGCTATATTCATTCAGATAAAACTCGTACTAAACAAGGAAGAATAAAAGACATGATTAAATATATCACAATATAGATGGTTGGATCACAACAACTCAATTGCTTGCTTAAGATAGAGGGAAATAGGTTTACTGACTCAACATGAGAATAAAAGATAGGCCCTTCGCAGAGGGAAGCAGGGATTAAATCATGTGCTAGAGCTTTTCGAGTTTTGAAATCACATAGACAGCATAAAACTAAAGTTTTGAGAGGTGTTTATTGTTGTCAACGACTGGTAGCGGGTACTCTAACCCCCTTGCCAGAAAAACTCTCAAAGAGCGGCTCCCATGAAGAACGTTATCTCTACCAGCAAGGTAGATCATCCCTCTTCTCTTTTGTTTACACATGTATTTTAGTTTATTTAAGGATGACACTCCTCCCAACCTTTGCTTTCTCAAGCCATGGCTAACCGAATCCTCGGGTGCCTTCCAACATTTCACATACCATGGAGGAGTGTCTATTGCAAAATTAAGTTGCTTACTGATGAATCAGAGAAAAACATGTGAAGAGGATTATTAATGAGAGTTAATTAATTGGGGCTGGGAACCCCGTTGCCAGCTCTTTTTGCAAAATTATAGGATAAGTGGATGAAGCCACTAGTCCATTAGTAAAAGCTGCCCAACAAGATTGAAAGATAAAACACCACATACTTCCTCATGAGCTATAAAACATTGACACAAATAAGGGATGATAACTTTTGAATTGTTTAAAGGTAGCACATGAAGTATTTACTTGGAATGGCGCAAAATACCACATAATAGGTAGTTATGGTGGACACTGATGGCATAGGTTTGGTCTAAGGGTTTGGATGCACGAGAAGCATTCCCTCTCAGTACAGGTATTTGGCTAGCAAGGTTGATTAGCAAGCATAAGAGTTGAGGGAAACAAACAAATATACATGTGATAGAAACAATCATGCATCTTCCTTGTAAGCACAAACAATTTTAACTTCATAATACCAAGCTCATAGCTAACAAGAAAGAAAGATAATGAAACAACATATCAACATGTATTTCTTCTCTACTTAAACTCAAAGTGTTGTTGCTATTGACCAATGCTAAGTTTGCCAAAACCAAATAGATTTAATCAATGCTCCCAAAGTGATACCAATACTAACAACAAGATCAATCACATAATAGAGATTGCAAACTAAAATAAGATGTGCAAAATGTAAATGATAAAACTTCTCATTAATATTCCATAACGATAACTACACCAAGGGATACATAGATAACCAACTAAAGAGAGATACTTCCATACCGCAACACATCTTATATGATAACTTCCCTACTCATGATATGACACTACTTGATAATAAAAAGCTAAAAGATAGTGATGATGTGATACCGCGGCACTCCCCCAAGCTTGGAACAAACCAAGGGGATGCCAATACCGATGATGAATTACTCCTTCGGTGGTGATGGTGAATCCTTGCCATCATCAGACTTCCAAGGAAGAGGCTCTCCATCAACAAACGACATCTTGGTCTCCGGAATCCTGAAACTAGCAGCATAACTTATGTGTTTAAACCTGTTTTCATACTCACAGTTTTGATTCTGAACATCATAGAGTTGAGCTTGGAGTTTGTTGGTAGTGTCGTGAAGCGAGAAGATATCGTCCCACAACTTTGAGTCTCCTTCTTGTGTCCGTCAATAAGTTCAGACACGATCTTGTGGAAGATGTCCACTTCACGCTCAGCCATCTTCTTGTAATTGAAGACCTCTTGTTCTAGTTTCTCCACCCTGTCTTCCAAGCTTCCTTCTCCTTTAGGACCCTGGACATCTTTGATCTGCAACTCTTCATCTACGAGCAGCAATTCCTTGGGATGAATCTTCAGCTCGTTCATGTACGGGTTGACGACGTCCTCAAAGAAGCTGTCCTTCGGAGTTCCCGACGAAGACATGGTGGCTCTAGATCCGAAGCAGATCCTGGCAGAAAACAGCTCGAAACAAAACGCGACGAGAAAACGATATACGGACCTCCAGTGGTTCGGGGGATTATATAGCAGAAATTTCCACGACAGAAGGAAAGTACCAGGTCGAACAAGAGTCGGAGGGGGACACCGAGGGGCTCTCCTCATAGGGCGGCGCGGCCAGGCTGGGGCCCGCGCCGGCCTATGGGGGCACGCCCTCGTGCGTCTCCTCCATGCCGTTTCGATCTCGTATTTTTTCATATTTTCCAAAAATAGCAAAAACATACTTCGGGCAGTTAAACGCGGACTTTTTATTACCAGTATTGTTACCTATTCAAAGTCGAACTCTGCAGAACTGTCTGTTTGACCTTTGATGAAAGCTTCCGGAGTCACCACTTGAATAACATCAACATCTTTATTATAAGAATCTCCAGAGATATAGTGCTTGAGTCTTTGTCCATTCACTACTTGTGTGGCATCACCTTGCAGAGAACTAATTTTAATTGCCCCTGAACGATACACCTCCACAATGACATATGGTCCTTCCCATTTTGAGAGTAATTTCCCTGCAAAAAATCTGAGACGAGACCGATACAATAGGACTTTATCTCCAACATTAAATTCTCTTTTGATAATTCTTCTTTCATGCCATTTCTTAACTTTCTCCTTAAAGAGTTTAGCATTTTCATATGCTTCATTTCTCCATTCATCTAAAGAACTCAATTGTAGAAATCTCTTCTTACCGGCAAGTTTAGGATCTTTATTTAGTTCTCTTACAGCCCAATAAGCTTTGTGCTCTAGTTCTAAAGGTAAATGACAAGCTTTCCCATAAACCATTTTATACGGTGACATACCCATAGGATTTTTATAAGCAGTTCTATAAGCCCATAATGCTTCTTTCAATTTAATAGCCCAGTTCTTTCTAGATTTATTAACAGTCTTTCCCAAGATAGATTTAATCTCTCTATTTGATAATTCTACTTGCCCGCTAGTTTGAGGATGATAAGCGGAAGCAATCCTATGATTAATACCATATTTAGCAAGAGTTTTTCTAAAACCACCATGAATAAAATGAGAACCTCCATCAGTCATAATATATCTAGGTACTCCAAATCTAGGAAAAATAATATCTAAAAGCATTTTCGAAGAAGTCTCACCATCAGCACTTTTTGTGGGTATAGCTTCCACCCATTTAGTAACATAATCAACAGCGACAAGTATATGAGTGTTACCTTCTGAAGAAGGGAAAGGACCCATGAAGTCAAATCCCCAACAATCGAATGGTTCACTAACAAGAGTATAATTCATAGGCATTTCATTGCGTCTCGGAGATATTACCAACCCTTTGACATTCATCACAAGATAAAATAAACTTCCTTGCATCTTTGAAGAGAGTTGGCCAATAAAAACCTGATTGTAGAACCTATTGCGCGGTTCTATCTCCGGCGTGATGTCCTCCATAAACACTACCATGACACTTACTCAATATCTCTTGTTGTTCATATTCGGGAACACATCTTCGCATAATACCATCCACTCCTTCTTTATATAAGTGTGGGTCATCCCAAAAATAATGCCTCAAGTCATAAAAGAATTTCCTCCTTTGCTGAGCTGAAAAGGTTGGAGGCAAGTACTTGGATACAATAAAGTTAGCATAATCAGCATACCAAGGACTATCTCGCGAGTTCACCTTTATTACAGCCAATTGTTCATTTGGAAAACTATCATTAACAGGAACAAGATCATAAGCAATATTTTCCAATCTAGATAAATTATCAGCAACAGGATTATCAGCACCTTTCCTATCTATAATATGTAAATCAAATGCTTCCAAAAGAAGCACCCATCTAATAAGCCTTGGCTTAGCATCTTTCTTCGTCATAAGGTATCTAATTGCAGCATGATCAGTATGAATTGTGACTTTTGAATCAACAATATAGGATCTAAACTTGTCACAAGCAAATACTACAACTAATAATTCTTTTTCAGTTGTAGCATAATTTCTTTGAGCAGCATCAAGAGTTTTGCTAGCATAATGAATAAAATTTAATTTTTTATCTACTCGCTGTCCAAGAACAGCGCCTACAGCAAAATCACTAGCATCACACATAATTTCAAAAGGTATGTTCCAATCAGGAGGTTCAACTACAGGAGCAATTGTTAAGGCTTTCTTTAGAGTTTCAAAAGCTTCCTTACAATCATCATCAAAAACAAAAGGTACATCTTTTTGAAAAAGATTAGTAAGAGGCTTTGAAATCTTGGAGAAATCTTTAATAAATCTCCTATAAAACCCAGCATGACCAAGAACACTACGAATACCTTTAACATCCCTCGGATAGGGCATCTTCTCAATTGCTTCAACTTCAGCTCTATCAACTTCAATACCTCTCTCGGAAATTTTATGTCCCAATACAATTCCTTCATTAACCATAAAGTGGCATTTCTCCCAATTAAGAACAAGGTTGGTTTCTTCACACCTCTGCAATACTTTATCAAGGTTTCGCAAGCAATTATCAAAAGAATTCCCATAGACAGAAAAATCATCCATGAATACCTCTACAATATTCTCACAAAAGCCATGAAAAATAGCAGACATGCATCTTTGAAAAGTAGCAGGAGCATTACATAAACCAAAAGGCATACGTCTATAAGCATAAGTTCCATAGGGACAAGTGAAAGTGGTTTGCTCTTGATCTTTAGTTTTAACAGCAATTTTTGAAAACCCAGAATAACCATCAAGAAAGCAAAAATGAGTATTTTTAGACAACCTCTCTAACAATTGATCAATAAAGGGTAAAGGGTAATGATCTTTCTTAGTAACCTTGTTAACTTCTCAATAATCAATGCACATTCTATATCCTACAACTACTCTTTGAGGGATGAGCTCATCATTATCATTAGGCACAACAGTCATTCCTCCTTTCTTAGGAGCACAATGCACAGGACTAACCCATCTACTATCAGCAATAGGATATATAATACCAGCTTCAAGAAGTTTTAATACCTCATTCCTCACCACATCCTTCATCTTCGGAATTAGAAGACGCTGATGTTCAACAACAGGCTTTGCATCATCTTCCATATTGATAGCATGTTGGCAAATAGAGGGAGAAATACCCTTCAAATCATCAAGAGTGTAGCCAATAGCTCCTCGGTGTTTCTTCAATATTTCCAATAACCTTTCTTCCTCAAATTCTGAAAGTTTAGAACTAATAATAACAGGATATATTTTCTTATCATCAATATGAGCATACTTAAGATTATCAGGCAATGGTTTTAAATCAAAAACAGGATCCTCCTTTGGTGGTGGTGTTGTACCTAAATCTTCAACCGACAAGTCATGTTTAAGATAGGTTGACGGAGGAAAATTTCATCAAGCTCATTTCTTTCTTCCCTAAAGACTTCACTCTCACTATCCTCCAAATGTTCCTGTGATACGTCTCCGACGTATCGATAATTTCTTATGTTCTATGCCATATTATTGATGATACCTACATGTTTTATGCACACTTTATGTCATATTCGTGCATTTTCTGGAACTAACCTATTAACAAGATGCCGAAGTGCCAGCTTCTGTTTTCTCGCTGTTTTTGGTTTCGTAAATCCTAGTAACGAAATATTCTCGGAATCGGACGAAATCAACGCCCGGGTTCCTATTTTTCCCGGAACCATCCGGAACACACGAGAACCGCCGAGAAGGGGGACAGGGCCACCAAACCACACCCCGGCGCGGCTAGGGGGCGCCCCTATGGTTTGGGCAGCCCGTGGCCCCTCCGACTCCGACTCTTCGCCTATTTAAGCCGTCGTGACCTAAAAACATCGACGAAAAGACGAACCTCCGGAAAGACTCCGGGCGCCGCCACATCGCGAAACTCCAATTCGGGGGACGAAGTCTCCGTTCCGGCACCCTGCCGGGACGGGGAATTGCCCCGGAGCCGTCTCCACCGCCGTCTTCACCGCCATCTTCACCGCCATCGCTGCCTCCATGATGAGGAGGGAGTAATCCACCCCCGAGGCTGAGGGCTCCGCTGTAGCTATGTGGTTCATCTCTCTCCCATGTACCTCAATACAATAATCTCATGAGCTGCTTTACATGATTGAGATTCATATGAGTTTTGTATCACCACTATTCTATGTGCTACTCTAGCAAAGTTATTAAAGTAGTTCTATTCCTCCCGCACGTGTATAAAGGCGACGAGTGTGTGCACCGTGTTAGTACTTGGTTTATGCTATGATCATGATCTCTTGTAGATTGCGAAGTTAACTATTGCTATGATAATATTGATGTGATCTATTCCTCCTACATATGCATGAAGGTGACAGTGTGCATGCTATGTTAGTACTTGGTTTAGTCTTTTGATCTATCTTACACTAAAGGTTACTAAAATATGAGCATTATTGTGGAGCTTGTTAACTCCGGCATTGAGGGTTCGTTTAATCCTACGCAATGTGTTCATCATCCAACAAGAGTGTAGAGTATGCATTTATCTATTCTGTTATGTGATCAATGTTGAGAGTGTCCACTAGTGAAAGTCTAATCCCTAGGCCTTGTTCCTAAATATCGCTATCGCTGCTTGTTTACTCGTTTTACTCGCGTTACTACTGCTTGTTTACTATCCCGGGCAAAGCACTTTTCTGGTGCCGTTGCTACTACTTATTCATACCACCTGTATTTCACTATCTCTTCGCCGAACCAGTGCACCTATTAGGTGTGTTGGGGACACAAGAGACTTCTTGCTTTGTGGTTGCAGGGTTGCATGAGAGGGATATCTTTGACCTCTTCCTCCCTGAGATCGATAAACCTTGGGTAATCCACTTAAGGGAAACTTGTCTGCTGTTCTACAAACCTCTCGCTCTTGGAGGCCCAACACTGTCTACAAGAATAGAAGCTCCCGTAGACATCAAGCACTTTTCCGGCGCCGTTGCCGGGGAGGAAAGGTAAAAAGGCACTCATACTCCGGTTCCAGGTAACGATACTTTTCTGGCGCCATTGTGTTTGTGCTCGAAGCTATTTCCTTTAGATCCTGCAATTGCATCTTTTTGTTTCTTGTTTACACTAGTTAGGCATAATGGAAAACAACAAAAAAATTAGTGAGCTTTTTAATCTTTTTCCTGATTTAGAATTGTTTGGTGCAAACATTAAAAAACCAATGGAACCTCATTTGCATGCTAGGAGCGATGTTATTAGTATGAATGCAATTATTGCTAATGCTATGGAGAAGTCTAAGCTTGGGGAAGCTGGTTTTCATGATCTTTTTAGTCCCCCAAGCATTGAGGAGAAAATTTTCTTTGATAATACTTTATCTCCCATATGCGATAACTCTAATGATGCTTGTGATATTTTAAATGCACCTACTGAAAGTACTCCATATAAAATACCTATGAAAATTATTGAACGTGTTATGGATAACCGCTATGAAGGGGATGGAACTGTGCATCCTGGAGATCATTTATTGTTTTTGCATGAATTATGCGGGTTATTCAAGTGTGCAGGTATCTCTATGGATGAAGTGAAGAAGAAATTATTCTCTATGTCGTTGTCTGGTAAAGCGGCGCATTGGCATAAACTGCTGAAGGATGAGCATTCTCTTGATTGGAAGGATATTGTGCATCTATTTTATTCTAAATTCTATCCTCCAAGTGAAATTCACAAAGACCGAAACCGAATATATAATTTCTGGCCTCATGATGGAGAGAGTATTGCCCAAGCATGGGAGAGATTGAAGTCTTTAATGCTCAAATGCCCCAATCATGAGCTTCCGGGTAATATCATTATTGATAATTTCTATGCGAGACTTTCTCTTCAAGATAAGACTTTGCTGGATGCTACTTGTTCCGGATCATTCACGCGCAACAAAGAAGAGTTTAAAAGGGACCTTCTTGATCGGATTAAGGAGAACGCTGAAGATTGGGAGAACGACAAAGGTAAAGAGTCAGGTATAAATTATGATTATGAATGCATTGAAGCTTTTATGGATACCGATAAATTTCGAAATATGAGTACTACTTATGGTCTTGACTCTCAAGTTGCTGCAAATCTTTACAAAGCCTTTGCTTCTCATTTTGAATTGCCCAAAAAGAATTTTGATAAGTATCATGAACCTTTTAAAGAGACTTGCATGAATAATGAAATTGTTGTTAATTATTGCAATAAGCATGCTCAAACTCCTAAGAATGCTATTTCCTATAAGCATGTTAATTTTTGTGGAATACATAGACCTTGTGGAATTAATCAAATCAAAGATGAATATTGTATCCATCATGCTAATGAAAAAACTAGAAAGTGGTTTAGGGCTCTAGATGATCTTGGTAAAAAAGTTTGTGCCCTCTATCCTTTTATTTGTGAAGTTTGCCATGAAGTGGGTCATTTTAATTTTCAATGCTCCTCCAATGATAATTTGAACCCAATGAGTGCTGCAAATTTGTATTGTGATGATGAAATTACTCCTAATCAGCATGATGAACTTACTTTATTTTTGGGGTGTGAAGAACTGTCGAGAAAAATCTCTTTGTTACATATGAGTGATCTTGATGTTGATGATGTCCTGCGTGGGTGTTTTTCTTATTGCATTGATAATAGCCATACAAATACTTACATACAAAATATTTTAGAAGATGACACCTTGCCAAAATATGATAGGACCACTGTGTGTTTTCAACTAATTAATGAAAAGGAGGGATCCTCCCAAGTTTCTTCTATTGTTTCTGAAAGTAAATCAGGTTATGCGGACAAGCCACCCTTCAAGCCTCTTCCTCCTAAAAAAGGGAACGAGGAGAAGGAAGAGAAGAAGAAGAAGAAGGGAACGAAGAAGAAGAAGAAGAATGAGAATAAAAATAAAGAGGTAACGGCGTATCCCCGCGTGAATGAGATAACGCTAGGTAACCGTAAGTATGTTGCTCCTAATGATTATTGTGACAATGAATCTGAATACGATGATCTTCCTATGCCCTTTACATACATTAGCGATCATGATTTGAATGAGCACACTACTTTTGATATTACAAATCTCCGGGAAACTAATTCTGAAAATGATGATAATAATTGCCATAGTGTCGGTGCTATCCATGCTTCCTCCCATAATGATATAGAAAGCTCTAAGCTTGGGGAAGAGGTGTTTCCTTTAGCTACTGGTCATTATGTTCTTGATACATCTCCTTCTAATAACAATGATGGTGTGGACACAGATAAACCGACTGTGAAAGATAACTATTCTATTTCCTATGATGACACTGTGCCCCCGATCTCTGATGATTATTATAAAGAATGCTATGATATAGGTTCTAACTATCCTTATGAAACTTGTCATAGTCATGATTGGATTACTAAAAACAATTCCCTTAATATGCAATTTGTTTACCATGTTCAAATTCTTGATAATAATCTTACTCCAATTACTATTAATGAGAATAACTCTTCTTATGCCAAATTTAATGATACTTCTATGCATATGAACCATGATAAGAATGTTTTAAGTGATGGGTATATTGTGGATTTCATCAATGATGCTACTGAAAGTTATTATGAGAGAGGGAAATATGGTTATACGCATTTCAATAATATTAAGTTTCCCCTCTTTATGTTGAGAATCTTGAAGTTACTCGTGTTTTATCCTCTTATGCTTGTCACTTTGTTCTTCATGAATTCATTTGTGTACAAGACTCCTCTTCATAGGAAGCATGTTAGACTTAAATGTGTTTTGGATTTGCTTCTTGATGCTCTCTTTTTGCTCCAGATACTATTTCCTGCGAGCGCAACATTAAAACTGCTGAGCCCATCTTAATGGCTATAAAGAAAGAACTTCTTGGGAGATAACCCATGTGTTTATTTTGCTACAGTACTTTGTTTTATATTTGTGTCTTGGAAGTTGTTTACTACTCTAGCAACCTCTCTTTATCTTAGTTTTTTGTTTTGTTGTGCCAAGTAAAGTCTTTGATAGTAAAGTAAGTACTAGATTTGGATTACTGCGCAGTTCCAGATTTCTTTGCTGTCACGAATCTGGGTCTAATTCTCTGTAGGTAACTCAGAAAATTATGCCAATTTACGTGAGTGATCCTCAGATATGTACGCAACTTTCATTCAATTTGGGAATTTTCGTTTGAGCAAGTCTGGTGGTCTAATAAAATCCATCTTTACGGACTGTTCTGTTTTGACAGATTCTGTCTTTTATTTCGCATTGCCTCTTTTGCTATGTTGGATGAATTTATTTGATCCATTAATGTCCAGTAGCTTTATGCAATGTCCAGAAGTGTTAAGAATGATTGTGTCACCTCTGAACATGTGAATTTTTATTGTCCACTAACCCTCTAATGAGTTGTTTCGAGTTTGGTGTGGAGGAAGTTTTCAAGGGTCAAGAGAGGAGGATGATATACTATGATCAAGGAGAGTGAAAGCTCTAAGCTTGGGGATGCCCCGGTGGTTCACCCCTGCATATTCTAAGAAGACTCAAGCGTCTAAGCTTGGGGATGCCCAAGGCATCCCCTTCTTCATCGACAAATTATCAGGTTCCTTCTCTTGAAACTATATTTTTATTCGGCCACATCTTATGTACTTTACTTGGAGCGTCTGTGTGCTTTTGTTTTTTGTTTTTGTTTGAATAAATGCTTGTGTGGGAGAGAGACACGCTCCGCTGGTTCATATGAACACATGTGTTCTTAGCTTTTAATTTTCATGGCGAAGTTTCTTCTTCGTTAAATTATTATATGGTTGGAATTGGAAAATGATACATGTAGTAAATTGCTATAATGTCTTGGATAATTTGATACTTGGCAATTGTTGTGCTCATGTTTAAGCTCTTGCATCATATACTTTGCACCCATTAATGAAGAAATACTTAGAGCTTGCTAATTTGGTTTGCATATTTGGTTTCTCTAGAGTCTAGATAACATCTAGTATTGAGTTTTGAACAACAAGGAAGACGGTATGGAGTCTTATAATGTTTACCATATGTCTTTTATGTGAGTTTTGCTGTACCGTTCATCCTTGTGTTTGTTTCAAATAACCTTGCTAGCCTAAACCTTGTATCGAGAGGGAATACTTCTCATGCATCCAAAATCCTTGAGCCAACCACTATGCCATTTGTGTCCACCATACCTACCTACTACATGGTATTTAACCGCCATTCCAAAGTAAATTGCTTGAGTGCTACCTTTAAAATTCCATCATTCACCTTTGCAATATATAGCTCATGGGACAAATAGCTTAAAAACTATTGTGGTATTGAATATGTACTTATGCACTTTATCTCTTATTAAGTTGCTTGTTGAGCGATAACCATGTTTACGGGGACGCCATCAACTATTCTTCGTTGGATATCATGTGAGTTGCTATGCATGTCCGTCTTGTCTGAAGCAAGAGAGATCTACCACCTTCATGGTTGGAGCATGCATATTGTTAGAGAAGAACTTTGGGCCGCTAACTAAAGCCATGATTCATGGTGGAAGTTTCAGTTTTGGACACATATCCTCAATCTCATATGAGAATAATAATTGTTGCCACATGCTTATGCATTAAAGAGGAGTCCATTATCTGTTGTCCATGTTGTCCCGGTATGGATGTCTAAGTTGAGAATAATCAAAAGCGAGAAATCCAAAATGCGAGCTTTCTCCTTAGACCTTTGTACAGGCGGCATGGAGGTACCCCATTGTGACACTTGGTCAAAACATGTGCATTGCAAAGATCCGGTAGTCCAAGTTAATTAGGACAAGGGGCGGGCACTATTAGTATACTATGCATGAGACTTGCAACTTGTAAGATATAATGTACATAACTCATATGCTTTATTACTACCGTTGACAAAATTGTTTCATGTTTTCAAAATAAAAGCTCTAGCACAAATATAGCAATCGATGCTTTCCTCTTTGAAGGACCATTCTTTTTACTTTTATGTTGAGTCAGTTCACCTATTTCTCTCCACCTCAAGAAGCAAACACTTGTGTGAACCGTGCATTGATTCCTACATACTTGCATATTGTACTTGTTATATTACTCTATGTTGACAATTATCCATGAGATATACATGTTACAAGTTGAAAGCAACCGCTGAAACTTAATCTTCCTTTGTGTTGCTTCAATACCTTTACTTTGATTTATTGCTTTATGAGTTAACTCTTATGCAAGACTTATTAATACTTGTCTTGAAGTACTATTCATGAAAAGTCTTTGCTATATGATTCACTTGTTTACTCATGTCATTACCATTGTTTTGATCGCTGCATCCACTACATATGTTTACAAATAGTATGATCAACGTTATGATGGCATATCACTTCAGAAATTATCTTTGTTATCGTTTTACCTGCTCGGGACGAGCAGAACTAAGCTTGGGGATGCTTGATACGTCTCCGACGTATCGATAATTTCTTATGTTCTATGCCATATTATTGATGATACCTACATGTTTTATGCACACTTTATGTCATATTCGTGCATTTTCTGGAACTAACCTATTAACAAGATGCCGAAGTGCCGGTTCTGTTTTACTGCTGTTTTTGGTTTCAGAAATCCTAGTAACGAAATATTCTCGGAATCGGACGAAATCAACGCCCAGGTTCCTATTTTTCCCGGAACCATCCAGAACACACGAGAACTGCCAGAGAAGGGGGACAGGGCCACCAAACCACACCCCGGCGCGGCCGGGGGGGGGGCCCTATGGTTTGGGCAGCCCGTGGCCCCTCCGACTCCGACTCTTCGCCTATTTAAGCCGTCGTGACCTAAAAACATCGACAGAAAAGACGAACCTCCAGAAAGACTCCAGGGGCGCCGCCACATCGCGAAACTCCAATTCGGGGGACGAAGTCTCTGTTCCGGCACCTGCCGGGACGGGGAATTGCCCCCGGAGCCGTCTCCACCGCCGTCTTCACCGCCATCTTCACCGCCATCGCTGCCTCCATGATGAGGAGGGAGTAATCCACCCCGAGGCTGAGGGCTCCGTCTGTAACTATGTGGTTCATCTCTCTCCCATGTACCTCAATACAATAATCTCATGAGCTGCTTTACATGATTGAGATTCATATGAGTTTTGTATCACCACTATTCTATGTGCTACTCTAGCAAAGTTATTAAAGTAGTTCTATTCCTCCTGCACGTGTATAAAGGCGACAGTGTGTGCACCGTGTTAGTACTTGGTTTATGCTATGATCATGATCTCTTGTAGATTGCGAAGTTAACTATTGCTATGATAATATTGATGTGATCTATTCCTCCTACATATGCATGAAGGTGACGAGTGTGCATGCTATGTTAGTACTTGGTTTAGTCTTTTGATCTATCTTACACTAAAGGTTACTAAAATATGAGCATTATTGTGGAGCTTGTTAACTCCGGCATTGAGGGTTCGTGTAATCCTACGCAATGTGTTCATCATCCAACAAGAGTGTAGAGTATGCATTTATCTATTCTGTTATGTGATCAATGTTGAGAGTGTCCACTAGTGAAAGTCTAATCCCTAGGCCTTGTTCCTAAATACTGCTATCGCTGCTTGTTTCTTGTTTCTTTGCGTTACTACTGCTTGTTTACTTGTCTCGGGCAAAGCACTTTTACGGTGCCGTTGCTACTACTTATTCATACCACCTGTATTTCACTATCTCTTCGCCGAACTAGTGCACCTATTAGGTGTGTTGGGGACACAAGAGACTTCTTGCTTTGTGGTTGCGGGGTTGCATGAGAGGGATATCTTTGACCTCTTCCTCCCTGAGATCGATAAACCTTGGGTAATCCACTTAAGGGAAACTTGCTGCTGTTCTACAAACCTCTGCTCTTGGAGGCCCAACACTGTCTACAAGAATAGAAGCTCCCGTAGACATCATCCAGCAAAGGATTATTAGGAGCAAGAGCAATAGACGCGCCTTTGTTAAACTCTAAAATCATTATTAGGCAAATCAGCTTTATAAGGAGTTTTGGCAAATTTAGAGAAACTAAACTCATAAGATTCACCAGCAAATTTAGTCACAATTTTTTCCTTCTTGCAATCTATAACAGCTCCACAAGTATTTAAGAAAGGTCTACCAAAAATAATAGGACAAGACTTACTAGCAGCAGAACCAAGTACCAAAAAGTCAGCAGGATATTTAATCTTACCACATAGAACTTCCACATCTCGAACAATACCAATAGGAGAGTGTTGCCTGCCAAAACCCACCGGCGAGCAGCGACGAGCAACACGAAGAGCCGGGAGGCTCCCAGAACTGCTGGTGGGTCCTGGTCCCTCGGGCGACGGCCCGCAAAGCTCCAACACACGTCCTGGCTGTTGCGAGGGCGTGCCACCTGACCTATACCTGGTCAGGAAGGTGATGGATTGCTTCAATTAGTTTCCTGCATGGCAGACACGTAAACATTAAATCCGAGCCTCGATCGGCTCTCAGGTTATCCTGTGAATCAGCTCAAAGAGCCGATTCACCCATGGTTCGTATTGGATCTACGTTAACATGGGGATCCTGCTTGATCAATACCAAGTTAAATCAATCTACGACAGTCTAGGGCTTTCACCGCATAATTGGAACGTCCTACACGTAGTTGAGCCTGGCAGATACGAAAGATAACAGAAAACTAATCCAAGAAGAGGCCTAAAAACCAACACAGAGTCAATTCCCGGAACAACCCCTCTTGGATTGGCAAACCATACCTCACGCACTCTTTGGATCGCTCAACCCGTTTGCAAGACCTGACCATGCGGATATCAAACAAATCCTTGGATAACAAGGAACAACCATAACAGATCAGATCTACTAAATAAAGTCCAAGCAAGGTGTTGCCCTTACACCTAAGATAGGTGCAAAGGCAGCTAGATATTTAAGGGCAGCATAACTAAGCAAACATATCAGAAAAGTACCGATGCTAGCCCAGAAACATCTATGATAACGGTGTTACTCGCCATCAACAAGGCTTCAGTACGAGCAACACAAAACAACGAATAAACTGATACTGCCTAGATCGCAAGATGCGATCTAGGTAGCATGACGCTTACCTGGAAGAAACCCTCGAAACAAGGGGTGGCGATGCGCCTAGATCGTGTTTGTTGTGAACGTGATCGTCCTCCTTTCTCAATAACCCTAGGTACATATTTATAGTTTGTGGACTTTCTATCTTTGGAATAAACCTAACTGTGTACGAACCAAACTCTATCTCTTAATTCTAAACTGAAACACGATCTACCATAATGTACAAATATACGGGCAATCTAGCCCAAATTCTCGCACGAGGCCGATTCAGAAACACTTTATGTGCATATCCTCCAAGCCCATCTCAATCACGACCCATCTCCTGATTTGGCTAAAATCCGGTGATAACACATGCCCCCTGGTTTTGGCAATAATAATTCCAAAACCACTCTATTTTCCTTCATCGGGTTACGCGTTGCAGAGCAGAACCGCTACAATGCCCTTCCATCATGATGCCTTGCCTTCTCAACTTCTCCGTATTGCACGATTTGACAGTTTTGGCACCGCATCCTCGAAAATTGCCACAACATTGAATCATCTTTCACTATATCCCCTTTATTTAACCTCATCCGAGCAGTTCGCCTCTTCATTCTCCTGTTCCGAATAGCAATCGAAAAAACCCTCCTCTGCAACCATGGACTCCTCCTCTGCCTCTTCGGGTCTCTCCTTCCAATCCTCCTCCTCCAGCGAGCCGGCGCCGGAGTACGACCCGATAGCGGCGTACGAGGCCCGCGCCCCACTGTGGTGGGACGAGGTGGATTGGGACTACGCTGTCGGGTCAGAGGATGATGAATCCTTGACCGACGGGGAGGATAACCTCCAGTTCCTCGTGGACGGGGAGTTGGAGGAAGAGAGCGACGACGACGCTTTCTCCTGGGGCGAGGACCTCTCCTCTGATGAAGAGGATGAAGCGGAGGACGACACCTCCTCTGATGACTACCCGCCGGTGAAGCGCTTCCGCGCCGGGTCGGAAGACGACGACGACGACGAAGAAGAAGCCCCTGCGGCGGCTCCGGCGGCAGCCGACGAAGACATCGCCGGCAGCAGCGCCGATAGCGGCGAGGACGGCGACGACGAGGGCAGCGACGGCCCCTAGATTAGGGACTACTAGAATAGGGCTAGTAGTAGTGCATTAGGCAGCAGATCCTCCTTTTGTGAGCAATCGGCTCTTATTGTAAAATCCCCCTTTTAATCAATGAAGAAGGCTTCCATGTTTGATTTTTCTGATTGTCAAAGTGGGTCAACGCACAAAGAGCCGATAGCAACGCATCGGTCTTTACCTTAACACGCCACCGGAATTCACCCCACCGGCTCCTGTGGTCCTCTTCTGCAAAAACTCGCCACCCTTGAACAAGGTCGTGATGCAGAGCCAGCCGATTTCACCAAAATCGGCTTCCAGGAAAAGGCCAGTTCCTGAACCTGTTGCCCCCCAAACTCCTTGGCATGCGATGAACTACGACCCAACGCTGTCCTATGTCAATTCTAGCGTCTCAAAGCCTTGCTTTCCTCCCCGATCGAGACGTTGGTTGTGCCCTGAACAAACGGCTAGTGACGGGCGAGGAAGAAGGCGACGAGGCCGAGATCACCGAGGTGGATCGTGTTTGCGCTGACGCCCTCCGTGCCTGCGAGGCATTCCTTCAATAGAGCCTATCCATGTAACCGTTTGTACCTCTAGAGTCGATGGCTGCGCATCGGCTTTTTAGTCTAAAGTCGATGTCTGTGCATCGGCTGTGCTTTGTATATATTTTTTTTACTGGCCGATTTCATGCATCGGCCCCCATATTTCACTATCCATCATCCCACATACTTGTGAATTTTTTTTTACTGGCCGATTTCATGCATCGGCCCCCATATTTCACTGTCCATCATCCCACATACTTGGGAAATATTTCTTGAGATGCTGACCATTGACGGCCACTGGGAAGTTCACGCCGCTCAGCTCCTCGAGCATGTATGCGTTACCCTTTAAAACTTGGTCGACCCTGTACGGCCCGTGCCAATTTGGAGACCATTTACCATACGTTGGATCCTTAGTCCCCAATGGCAATACAACTTCCCATACCAGATCACCAACGTGGAACTCCTTTGGTCTCACCTTCTTATTATATGCGCGAGCTACCTTGGCTTTGTTCTCTTTAATTATCTCAAGCGACCACAGTCTAAGCTCCGTTAGATCCTCAATGCTATCACTCATCAGGGCTGCGTATTCTTCAGTTGTTAAATCATTCTGAAACGTAATACGTCTCGTCCCAGCCGTGATTTCCCAGGGAAATACGGCTTCTTGTCCATAGACCAGATGGTATGGTGAGGTTTTTATTGATCCATGACATGACATGCGATAAGCCCACAAAGCCTCTGACAATACCTCGTACCAACGTCTAGGGTGCTCGTCGATTTTCCTCTTAATCAGCTTAATAAGGCTCTTGTTGGACGCTTCAGCTTGCCCATTTGCTTGAGCATAGTATGGAGATGATCGGATCAACTTGATCCCCATGTCCTCGCAGAAGTTTCTAAACTCGTGAGACACGAAGACCGAACCTCCATCGGTCGTGATAGTCTGGGGAATCCCGAATCTATGAATGACATGTTCCTTCACGAAATTGATAACATCTTTCGATGCCACTGACTTCATAGGGACGGCCTCCACCCATTTAGTGAAATAATATGTAATGGCCAGAACCCACACATGGCCTTTGCTCGATGGGGGATTGATTTTGCCGATCATATCCATGCCCCAACCTCGAAATGGCCAAGGCTTGATGATGGGGTTCATTGCTGATGCAGGTACCGTCTGAATTCTCCCAAACTTCTGACATGCTTGACACCCTTTATAGTACTTAAAACAATCCTCAAGCATGGTGGGCCAATAAAACCGCGATCGCCTGATCAACCATTTCATCTTATGAGCCGATTGGTGAGTTCCACGGGCGCCTTCGTGTACCTCGTGTAAGAGCCGATTTGACTCGGCTGGTCCCAGACATCTGAGAAGTAACCCTTCCAAAGTCCTGTAGAACATGTCATCCCCAATAAGGACATACTTCATGGCCTTGTACCTTATCCGTTTAGGTGCCCCCCGAGCCGAATCTTTCAAGTAATTGAAGATATCGGCTCTCCAGTCATCCGGTTCCAGGAACTGTACCTGAACATCAGCTCCATCTGCTACGTCCTTGTAGCCTGACGCCATCTATGCGAGATCGTTTGCCTCGGTATTTTGTAACCTCGGGATCCAATTGAAGTTTAGGTACCTAAATTGTGCCATCAGCTCACGGTATTGCATCCATAATGGGAAGAGCGACTCGCTCTCGCATCTGTATTCCTCCGTGAGTTGGGAAATCACCAATTTGGAGTCTCCAAAAAGTTCCACTGCTTCTGCCCCAGCTTCCAATAGCAACTCCATTCCCTTGCGTATTGCTTCATACTCAGCGAGATTGTTGGTGCAAGGGGTAGGTAGCCTGATGGAGAAGGAATATGTTGCCCCCCGGGGCGACACGAGTAGAATGCCGATGCCGCAACCATCATCACAAACCGATCCATCGAAAAACATGGCCCATGCTCGCACAGACAGTGCTGCTATATCAGTGTTGATTCGTTCAGCAATAAGATCGGCCAACGCTTGTCCCTTGGTCGCTTTCGCGAGGCTGATACCGGATATCAAATTCCGATAATGCAAACATCCACTTACCGAGTCGGCCTTTCAACACGGGAGCCGACGGCATATGTTTGATGACATCTGATTTGCATATGACGACAATTTCCGGCGACGGCAAGATGTGATGAAGCTTGGTGCAGGTGAAAAATAGGCAGAGGCACAACTTCTCGATCTCAGGGTACCTAGTTTCTGCATCCAACATCCTTCTGCTGAGGTAGAAAACGACTTTCTCTAGACCATCATAAACTTGCACCACCACTGAGGCGATGTAAGTGTTAGCTACTGACAACTAAATATAGAATGGTCTGTCTTGCTGGGGCGGAACCAACACAGGTGGCTTTGTTAGATATTCTTTAATCTCGTCTAACGCTCGCTGTTGCTCTGCCCCCCCAGCGAAACTCCTCATCAGACTTAATTTTTACCAATCCCATGAACGGCTCAATTCGCCCTGACAGATTGGAGATGAACCTTCTGACGAAGTTGATTTTGCCGATGAGACACTGGAGTTCCTTCTTCGTGGTAGGTGGCTTCATTGTTCGCACTGCATCCTGACTTTTCAGGCCGATCTCAATTCCGCATTCATGAACCAAGAAACCCAAGAATTGACCGGCCGTTACACCAAAAGCACACTTGTTTGGATTCATTCTTAGCCCGAATTTTCTAGTTTGGTCCAGGATGCGTCGCAAATCCTCCAAGTGTCCTTCTACTGAAACAGACTTGACTACCACATCATCAATGTAAATCTCCACCAACTTGCCGATCAGATCATGAAAGATGTAATTCATGGCTCTTTGCTATGTTGCGCCGGCATTTTTCAGTCCAAATGTCATGACTACATATTCAAACAAGCCCACCGAACCTGGTACTCTGAATGCAGTCTTGTGTATATCCTCTGGAGCCATAAAAATTTGGTTGTAACCGGCATTGCCGTCCATGAAACTTAAAACCTTATGACCAGCAGCTGCATTGATCAATGTCTCTGCTACCGACATTGGATACTCATCATTTGGAGTGGCTCTATTGAGATCCCGAAAATCTATGGCGACGCGCCATCGGCCGTCCTTTTTCTCCACAGGCACGATACTAGAAATCCACTCAGCATACCTGCATGGCCTTATGAACCCGGCGTTCAACATTTTCTCGATCTCTTTCTTGACTTCTTCTAAAATTTCGGCCTTCATCTGTCGTGCTCGCTGCTGGAACAGCCGAAATCCTTTCTTAAGAGGGAGCCGATGCTCAATGATGCTCCTGTCCAACCCAGGCATCTCTGTGTAATCCCAGGCAAAGCAATCTGGGTATTCTTTCAACAAAGCTATCATCAGGCCCCTCAGATGCGGATCTAACCTATTGCTGATAAATGTTGGTCGTGGCTTATCCACAGGACCAATGTCAATTTCTTCTAGCTCATCAGCCGATGTAAACCCATATCCTAGCTTTCCGTCGCCTGCTAGATCGATGCTGAACACAGGCAAAACGTATGGTGAGGATAATTTGGGCCGATTGCTGGAATCGGCCCCCTTTTCGATTGCATTGCTCAATGAAGGCTTACAACTTATTTGTGCTCTACCACGGGAGGGAGTCTCCCTACTACGACTACGTGACATGCTTGAGGTGAGATCATTGCTTTTTATTTTTTGGGGCCGATCGCAGGGATCGGCCTTGCCACGTACGTCCATTAACTTTGCTCTTGCTACTCTGTCAGGCCGGTGGATAAGACCAGCCTCACCCAGTTTTTTGTAGCTTCGATGCGCTCACAGCCGCCCAAACTGACTCCAGATATCGGCTCTTGGTCTTCTGCGTCCCAAATATTCATGCCAGCTATTGAGATCTCGATCGAGTCATCTGCATGAACGACCTCCACTTCATCTCCATCCCACTGTATCAGGCATTGGTGCATTGTGGATGGAATGCAGCAATTGGCGTGAATCCAATCCCTCCCTAGCAGGACAGCGTAGGTGCTTTTGCTGTCGACGATGAAGAATGATGTAGGGATGGTTTTTTGGCCCACGGTTAGATCCACGTTCAGAACGCCTTGCGTTTCTTATGCTTGGCCGTTGAAGTCGCTTAATGTGACGTTGGTTTTGATCAGATCGGCGTTAGAGCGTCCCAAGCGCCGTAGCATGGAGTATGGCATTATATTGACTGCCGCTCCCGTGTCAACCAACATCTTGCTGACAGGCTGCCCGTTGGTATAACCTCTTAGGTACAGGGCCTTCAAATGTTTGTAGCTCTTTTCTCGTGGCTTTTCAAAGATAACTGGCCGTGGGCCGCAGTCAAACTGTGCTACCGGCACTTCTTCGGTTCTTGGAGCACAAAACTCCGACGGAAGTATGAATACCATATTTGTACCAGCCGATGCCTTCGCATCGGCTTTTATTTGTTTGGGGCGCCATTCTTTCTTCTGTGGATGATTCTCCGCCTCCAAAGTTTGCTGAATTTTCACGGCCAGATCGAGCCGCGCTTTCCTCAACGTGTGCAGGTATTGCGCCTTGGGTTCCTCCAAGCTACGTAGACGCCGAACCCTACGCTTTTGGGAGTGACTGAGTTCATCAGGGCACCACCTTGGCCGGTGGTATCTATCTTCTTCTTCATCTTCTGACTCCTCGAAATCTTCCCCCCGAGATGACTCAGCTCGTACGTTACCGAGATGGGAGAGGCCCTAGACGCTTGAACACTGAAACCTCACTCGTGTCCTTCTTCTGCTGTCTACATTCCGGGCAGTTTTCGATCGTAGGCAATCGACTCATTCCTGAATCCCAGCAGTGCTTAAAGAAAGGACAATCCCAGTGTCTGTCCATGTCTTCCTGCTCTCTTGACTTCCCCTTAGCGCGGTGCTCATATCCTTCGTCGTCTCTATCATACCGACGATATTTTCCATTGCCTACATCGTACCGCCAGCGTCGGTCGTACTGATACTCATATTTGTTAAGGAGATGCGCAGAGAGCGGTCGTTGATACCGCACGTTTCTCACTTGTTCCTCGGTGATGTACCGTCTGTCATCATATCGGGGCCGGTCGCGTGGGCCGGCCTCCTCCTTTCCTTGCCACGGGAGGGACCGATTTCTTCTTTATCCCTGCCATGGTGGTATACAGGCCCTGCCATGTTAACATCGAATGAGAAATCCAGCTGACGCCTCGTGGAGTGATTGTGTTCCACCATGTTGACGCCAGGAAACGGTTGCGTGTCCACTTTCATGGCAAACTGACCAAGGATCAAACGGCCTTGTTCTATCGCCATTTGGATCTGTCGACGCAGTTCTTTGCAGTCATTGGTGATATGGGTGAACGAGTGATGCCACTTGCAGTACGGTCTCCCGTTCATTTCTTGCGCCGTAGGGATTTTATGGCCTTCGGGTAACTTCAGCTGTTTTTCCTTAAGCAATAAATCGAATATCTGCTCAGCTTTGGTTATATCGAAGTCAAACCCTTTTGCAGGCCCTTGTTGTTTCACCCATTTACAGGACACGGGAGCTGCCCCACCGAGCCCATTCAGCCACGGCTACTTCCTGATCTTCTGCAAAGTCCTCAACTTCTTCTGTCTCGACCAGGCCTATCGGGCGTTTGAACTTATCTTGGTACAATTCTGGGTGGCGCTGCTCATACAATGTTAATTTCTGGACCATGTGCGCCAGTGAATTGTATTCCACTTGGAAAGCCAGATCCTTGATCGGCGCTACGAGGCCCAACGCTGCCAGATCGACTGCTTCTTTCTCAGTTAAACGAGCCGAATAACATCGGTTCTTGACAGTCCTGAAATGCTGAATGTATTCCGACACCGTTTCTCCCCGCTTCTGCCGCACCTGCGCCAGATCGGCAATGCCAGCCTCGGTAGCTTCTGAGTGATATTGAACATGAAACTGCTCTTCCAGTTGCTTCCACGTTCGGACTGAATCTGGTGGCAACGAGGTGTACCACCCAAAAGCTGGTCCTATGAGAGATTGCGCAAAAAACCTCACACGTAACGGGTCTGATGCTGAAATCATGCCCAACTGTGCCAAATATCGGCTCACATGCTCAATTGAGCTAGACCCTTCTGATCCATTGAACTTTGAGAACTCAGGGAGCCGATACTTGGGTGGCAGCGGAATCAAATCATATTCATTGGGGTACGGCTTGGAATAGTCGACTGTTCTCCTTTTTGGCAGGATGCCGAACTGGTCTCTCAAGATTGTACTGATTTGTTCCACGGTATGAGCTGCAGGGGCTGAGCTTTCATGAATCGTTCTGGTGGCATATTTAGCTAGCCACGCCTGTTTATCGGCATCCGCTCCAGAAATCCCTCCTGCTGCAATCAGGTTCGTGCGCGCCCAGTTATTGCAGTCCGGCAGGTATGTGCACACGTATCCATGTGGGATTTCTTTAGGCGGCTCATACAGGAACTGGCAATCGCCAGGATCGCCTCCAACCTTGTAGACGACGTATGCCGGTGAACCATGTGGCTCTGGAGCTGCCAGCGTGAATGGCAGCTGCGGTCTGGTCTGGAACGGTATTTCTCCCTGGTGAGTCCCTAGGGTAGGCCCTGATGGAGAGTACTGATGCTTCATGATTTCCTGAACCACGCGAACCGCAATACGCTCCAAAGTGTTCACCAGGCTCTCAGAATGACGGTGTAGAGAATGAGCCACCATGTAATTAACTTCCTGGAGCAGAGCTCTAGTGCGTTCCTCCGAAGGGAGAGACAGATCTACTTCATCGAGAACGCCGTCGGGTGAGAACCCTTTCCACCTAATGCCATGTTTACGGGTCCTCTCGAAAGTGCCGATGAGATCGGCTTCGAAGACAGCTTTAATCTCATCATATTTCTTCTTGTGCTCCTCAGGCAGATCTTCGTACGTGATTGGCCCGTCCGCCATCTCAGCTGCAGATGTTGACGTAGTTGCTGTAGAATGTCCCACCGGGCGTGCCAGAATGTGTTGCCTGCCAAAACCCACCGGCGAGCAGCGACGAGCAACACGAAGAGCCGGGAGGCTCCCAGAACTGCTGGTGGGTCCTGGTCCCTCGGGCGACGGCCCGCAAAGCTCCGACACACGTCCTGGCTGTTGCGAGGGCGTGCCACCTGACCTATACCTGGTCAGGAAGGTGATGGATTGCTTCAATTAGTTTCCTGCATGGCAGACACGTAAACATTAAATCTGAGCCTCGATCGGCTCTCAGGTTATCCTATGAATCAGCTCAAAGAGCCGATTCACCCATGGTTCGTATTGGATCTACGATAACATGGGGATCCTGCTTGATCAATACCAAGTTAAATCATGATGGGGATATGCCCATAGGGGGTGGGTCGCCAGTCCCACTCGCCGTGAAGACGAAGGCCCAGGTGGACTGCCAGTCGCCCAAGCGACTGGGCCCAAAGGCGACTGGGCCGCGATCCTAAGGATAAGATCTGTGCGGCTGGATTAGAAGATTACTTGCAAGGGGGTTAACGAATCCCGGATTAATAGCAACGAATACGATTCGGAGTTATCGCCATGTAACCCTAGATCGGGGGTGTCTATATAAACCCCCGAGCTTAAACCCTAGAGGACACTTGATTCGAGATCTAATCTCCCTTTGTAAGCTCACGGCGTAGCCGCCGGCTGAAACCCCCATTGTAATTCTCCATCGAGCAATAAAGATCTAGCGGGACGTAGGCCTTTTACTCTCCGGAGGGGCTGAACACTGGGTAAAACCCTTGCGTCTCTTGCACCTCGACCCGTAGATGGCGATGTTCCCTTCCCCTCGCATCAACGAAGTGCTACCCCTGTAGCATCTGCCGTGGCCACATCCACGACGGTGGCGCCCACCGTGGGGCATGGGACATCAAGCCTCCGAGCTACGGCGAGGCCCTACTCGCCGGTGCGGCGGCCGGTTGCTTCCGGCGGGATGATCGCCACCGGCAATTTCTTCCACATCCAGCCGAGCACCTACCGGCCCGCCTCGTCGCCTCTCAAGCACGCACGGATGGTGCCGATCGGCTCCATCAACCTCTTCGTTGGGCTCGCCGGCGTTAGCGACCCCTGCGAGCCTCGCCCCAGTCGCTCGCACGACCCCTTCGCGCCAGGGCAGCTCCTCACTGCTACTCGCCCGGTCACCGGCGAGGTATACGCGGAGGCTGAGGCGGCCATGGAAGACGATGCCGAGTCGGCGGTCGTGGCACCGACTGCCAACTCCACCATTGCCTCGGCAGCCGCCGACTCCGCCGACACCGCTCCAACCGCCGACTCCACCGACACCATCCCAGTCATCGACTCCGTCATCGCCGCGATCGACGCCGACTTCACCGACATCATCGCTATAACGTCGGTTGCAGGATCCACCGCTGCGTCCCCGACTGCTCGCTCCATCGCCACAGCGTCAACCAAGGACTCTATCTCCCTGGTCTCCCACCCGAGCGACTTCGAAGGTGGCTTCGAGGACGACTCCATCCTCTCCCTCTTCGGCGGCGACTCCGACTCGGACTCCGTCGAGGCCCCGCGCTACCGCTACCCAACCGCGGTCTTCATGGCGGGGGGTGAAGAAGAGCACCCGGTCGACGCCTTCACCACTCCCCTCCACGCAACCGCCACCGCAACCGAGATCGAGGCGCACCGGGCGGCCCTCGAGGAGCGAGAGGAAAAAGGAGCTCGCCGAAAGGCGAGAAATTCCGCCTCGAGCAAGATGAAGTGAGAGCCGTATCCCACTATCGCCGGCAGCGAAACCGCCGGCGCATGGAGCGCGCCCGTGCGAACGACTTTCCCGGCGCACGCCTTAGCTCGACGACCCGGACGGAGAAATCCGGGTCGCCCGAGTCCAAAACACGACATCCCGGAAGGAAGTCGGGCTGCTGCGGATAGAGCGGCGCACGGAGCACCTCCGCCACCCCCACCACCACCACCCGAAGTTCCTCGGGCAGAAGTCGACGCCAACGGCCTACCGCTGCACTCGTCTCCGGCCGACAACGTTGCGGCTGCGCGAGGCTGTCCTCGCAAGAATCCCCGAAACGGGAGACGGTGCAATCCTCGTCCGCACGCCAAGGCTTTGGTAGCCAAGGCATTGGAGCAGCAACACGCCGCAGCCGACTCGCAAGGGCGACTCTATTCGCGCACATCCGTCAGTCGCGCGGCGTCGTCAGACGCGGCAAGCCGCGCAATCGTCAACGCCAACAATGGCCCGCCCCCAGCACCGCGCGCGGCCCACTCGTCTAACAACCGAGTCGAGCCGCGCCCCGCGCGGGTGATGGTCGCCGCCAACGGGCAGCCAGTCGACGCCCGAACCCACATCGTCAACGATCAAGAATGGCGGGCGCGCAACCGATTGAACGACCGCCACGCCGATGAAGCCCCGCGCCAGAGCGCGTTCACCCGAATCGGCCCCGCTTGCTTCGGACCGATGATCAGAGGCGAGCCGTACCACTGTGGGGTTCAAAGGACCCCGCGACATCGAGAAGTACGACACACACATCGACCCTACCGTGCCGGATCGACTCGTACGCCATGGCAATGGGGATCCGGGGCCACTCCGAGCTACTCGCGGCACGCTACCTGCCTCTCATGATGGACGGCGTCAATCGCCACTCGGTTCAACACCCTCACCGTCAACGACATCGACTCCCGGGAAGAAGCTCGCGCCGCATTCATCCGGCACTTCGCCGGCGCATACACCCGTGCCACAACCATAGAAGACACTGGATCGCTGCGTCCAAGGCCCGCGCGAGTCGACCCGCCGGTGGGTGCAACGCCGGCGGGACATGTGGACGACCTCCGGCGGCATCGGCACGGACACGGCAATCTGCTGCTTTCGACGGCTGCTGCCGGTATGAACCACTAAGCGCCAAGCTCCGTCGCGTCAGTAGGGATAATATCTCAATCTCCGAACTCTTCGACATCGCCACCCGCTACGCCGACGAAGACCCTACAGTCGACTCGGACGACGAGTACGGTCAACGACGCAATCGCCGCCCTGCACACACGGAGCCCCGGCGTGGCGACTACCGATTCGCCGGCCGGTCCAACAACGGCAAGCGTCGCGGAGAGGGAGGACACAACGAGCTGGTCGCCACCACCGAGCTACGAGCAGCGCGAGCCAAAATCATTCCGGCGCGACACTCGCGCACCTCGGGAGGATCGGCCCCAACCCAAGCGCTTCGACGCCCGCAGCCTCCTAGACGCACCATGCATCTATCACAGCAAGGAGGGCAAGCCCGCCAATCACACGACGGGAAATTGCTACTCCACGAAGCGAGATAGAAAGAGCTCGCCGCGCCAAGGAAAACGACGGCGGCAACCAGCACAAAGACCGCGCCAAAGACCAAGACCAGCACAAGGGAGAGGGCTTCGGTCGCAGCGCCGGCTCGCTCCACACCTTCACCGGGGTCGGCGACCGGCGGGACGGGAAGGTCCTCGCAAGGGCTGTGGCGGTACACGCGGTCATACTTTACGACGTGCCCGGTGGCTTAGCGGGTCCGAGCAAAGCATCACCTGGAGCCGCGAAGACCACGCCCCCGCATCGAGTACCCCGGGCGAGTGGCGCTAGTCGTCAGGCCTAAGGTCGCCGACTACTGGCTACCAAAAACACTGATGGACGGGGGAAGCTCCATCAACATTATGTACTACGAAACCTTCCGGCGGCTTGGCCTACCAGACTCACGCCTCGAGAACACCAAGGTTACGTTCCACGGCATCGTCCCTGGGCGGAAGGCCTTCCCGATCGGCAAAGTGACGTTGCCGGTCACCTTCGGCACGCCCGTGAACTACCGCACCGAGCGGATAACGTTCGAGGTGGTGAACTTCCGCAGCCCCTACCACTGCGTACTCGGCCGGCAGGCGTTCGCCCGCTTCATGGCGACCCCGCACTACGCATACAACATGATGAAGATGCCAGGGCCTCGAGGCGTCATCACCGTCCACGGCGATCCGGAGATGGCGCTGGAATGCGAGGATGACAGCGCCAAGCTCGCCGACGCCGTCATCGCCGACGAACAAGACAACTCCGCCGAGCTCGCCAAGTACCCAGTCGACCGCAACGACCCCGCCATCCTGGAGAAGCCAACCGAGCTCGACTCGTCCGCAACAACCTTCAAGGCCGCAGCGGGCACTCGCCAAGTAGATCTTGTAGAAAACGATCCAAGTAGGCAAGTTACCATTGGGACGGGCCTGTCCGCCCAATAGGAAAGCGCGCTCATCAAGTTCCTCCGTGAGAATCGAGATATCTTTGCATGGAAACCGTCGACATGCCGGGTGTCCCGAGAGAACTTGCTGAGCACAAATTACACGTCGATCCCACCGCGCGACCCGTTAGGCAGGCAATGCGCCCTGTGGGAGAAGAACGGCGACGCGCAATCGCCGAAGAAGTAAACCGGCTACTCGCTGCCGGCTTCATCATAGAAATCAAGCACCCAAAATGGCTGGCAAACCCAGTCCTAGTGCTAAAGAAAAACAAGACGTGGCGAATGTGTATCGACTACACAAGCCTCAACTGTGCGTGTCCCAAGGACCCATTCGTCCTACCGCGAATCGACCAGATTATCGACGCGGTCGCCGGGTCCGAGTCGCTATGCTTCCTTGACGCATACTCCGGGTACAATCAAATAAAGATGGCCAAGGAAGACCAAGAGAAGACGAGCATTCATCACGCCCCTAGGCGCCTCTGCGCTACACGTCCATGACCTTCGGCCTCAAGAACGCCGGAGCAACATACCGGCGGTGCATGAACAGCTGCACTGGAAAGCCGGATCGGCCGCAATGTGCATGTCTACATCGACGACGTGGTGGTCAAATCGACTCGCCGAGGCCGACCTCGTCGGCGACCTCACCGAAACATTCGCCAACTTACGGCGGTACAAGATCAAGCTCAACCCTTTGAAATGCACCTTCGGGGTTCCATCGGGACAAGCTGCTAGGCTACGTCGTCTCCAAGCGAGGCATCGAGCCCAACCCGGAGAAGACAACGGCGGTCATGCGCACCAAGCAGCCGACTTGCCTAGTCGACGCGCAAAAACTCGCCGGTCGAGTCGCCGCCCTCAGTCGCTTCATACCCCGGCTCGGAGACAAGGCCATGCCACTCTACCGCTTGCTCAAGAAGTCGGAATCATTCGGGTGGACGGACGAGGCGCGGCGGGCCACGGAAGAACTCCGGCACGCTCTCTCGGCTGCCCCTATCCTCGCAGCCCCGCTGCCAAAGAAACCATGCTCCTATACGTCGCCGCGTCGAATCGCGCTATAAGCGCGGTCATGGTCGTCGAACGGAAGGAAGAAGGAAGGGAGCAAGCTGGTACAACGCCCGGTCTACTACATCGGCGAAGCCTTAATCGAATCCAAGCAGCGGTATCCGCACTACCAAAAGCTGGTGTACGCGGTCCTCGGGGCCCGGCGGCGGCGGCCCCTTACTTCCACGAGCACCCCATCAAGGTAGTCGCCTCAACACCACTCGCCGACATCATCCGAAACCGCGACGCAACCGGCCGGATCGCCAAGTGGGCGGTCGAGCTCGGCGTCCACAACATCACCTACGAGTCGCGCCACGCCATCAAATCTCAGGCACTCGCCGACTTCCTCGCCGATTGGGAAGAGGCCCAGCAGCCAAGCTCCCCCGCGGACCTTAAACACTGGACACTGCACTTCGACGGTTCTAAAAACCTCGAAGGGGCGGGCGCGGGAGTCGTCCTCACATCACCAAAGGGCGACACAGTGAAGTACGTCCTGCAACTTAGATTCGAGCCCTGCACCAACAACATGGCCGAGTACGAGGCGCTCCTACACGGCATGCGAGTCGCAAAAGAGATGGGCGCAACACGGCTGCGGCTGCCTCGGCGATTCCGACCTAGTCGCCAGCCGGACCTCCGGCACCTGCGACGCCACCGACGCCAACATGATCGCATACAAGCGCGCCGTCGACCAAGCCGGCGCTAGCTTCGCCGGCCACATCGTCGAATGGGTCGACGGGCGCAAGAACGAAGAAGCCGACGCGCTAGCCGAGAATCGGGTCCAAGCGACTCCAACCCCCTCCGGGCGTCGTCCTGGACATCCTCAGCCACCCCTCGGTGCGCGCACCACGCGAGCTGGACATTGCCGAGCCACCTGCTCCCGACTCCACCTTAGTCGCACTCACCGCCGATAGCATCGATTGGACCGAGCCATACATAAGTTACCTTGAGCGCCAGGCACTGCCAATGGATGAAGCCAAAGCACGGGCCATCGTGCGCAGATGCAAGTCCTTCACCATTATCAACAATGAGCTATACAAGCGCGGTGTCTCGGGAGTGTTCCAACGATGCGTCGCTACTACGGAAGGGCGCAACATCTGCGCGACATCCACGCGGGGGACTGCGGCCACCATGCGGGCGCGCGTTCAATCGTCGCCAAGGCCTTTCGTCACGGCTTCTGCGGCCAACAGCCCACGAAGATGCGGTCGCCCTCGTCCGTTCGTGCGCCGGGTGCCAAAAGTATGCAAGCCGGTCGCACATGCCGGGGTCGGCATTGAAGACCATCCCCCTCACCTGGCCCTTCGCCGTGCGGGGCATGGACATGGTGGGAAAATTCAAAACGGCCCCCGGCGGATACACTCACCTCCTGGTGGCGGTGGACAAGTTCACCAAATGGGTGGAAGCAAAGCCCATAAAGAAGTGCGACGGGAAGACAGCCACAAAGTTCCTACGCGAGCTTATCTATCGGTATGGCTACCCTCACAGTATCATAACCGACAACGGCACCAACTTCGCGAAGGGGAAATGGCTGATTTCTGCGAAGAGAAGGGCATCCGACTCGACCTCGCCTCGGTCGCCCACCCCGAGTCGAACGGCCAAGCGAAAGGGCAAACCAGAGCATCCTTCATGGACTCAAACCGCGCCTGGTCGTGCCCCTAGAGCGCGCAGCCGGTTGCTGGGCGAGAGGAGCTCTCTTCGGTGCTATGGGGCATCCGCACAACGCCTAACGGGTCAACCGGCTTCACGCCTTTCTTCCTGGTGTATGGCGCCGAAGCCGTCATGCCTACGGACATCGCCTACGACTCGCCTCGGGTCGCCAACTACGCCGAACAAGACAACGAGCGAGCTCGCCAAGATGACGTCGACCTCCTCGACGAGGCCAGAGACCTCGCACTCTCCAGAACCGCCATCTACCGGCAAGACCTCCGTCGCTACCACAGTCGCCGTGTTCGGAGTCGCTCCTTCCAAGTCGGCGACCTGGTACTCCGGCTAATCCAGGACAAGAAAGGGATGCACAAGCTGTCCCCGCCACAGGAAGGACCGTTCGCCGTCGGCCGCGTACTCGGCAACGACTCCTACTACCTCATCGACGTCCGCAAGGACGACAAAGGCGAGCCACTCACCAAAGAGGTGGAGCGTCCCTGGAACATCAACCTCCTCCGACGGTTTTATACCTAAGGACAAAAATGTAGCCCGACAATTCGAGAGGTTAATAAAAATCGCCGACCATTTTTGATCTCCGGCTTCGACTACCTCACCCTCACCCGCCGAGATATCCTCATCTCTCATCCCGGTATATACCGGCCCGGTCGCCGCGATAAGCGATTAGGTGCGAGAGACCTCCGGTCGCCGGCTGCTGGAAGAGCGAAGTCCACGATCGGCCAAGTAGCCGAGCTAACAAGGGCATGACGGAGTGACCGGTCGCAACACCGAGGTCCGGCCACCCACCACCCCTTACGGCTGTCGGGTGAAAACGGCGGCGGAACCCACGGCGGGGCCGCATGCTCGGCCAGCCCCACGGGCCACGGCGACCGCCTCGTGCTACGATATACAGCACAACAATGCCCTCCTCTACCTTAGGCTGGCGACTTGCGTGGCTAAGTACTTCGACTAGGGACCCCGCAAAACGGACCCGCGGCTCGCCAAGGAAAATACGCCCGCAATGACCCCCTTTGGAGTCGCCCGGCGGCGGCTCACCGAGCCACGACGAGTGGCGCGCTACATCCGAACAGCGCAAACTACAACTCACCGCTACTCCACCCATGAGGCTGCTATTTGTACTATAATGACTACGTCTTGCGGCCGGGGACGCCCAGCTCGAAAAGGAAAACGAGTCAAGTCAATAGCCCTCATCGGGGTCGCAAGGCGGCCGGCCGAAGGCCATGGATAGTCGGAACCAACTCCAACGCATTGCCGCAACAAATAACGCAAATTCAAAAGCAACCACCAAATTATATTTAAGCAAAAGTTATCACTTGTATTTACAAGCTGACACCCGCTCGCGGGAATCCAAGCTCCTTCTTACACGGGGACTCGGGAAGCTACGAGGACGACCCGGAGCCCCCTCTACGACGGGCTCGGCGCCACCATCGCCGTGACGAAACTTCGGCGTGTACGGCACGGCCGGGTATGTCGACAACGAGCCGGCGGCCGCGGCATGGAAGAGGCGCTCCGCGGGGAAGTCCACCGGGCCCGGCTCCTTCTCCGCGTCCCCGGGCGCCGCTTGGCTGGGGATGTGAGTCTCCAAGTCCGCGGTCGCCGGCACTCGGTCGGCAAAGGGCGTACCGCGTCCATCGGCCGCGGCACTTCGGCAACATCAAATTCGCCGAGTCTCAGGGGAAGCCCGCGGTGACCTCCTCCACGTCGAACCCCTCGGAGTAGTGCGCCGGCACCATGCTCGAGCCATGGTAATACCAACGCGGCGGGAGGAACGGCGAAGCCGATCCACAACAGCCGGAATGTTGGACACGGCCTTGAAGACGGACGGCGTGTCCCGCGGCATCACCTCCCGCGGACTCGGGTACTGGAGCGCGGCCAGTATCTCCCCCGCACAGGCGATGATACGCGCGGTCGCGGTCGACAGGCATTCCCGCGGGGTCGCCGTCTCCACGAAGTCGCACGTACCTGCCATCAACAACACAAAGGGAAAAATGAGAACTCCCCTCCAAAGCCAACTCGCCATGCTCGGGGACTGGCCCCCGAAGCCGACTCGCCATGCTCGGGGACTGGCCCCCGAAGCCGACTCGCCATGCTCGGGGACTGGCCCCCGAGGCCGACTCGCCATGCTCGGGGACTGGCCCCCGAGGCCGACTCGACATGCTCGGGGGACTCCCCATGCTCGGGGACTGGCCCCCGAGGCCGACTCGCCATGCTCGGGGACTGGCCCCCGAGGCCGACTCGCCATGCTCGGGGACTGGCCCCCAAAGCCGACTCGCCGAGACCCGGGGGCCGACCCCCGGAGCCAAGCCGCCGCGACCGGAGACTCGACGCCTCGGCAAGGAAAAACAGCAAACGTGAGCACAGGAGCTTACCGAGAATCTGCCGCGACATCTCCCGGACGAAAGCCTCGAAGTTGGTCTTCTCGGCTGTGCCGCCGGGACGGTGCCTTCGGACGCCTCCTTTTCCGCAGCCAACTCCTTGGCGTGCTGCTGCTTCAAGGCCGCAATCTCCTCCCGCAGAGACGCGGCAGCCCCACGCGCGGAGTCCCGCGCTTCAGTCGCGGCCGCCCGCTTCCCCTTGTACTCGGTGATGACGTCTTCCGGTTCCCGGCCCTTCGCTCCGGGACCTTGGTCGGATCGGCCACCTCCGCTTTCGCCTTTTTCCGGGCCTCTTCGGCCTGCTGCGCCGGAAGTCGGCTTCGCGGTAGAAAGACTCCTTGACGAATCCTTCCCGAGCCTCGGCAAGAGCCTTTTCCTGCGCCTCTGCTGCCAAAAATAGAAAATGGTGAGAACTAAAGCTCATCCAGGAATAGCGATACCGAAAGAGGAAGGCGAGTGGGCGTGACTTACTGCCCAGAGCAATCAACTTGCGGTTCTTTTGAGCCGCCTCCTCCACGAGCGTGGTTAATCTCTTAACCTCCGCCTGCAAAAATTCAAGAACAATGCAAAAGGTCAACAAAAGGAAACAAATAAAAGGAGACTCGACTCGCCCCTTCAGACCAAGTCGACCCTCGGGGACTGGGGGCGACTAGACTACGAGTTCAGAAACACTCACCGCGTGTGCTTCACCAAGTGCCGTGTGGAGCTCAGCGAAGGTCAAGGTAGAAGGCGGCGGGTGGCGCGACCCGGTCGCCTCTCCCGCCTGCGTCACCGCCTCAGTCGACGGCGCCTCGCCCACCCGAGTGTCGGCGTCATTGGGTGGGGCTCGGTCCCTGGCAGCCTTGGACCGGCGCTCCTTCGATGGCTCCGAGAGGCCGCCCTTCTCAACGATGATATCCTCGACCTCGGGCGCTTCCTGCTCCTTGGTCGACTCGACGACCGCCGACCCCTTCTCCACCATGGGCGGAACGACGTCCGACCCGGTCGCTGCACTCGCCATCCCCCATGAGCCATGCTGGGTAGAGGGAAGACCTTGGCGGTGGACTCGGCGTGGCGGGCTCCCACTTTCTCAGCTTGGCTCGCGGTGGCGAGGCTCTTCCGGAGCCGACCCCGCGCCCCCAAGATCGGACGGCGCCGCTTTCTTCTCTGCGGCTTTCTTCTTCGCCTCGGCCGCCCTTGTGGCCGCTGCCCCGGCCACGGCCGGCTTCACCAAGGTCTTCTTCTTGGACCTACCGGGAGGCAAGGTGAGTCGACACCCAATCCCGCCACAAGGAGAATAAGTCCGGCGAGGAGCACTTACTTCACGGTGGGGATTGCTTTTACGCCGGGGCCGGCCCGAGCTCCCGCGTCAATTGCATCCTTCGAGAGGCGGCGAAGCCTCATGGAACCCTCCGGGAGAGTGGGGCGCAAGCGCTTCGACGGCGGCTCGGCCCCTTCCTTGGAAGGCTCCGCCTCGCCCTCCGGACGCGAGGTCGCCTCCTCCTCAACCGCGCCACGGGACGAGGACCCGGCATTCCTCTTCGTCCCGCGCGGGAGTCGATGAAGTCTCGCGCCTCGGAGTCCGACTCGGTGCGCTCCTCCTCATCATCGACCTCCTCCTCTTCGCCTTCGGTCATTTACGGTGGCTCCTTCCCGGCAAGGGGGGAAGGTGGTCGGCGATTTTACGCCAGCGCTACATTTGAATCAAGGAAACGAGTCAGAAATGAGAAAATGAGGCCAAGTCATGCGGAGTCCCTATACTAAAATGATACCTGGGGCGCCGGGGTTTCTTCAGAGTAAGGCTGCAGGCCGTCCTCGAAGGAGGTAAAAGTGGCCGTGGTGATCTTGGCGAGCGCCTTCCGGTACTCGCCCTCGTCCCACTCGGTCGCTGTTGACCGGGTGCAGTCGTTTTGCCCCCGGTATTCCCACATGGGGTGAGCTCGGCACCGCGGGGGATCAGCCGCCGACCAAGCCAGCGGTTGTACATATCAACCGCCGTCGGGCCACTATCCTTCGGCGCACTGGATCGCTTGGCGCATCTCCTTCACCACCTCCTCCTGCTCGCGCGGTAGCGCGCCGGACATTGAGGCGCCGCGGGACGCTTGGCTCGGGGCTGTACTGGGGAATGCAGACCTCGCCGGGGGGAGTGTACTCCTTGGCGTAAAACCAGAAGCGGCGCCACAGTGACTGCGCTTTCTTGGGGAGCGCCATGTCGATGAAGCTTTCCCCGGACTTCACCTGGAAGGTGATCCCGCCGTTCGGGATGAGTGCTTCGCTGTTCTTGCTGGCCCGAGTCGCCCGCCCGTGGAAGATGGACACCCACAGCGGGAAGTAGGGCGGACAGCCCAAGTAGCATTCGCACAACGCCACGAACGAGAGAAATTTGTTGGACGGCTGTGCGGCCCGAGGTCGGAGACCTTGATGCTTGTAGAAGGCCAGCAGCTGCCGGAGGAAATCGGAGGTGGGGAGAGCGAACCCGCGATCAAGGAAGCTCAGGAAGAGCACGAACTCCCCAGGCCGCGGGAGGGGCTCCACCTCGTTCGCCGGCGGAACCCGCCATCGCTCCTTATTGAACTCGGGGATGACCCCGGATGCAACGTACGGGAGGAGAGACTCCCGCGTGACCTTCGATTTGCCCCAGCCTTTCGTCGCCATGGATGCGCGTGAAGCTTGGAATGAAGATGAGACGGGAGGAGATGGGAGAAGAGTGCGGAGGAGTGATGAACCCTAATCCCGGGTGATCCTATACCACCGCACTCGCCGTTAAGGATGAAATCGTTCGTTAATCGTCCGGAATCGCCGCCCGCAATCAACGGTCGAGATCGCGCCGGTTCGGCGAATAGCGTTAAACTAGCGTAGCGGTCACGTCGGTCAACGGTCAACGGCATGCAAGTGGTTCACGCCTCGGTCAACGTGAAATCCAGCCGTTGGCTCCTCCACGTGTCTTCATGGTGAATGCGCGCCGGCCGGCCCACGACGGCCGGCTAACGCCGGCTGTCATACGCCGGCCGGCCCACGACGATCGGCTAACGCCGGCTGTCCTACGCCGGCCCGGCTGATCAAGGCACGGCAATTAGAGACTGGCGCCGAACCCGCAACTTTATCTTTGGGAGCCCGGAGGCGATTCAACTCGATCCATGACTGCGCCTCTCCAAGACTTGTCATAAATCTATGCTTCATCACCACCGCGCTCGGGGACTACTGATGGGGATATGCCCATAGGGGGTGGGTCGCCAGTCCCACTCGCCGTGAAGACGAAGGCCCAGGTGGACTGCCAGTCGCCCAAGCGACTGGGCCCAAAGCGGCCGGGCCGCGATCCTAAGGAGAAGATGCTGTGCGGCTGGATTAGAAGATTACTTGCAAGGGGGTTAACGAATCCCGGATTAATAGCAACGAATACGATTCGGAGTTATCGCCATGTAACCCTAGATCGGGGGTGTCTATATAAACCCCCGAGCTTAAACCCTAAAGGACACTTGATTCGAGATCTAATCTCCCTTTGTAAGCTCACGGCGTAGCCGCCGACTGAACCCCCCATTGTAATTCTCCACCGAGCAATAAAGATCTAGCAGGACGTAGGCCTTTTACTCTCCGGAGGGGCTGAACCTGGGTAAAACCCTTGCGTCTCTTGCACCTCGACCCGTAGATGGCGATGTTCCCTTCCCCTCGCATCAACGAAGTGCTACCCCCTGTAGCATCTGCCGTGGCCACATCCACGACAAATCAATCTACGACAGTCTAGGGCTTTCACCGCATAATTGGAACGTCCTACACGTAGTTGAGCCTGGCAGATACGAAAGATAACAGAAAACTAATCCAAGAAGAGGCCTAAAAACCAACACAGAGTCAATTCCCGGAACAACCCCTCTTGGATCGGCAAACCATACCTCACGCACTACTGGATCGTTCAACCCGTTTGCAAGGCCTGACCATGCGGATATCAAACAAATCCTTGGATAACAAGGAACAACCATAACAGATCAGATCTACTAAATAAAGTCCAAGCAAGGTGCTGCCCTTACACCTAAGATAGGTGCAAAGGCAGCTAGATATTTAAGGGCAGCATAACTAAGTAAACATATCAGAAAAGTACCGATGCTAGCCCAAAAACATCTATGATAACGGTGTTACTCGCCATCAACAAGGCTTCAGTACGAGCAACACAAAACAACGAATACACTGATACTG
This sequence comes from Lolium rigidum, assembly GCF_022539505.1. Taxonomy (NCBI): domain Eukaryota; kingdom Viridiplantae; phylum Streptophyta; class Magnoliopsida; order Poales; family Poaceae; genus Lolium; species Lolium rigidum. The sequence goes on from NC_061511.1 coordinate 119,941,929, forward strand.
CGCAGATCGCAAGATGCGATCTAGGCAGCATGACGCTTACTCCGAAGAAACCCTCGAAACAAGGGGTGGCGATGCGCCTAGATTGTGTTTGTTGTGAACGTGATCGTCCTCCTTTCTCAATAACCCTAGGTACATATTTATAGTCCGTCGACTTTCTATCTTTGGAATAAACCTAACTGTGTACGAACCAAACTCTATCTCTTAATTCTAAACTGAAACACGATCTACCATAATGTACAAATATACGGGCTATCTAGCCGAAATTCTCGCACGAGGCCGATTCAGAAACACTTTATGAGCATATCCTCCAAGCCCATCTCAATCACGGCCCATCTCCTGATTTGGCTAAAATCCGGTGATAACAGAGAGATAGTTTCTCTATTAGCTAGCCGAATAACCACATCAATATCTTCAAGTTCACAAGAACCAATTTCATGCATGATCTCCGTATAAAGCTCATAAGGAATGGCAGTAATACTTGCACCAATGTCGCATAAACCATAATAGCAATGATCACCAATTCTAACAGATAGCATAGGAACACTAGATTTCCTAGACTTATTAGGATGCGAAACAATATTAGAAGCATCTTCACAGAAAATAATATGACCATCTTCTACATTTTCAGTCACAAGATCTTTAACTATTGCAACAGCAGGTTCAACCTTTATTTGCTCTTCAGGTTCTATAGGTTTCTTTACACTTTTATTAACTGCACTAGTTATAACAGAATACTCCTTCATTTTAGCAGGGAAAGAAGTTTTTTCAATATATGCTTCAGGAAGAATATGATCAACAGTTTCAATTATAGCACATTTATTTATAGATGAATCAGTTTTATCTTTGTATGGTTCATGGTACTTATCAAAATTCTTCCTAGGCAATTCAAAGTGAGAGGCAAAAGCTTTATAAAAGTTTGCAACGACTTGAGAATCAAGACCATAAGCAGCACTCATATTACGAAATTTATCAGTCTCCATAAAAACTTCAATGCATTTATAATCATAGTTTATACCTGACTCTCTATCTTTGTCGTTCTCCCATCCTTCGGTATTCTCCTGGATCCGATCAAGAAGGTCCCTTTTAAACTCTTCTTTGTTGCGTGTAAATGATCCAGAACAAGAAGTATCCAGCAGAGTCTTATCTTGAGAAGACAGTCTTGCATAGAAATTATCAATAATAATATTACCAGGAAGCTCATGAATGGGGCATTTGAGCATTAAAGACTTCAATCTCCCCCATGCTTGGGCAATACTCTCTCCATCATGAGGCTAGAAATTATATATGAGGTTCCGATCTTTGTGAATTTCACTTGGAGGATAGAATTAGAATAAAATAGAGGCATAATATCCTTCCAATCAAGAGAATCACCATTCTTCAGCAATTTATACCAACGCGCCGCTTTACCAGACAGCGATATAGAGAATAGTTTCTTTCTAACTTCATCCATAGCAATACCTGCACATTTGAATAACCCGCATAATTCATGTAGAAACAGTAAATGATCACCAGGATGGACAGTTCCATCCCCTTCATAGCGGTTATCCACAACACGTTCAATAATATTCATAGGTATTTTATATGGAACTTCTTTCTCACCTGGCGCCTCATCCACTACCTTTGCAGTAGTAGTAGATTTTCCAAATAGGAATTCAAGAGAAGATCTCTCCATAATGAATTATAGCAGCAGGCAGAAATAAAATCAGCACGTACAGTAAAGGTTTTCCTTACCGATTCCACTTACCAATAGCGCTTCACTCCCCGGCAACGGCGCCAGAAAATAGTCTTGATGACCCACAAGTATAGGGGGTGTATCGTAGTACTTTCGATAAATAAGAGTGTCGAACCCAACGAGGAGCGAAGGTGTTGACAAGCAGTTTCGATGAAGGATTCACTGTAAATGCTCACAGACAAGTATTCAGGGGGTTTTGATATAGCAGATAAATAAAGTACGAGTAAGTAAAATGCGAGAGAAATAATTGCAGCGAGTGGGCCAATCCTTTTTAGCACAAAGGACAAGCCGGTTTGTTTACTTATAATGACCAAACGTTTTTGAGGACACACGGGAATTTAGTCTAGTGCTTTCGCTTCATATAGCTGATTAATCTTCATTTTTTTGATAAGTGTTGTGTGGGTGAACCTATGCTAATGCATCGCCCTTCCTAGGACTAATACATACTTGTGATTATACCCCTTGCAAGCATCCGCAAATACAAGAAAGTAATTAAGATAAATCTAACCACAGCCTTAAACTCTGAGATCCTGCTATCCCTCATGCATCGATATACCAACGGGGGTTCAGGTTGCTGTCACTCCGGCAACCCCACAATTAGCAAACGAATACAAGATGTATTCCCCTAGGCCCATAAAGGTGAAGTATCATGTAGTCGACGTTCACATGACACCACTAGAAGAATAACACCACAACTTAAATATCATAACATTGAATATTACCCAACATAATTCACTACTAACATTTAGACTTCACCCATGTCCTCAAGAACTAAACGAACTACTCACGAGACATCTTATGGAACATGATCAGAGGTGATATGATGATGAATAACAATCTGAACATAAACCTTGGTTCAATAGTTTCACTCAATAGCATCAATAACAAGTAGAAATCAATACCGGGAGAGTTTCCCCTATCAAACAATCAAGATCCAACCCTAATTGTTACAGCGGTGACGAGGTGCAGCGGTGGAGATGGCGGTGATGATGATGAAGATGATGGTGAAGATGATGGAGATGATGTCCAGCTCGATGACGATGACGATGGCGTCGATTTCCCCCTCCGGGAGGGAATTTCCCCGGCGGATTCCTGCCCGCCGGAGAGCTCTTTTCTCTCTGGTGTTTTCCGCCCTACAGAGGCGGCTGTGACTCTCGCGACTATCCGCCGTAGCTTAGGTTTTCGAGACGAAGAAGTACGCGAAGGAGAGGAGGCCAGAGGGGGTCGTGGGCCCCCTCCCCACAAGGCGGCGCGGCCAGGGCTGGGCCCGCGCCGGCCTATGGGGGGGGGCATGGCGGCCCTCCTCGGCTCCACCTTTTGGCTACCTCCATCTTCTGGAAAAATAGGATTTTCAGTATAATTCCCGTCAATTGCTGATCTTCCGAAATATTGCATTCTGACGGCGCTTTTTCCAGCAGAATCCTGACTCCGGTGCGCGATCCTCCAATAATCATGAAACATGCAAAATAGATGAAATAACATAAGTATCATCTCCAAATACGAAATATATCAATGAATAACAGTAAATTATGATATAAAATAGTGATGCAAAATGGACGTATCAGAAACCCTAACTCCTGCGTCGCTCCTGCGAGCAACCATGAGCTCCTGGCGGCGCCCCCCTCTCTAGCCGCTCCCACCTCTCCACTCCTCCTCGCCACCGCTGGAAGGCGCCGCCCGGGCGAAGCTCGGGTGCGTCGGCGGCGGCAGGGTTGATTGCAAAGATAGTTTAGGAAACTAAGGTTTCGGTATTTCTTTTTAAGACCCAGATATCCCTGATCTTTAGATCATTAAATCGAGCTGGCACATCTTCTTTGTGATCCTCGTTTAGCTTTAACGATTCAGCTAGCTTTTAACAGACTAGTGAGTTTATCAGACGTAGAAAGTTGCTAACTATCCGGTTGATGTCGCTGGTGATCATGAGTAGCTACTTGATAAGTTGATATGCACGTGCTATATCGGTTCCCGACTACCGGTCATAAGATTTCTTTCTGTGACAATCCATATGACTATCGCGGCCTGTTAACGTTGTCAAATTGCTCTTTCTCGATGGATAAGAGCATGCTTTAACTTGACAATCGCTTTAGGTCATCCAAACCAGAATGGATATTTATGTAGGCCGTGCGTGTAAAGTGTCTTTTTGCAGTTATCTGCTTGTCTTTCAACCCACTCACACGGGCTATCACGCTCCTTCCTTCGCGCCGACCTTCTTTTGTCCCCCATCTCCACATGCTAAGATGGCTGGAATGTGCTTTTGCTACGGCCATTCTAAATTCCTGATCATGCCTGGTTGATGTTCTCGTCAGCTCGAGAGTGCGCGAGTGGTGTCGGCCTCGCTGCCGACGACGATGCGTATCCAACCCGCAAGGTTATAAGGAGCTGATGAGCGCGCTCGTTTACGCAATACACCGTGTGTGCTCATCTGATCAGAAGGAAGGTAAATAAGAACACTTGCAAGCTAGTCTAGCAGTTACAGACAGAGCTGCAGAACATATACGGGTGATAAATCAATCAGCTGCTAGCTGAGTGAGCTACGAAGTGTGGTGAACATCAATCAACCGAAGATGGCGTCTCTGAGAGCTGCCGGTAGCACGTCGTGGTGGGCGCCTGCGCCGGTGAGGCAACTGTTCTGGGGGATGAGGTACAGCTGGAAGAACGCTATGATGCGGCGGCCGAGGGGCGGCGCCCCAAGGTTCGGCTACGACCTGCACAGCTACTCCCTGAACTTCGATGATGGCCACCTCAGCTCGGCTGCCTAGCTAGTGACTATCGATCGCTCTAGCTAGTCCCGTGTAAATAATTTTAATTTTCTTTCAGTCGACCCGGCCATGGCATCAGAAGTTGGGGAGCTGGAAGCGTCGCCACCACTTTCCAATTTGCTCGTCTAGCTAGCTGATGGCCTGATGTCTATCCATGAGTATTATATATGAGTATTATATATGCATGGTTGTGCGTCTTGCTCGTTGTTCAGTAAATGCTATAAGTGTTGACTACTCGATCCGCTAGTTGAAAGTTACTAGATGGAATGGCTCGTGTATACACCATGTTTGATTGTTTGATATACACACATGTTGACAGCATAAATGTTTGGCTCGAATAATTATGGGTCTATTCAGATAATATCACCGAATTTGAGTTGCAACTCATTGCAATTAATGTGTAACTGAAAAAACTTGATTGCAATTGCAACCTAATGAGCAACTCTCCAGTCTCCAAGCACCTGCAAATCCAACGTTTCTTTTTTGCGAAAAATCGGAAGTTTTTATAGTCAACCTTCCTGTAAGTTAGTTAATTCTCAGTCAACTAAGAACTAGTACAATAATATCTATTTACATTTTATCAGGGTGTGAGCGATTGCCGTCTTATAGTCGCTATAGCTATGTAGGAATGACAATGTTTTTAATAATAAAAAATTCTCTTATGCAGGTCATCTACCGGTATACGGTTTTGCTCCATTCATGTTTGTCACTTCACGCTCTCATGTGTAGATTTTACGTTCTATCGTTCTGAACCATTTGTGTCGGCTCTCTTCGTGTTTGCGTTTTTACCATTTTGAACAGCTGCGTGCATCTTAATTATGCAGAGGCTGGATATAATGCTTAATTTAAAAAAAAATGTGAAATAATAAAGAGGGTCAAAGAGGGAGAGAAGATCGGTTTGATCTAAATAGAATTAATCTAACAATCTTATCATACAAATTTGTTGATCAGACCTGCAAGAGATCTTTTTGCAAGAGGTCCTGGGTACAGGGGTGATGGATGGGTGTGTGTATTATATACTAGTGGTTGGGGCGCCCCATGGGGCGCCTCCTCACCGGTGTTGTGCAATCCAATCACAACGCGTATTGACAAGTATGGATCAGCTTCCTAGTGGCAAATATGGATCAATTGCTCAGCTTGTATTCATGTTTATCTTACTACCGGCCATTGCTGAATTGTGAACCCTCGCTGTGCTTAGGTTCACACAAACATATCATGAAATTATGGAGCGCGAAGCAACCAGAACGTATTACAAAAGAATATGTCCATGTTCACATTTTGCAGTATTTTGCAACATAAATTGAAAATAGCTACAAAAGCAAGACACACTTGGCGAAGAGCTTGAGCAATTATACTGACAAGAGCAGACCTCCAGATGCACGGGTGTCACTTCAAAAAGAGCCATCGTCTGTAAACCTTGAACTTCAGAAGAGATAATAATTTAGTTTTGGAAGAAAGATCAACAATTCTATTACTATTATCAATACGGACAATAAAAAAAACTAAAACCTACATCAACCAAACAAATGATTTAGCGTTTTAGGACTATCCGGGACCAGCGAACTTACCATAACAGGTGAAGTTATTGATTATTTGCAGAGCAGCATATCAGCAGTAATTGATATTAAGATGATTACTAAAGCGTTTAAACAACAAGAGTCTTTTTTTCAGAAACTAAAAGTAGTATGGTAGTGTGTACAAATGAGCCATGACGAATTATTTCGAGGATGAATTAAACTGTATATAAGAGTGGAGAAACAAACCACAGACCTTTTTCACCAAATAGGTGCTCCCAAAAAGACATTCTCAAATAACTCTCTGCCTCCAAGATAGACATTTTTTATCTATTTTGTTTGGAGAAGGAACAACCAAATAGCATAAAGCACATCAAAGAATGATTAATTCAATGAAAAGTATTAGGAAATGCACTCACACATCAAGCATTACCACTAACTTTCATGTGTTTTCATAAAATAATGATATCGACAAGGTATGATATGTGCGATTACCTCTCTTTTTTGGAGCTCAAGCTCTGGTGAATGCAAGAAGTTTTTGAGTATTCAACAATCAAAGTCCATTGTGGCTGAACAGACGCCCTAGAGAAAAAAAGCGTAGATTTGGCAGCCTGTCAGACGATCTGGAAAGTAATACAAGTGATATATCAGCTGGTACTTCATAACCAACAGATAAACTAAATTGGAGAGAGGAAATGTGTACGTTGGGAGAAAAATATCTTGTGAGAAAATGAAGACCAATGTAGATTAAACTGATGGAAGCTTATGCAGAAGCAAAATATACATAGTGGATGATGCCTTGACATGTCCATAGAGCGAGAAATGTGGATTTGGCAGCCTGACAATCCGGAAAGTAATACAAGTGATATATCAACTGGTACTTCGTAGCCAGCAAATAAGATATATTGGAGACAAAAATAAAGACAATTGTAGATAAAACTGGTTGAAGCTTATGCGAAGCAAAATATACATGGTGGATGATGCCTTAACCTGTTTCATCAAATGGAGCTCCTCGCGCAAGTGAAATATACCTGGTGGATAATCTCTTCGTATGCATCATGAAACTGGAGCTCCTTCTTCCCATGGAACAACTTCTCAGAATGCCAGAATAGTAAATAAGAAACTCCTTATCTCCTAGAGCATCTGTTAGTGAAGAAGATAACAAGAAAAGTTATTAAGCCTTGCAGCCAAGGTGATTTCAGTTTAGGGATTATTGCCTTGCAGTAAACCACTAATCAATTTGTAAATTGATTATTTTTAATAATATCCTACAAGAAAATTTATTAGTAGATAATGCAAAAAAATAATAGTGGGGGAAATTACGAACACTTTACTGCAGCCAAAATAAAATAACAGCAGCTTGAGCGACATGAGAAATAAGGCTATCAGGTAGGACTCTATTTATACAATTCGGTTATTTGTGGTTTGCCACAAATAAAGACACACACTAACCTGACATGAATAACACGTCAAATCCATTTGGTCAGTTAGGTTGGATCAGAATGAACCCAAAATGTAAAATAGTAGTAAACCCGCATATCAAGGGAAGATTTTCAGATCAGATAACACAAGAGTAAATAGTTTAATATCCATAGAGAAGTATGAGCCAGTGTAAATAAAGATAAACAAAAAAAGATAAATTAGTACATCCAGATCTAAGTGTAACCTAATATACCCATCAAATTTTATGAATCGTAGCAACCAAATATGTTCCTTGAGCAGCCTCGCTAGCATTGTCGCTCATGAGTGTCCAACAAACTATTGCAAAGACAAAAGGGAAAGGCGCTTCAGAATTATCTAATATTTTCATGCGACAAAGAAATCACAGCCCAGAATTTACCATAGCAAGAAAAAACATGAAACTATATACAACCATCATTATTAGAAAAAACAGGTGCATCATATTTATCGTTGTTCTCGTAATTAATCATCACAGGGCAGTAATACTATAGGATAGTATAACCTGTTCATTTGCATGATAAAATGGTGTGCCATTGGTATAACATAAGCATGAACCCAAAATTCATTATGAAATCACATAAAGCATAAAGTGAAAATGCATCAGAGAGGGAAACTCACCTTAATAATCCAAGGTGAGTTGTGGGCGTGCACCCTAAACCATAAAAACAAATCAGTAAAAGCAAAATTAACAAAATTAGGGATCACAATATATATCAGTGTGCATCATAACTCACAATATTTATTTATAATACACCACAATAGTAGAGCAAAAACGTTTTGGTAAGGAACCAGTATACCTAGGGATGGTGCGGAGACAGCAAGGTTGCTGGTCTCGACACCCACTATTTGTCTTCTCACGTGAATCCTTCTCTTACCACTCAAATAAATGAATTTCATGACTTCTTTGTCATTATGATCATGTCCTTAGCCTAAGATTTAAAAGAACATGTCATCCTTCATTTCTGAACCTTAAACAAACAGCGGGAAGGAAAAAACAGTAAGCACATGGAGGGCAAACAAAGATATCATACCTTGAAGCTGCACATCCATTGTCATGGCCATTGAGTCAAAGGGCCCAACCATGTTTCCATGTGATGACTGGAAGGTGCTCTCACTATCCTTCCAAAGTCAAGCAACTTAGTCTGCTCGCTCTGCTAAGATCCAATTGACTGCATAACCCCATATACCATCCATTAACAAAACCAACACACAAAAATAATTAACCAGGTCGAATACAGTTGTTTATGCATATCCAGATGCTACAGATTCTTACGAAATTTCCATGGAAAACAAAACGGAGAGAGCATCCTTGATACGGACTGGAACTGGAAGACATTGAAACATATACCTTAAATTCTTGAGAAATTATGGTAGATCGATGGCAGGTGAAAGGACGGACCAATCTTGTAGTCATCGCTTCTGCTCGCTGTGATGAACGTTGGCGAGGGAAAGAAAGTGGTGGAGCCGCAGAAATTTTTCCCACTCGTCTACTCCACTCACCTCCGCCGTCGCCGCTCTCCTCCCACCTCCTCATCGTTGTTGCCGCCCTCCTCCACAGCTTCCTCGATACCGCGCCACCCTCCTCATATCTCCTCCGACCTCCACCGCTGCATGCCCCCACATCCACCCATCTACGACCTCAACCACTGCCTTCCTCCATCTCCCATCTTTCCGACCTCGACCAGTGCCTGCCCCAAGCTCCGTTCGCGAGCGCCGCCCAGATCCCTTCTCCTTTGACCTCCACCGCTAGCATCTCCCTTCTCCTCCGAGGCTTCGACCCCCATCGCCGCCACCTGCGCCCCGCCTATTCAGAACGAGATTTGGGGGAACTGCTGGGTAAATGGGTAGGAGGCGGTTGCGTGCGTGTATTGAGGAGGAGGTTGCGTTTTTTTTTCTTTTACCCGTTTCCTTATTTTCTTGCTCAGCCTGCTCGCGCCAGGGATGTATCGTGGAGCGCTCTGAGATAGGCCAACCATATACGCACTTGCTTGTTCTCAATCTCATGTACATCAGTCATGGGTATGGTCTGCTCCCAGTTCCCACGTACCAACTACCGGTCTTAAGATAATAAGATTTCTTCAGCGCCTCTAAAGCTTGAAAATTCTTTGTATGCAGATCTGTGACTATCCATATGATTATATCACGGCGTGTTGGCGTGGTCAAATTGCTCTTTGTCGATGGATAAGAGCATGCTTTAACTTGTCAATCACTTTGTGTCATCCAAACCTGAATGGACATTTATGTAGGTCGTGCGTGTAAAGTGTCTTTGTGCAGTCATCTGCTTGTCTTTCAACTCACTAACACGGGCTATCACGTTCCTTCCTTTGTGTCGACCTTCCTTTGTCCCCCATCCAACATGCCAGGATGGCTGGAATGTGTTTTTGCTATGGCCAGTCTGACTTGCTGATTATGCGTGGTTGATGCCCTCGTTAGCTCGAGAGTGTGCGAGTGGTGCCGGCCTTGTTGGCGACGGCGATGCGTATCCATCCCGCAAGGTTATAAGTAGGTGCCAAGAGCGCTCGTTTACGCAATACACAGTGTGTGCTCATTAGATCAGAAGGAAGCTAAGTAAGAACACTTGCAAGCTAGTCTAGCAGTTACAGACAGAGCAGAGCATATAAAAGTGATAAATCAATCAGCTGCGAGCTGAGTGAGCTGTGAAGTGTGGTGAACATCGATCAACCGAAGATGGCGTCTCTAGGAGCTGCCGGTAGCACGGCGTGGCGGGCGCCGACGCCGGTGAGGCAGCTGTTCTGGAGGATGAGGTCCAGCTGGAAGAACGCCGTGATGCGGCGGACAAGGGGCGGGGTCCCAAGGTTCGGCTACGACCTGCAGAGCTACTCCCTGAACTTCGATGACAGCCACCTCGGCTCGGCTGCCTAGCTAGCGACTATCGATCGCTCTAGCTATTCCCGTGTAAATAATTTTAATTTTCTTTCCGTCGACCTGGCCATGGCTTCAGAAGTTGGGGAGCTGGAAGCGTCGCCACCACTTTCCAATTTGCTCGTCTAGCTATCTTGATAAGGGGTGGCCCGATCTTCTCAGAAGTTGGTAGCAGCGGATGAAATCGATGATATGAGGAGGATAACTTGTATGACACCGACGAAGTCTCCCGATTGATTCCTGATGCCAATGCAACAGCTCTCAACCCTGCAAGATATTCGCAACTCCACGCACTTGCGCACGTAGCCGCCGACCACGAAGCGGTAGATTGCAATCTTTCTAATCCCCAATGGAACAGCAGATCACACAAACTTTCAGTAGCATAAAACTCCAGATCGCAACGAATTGGAGAGTTGGGGAACAATAGTTTTGCTTAGCAAACAACTATGAACTAGGGTTTATCTTAAACTTGGTCTAAAGCAGCTAGGGGGTTGTCCAAGGCTCTTATATAGGCGTCCGGGACGAGTTCTGGTCGAAAGATACAAGTAAAACCGACCCAGAATAGATCTGGTCAAGACAGACTCGGACAAATCCGGTCTGGAATCCGGTCAACCGGGCCAGGGACCGGGCCGGCCGGCGTGGCATCCGGTCAACCGGGTGGCAAACCGGAAAGTTTGCAAAACATCGTCCGATTTGGCCCCGGTACGATGCATCCGGTTGCCGCCCGGTCAACCGGGCCTGGGACCGGGCTGGCCGGTCTGGAGGCCGGTCTAACCGGGCGCTGGACCGGCCTGGACGTCGACTTCTCCTCTCGCGCATGCCTCCCGCTCCTCCCTCGCGCGTCCATGAGATATCTTCATGTCCAGCTCCATGTCCAGCTTCACGTCCATCTTGACGTCCGTCTTCATGTCCAGCTGCTCCTCTACTCCTCGTGCGATGCTCGTCTCCTCTTGATACCTGATGATACATAAGTAATAGGACTTAGGCAGTATAAAGTTCTCATCAATCAAAGTATCGTTTAGAAACAAGTTCACCTGTTGTTTAAGTAGCTTCGCACGAGCCCTTGTAATTGGTCCAATCCGAACTTCATTGGACTTGAGCTTCACAGCAGGTTCATCTTCATTTATTAATGACGGAGGTAGTGGTGTAGTAGGGATGTCCTCATCATCTCCCCCCTTCAAAAGGCGTCGACCTCGACGCTCCAAGGTCTTCTCCGTCATATGGTGTCAAATCAGCAACATTGAAAGAATTACTGACACCAAACTCATCAAGCTGGAAGATCTATCGAGTATGCATTATCATTGATCTTGGCAAGCACTTTGTAAGGACCAGCACCACGAGGCTTCAACTTAGACTTCCGCAGCTTCGGGAACCTATCCTCGCGAAAATGTACCCAGACCATATCACCAGGCTTGAACAACATCTCTTTGCGCTTCTTGTTCATCCTTGCAACATTTCTCTTGCCTTTTTTCTCTACCAACTCTTTAGTCTTCACATGGATTTTTCGCACAAAATCTACCCTCTTGGATGCCTCCATATTAACTCTCTCATGTATGGGCAAAGGCAACAAGTCAAGTGGAGTAATGGGTTTGAAACCATACACCACCTCAAAAGAACACAACTCCGTGGTAGAATGTACCGCCCTGTTGTAAGCAAACTCTACATGCGGCAAACACTCTTCCCACTCCTTCAGGTTCTTCTTGATCATGGATCTCAACAGTTGTGACAAAGTTCGATTCACCACCTCGGCTTGACCATCGGTTTGGGGATGACAAGTAGTACCGAACAGTAGCTTTGTCCCCGGCTTTCCCCAAAGTGTCTTCAGAAGTAGCTCATGAACTTCACATCACGATCAGAAACAATAGTCTTCGGGACTCCATGTAGTCGAACAATCTCCCTGAAAAACAGGTTAGCAATATGCGACGCATCGTCGCTTTTGTAGCAGGCAATAAAGTGTGACATTTTAGAAAATCTATCCACTACCACAAATATAGAATCATGGCCTCTTTTAGTACGCGGCAAACCCAACACAAAATCCATACTAATATCTTCCCAAGGTGTAGTAGGTGCCGGTAACGGAGTATACAAACCGTGAGGCTTCAGCTTGGACTTGGACTTGTTGCAAGTAATGCACCTCTTCACATACCTGTCCACGTCCCGCCTCATCTTTGGCCAATAAAAGTGATCAGCGAGCATGAGTAGCGTCTTCTCACGCCCAAAGTGACCCATCAAACCTCCAGCATGTGATTCCTGCAATAAGAGCAAACGCACAGACGATTCTGGAACACATAGTTTGTTAGCTCTAAACAAGAACCCATCGTATATGTGATATTTTTCCCATGCTTTACCAATAACACATAAGAGGTATGGTTCAGCAAAATCATGATCAGCCGCATATAAATCACATAACACCTCTAATCCAGGAATTTTAACATCAAGATAAGTTAACAGCATAGTCTTCCTAGATAGAGCATCAGCAACAATATTATCTTTTCCCTTCTTATGCTTAATAATGTACGGAAAAAACTCAATGAACTCAACCCACTTAGCAAGACGCCTATGCAAAGTAGATTGGGCTTTCAGATATTTCAAACCTTCATGATCAGAATGTATGATAAATTCTTTTGGCCACAAGTAATGTTGCCAAACCTCAAGAACTCTAATTAAATCATACAATTCTTTATCATATATAGGATAGTTCAACTTAGCACCAGAATGTTTCTCAGAAAAATATGCAATTGGGCGACCCTCTTGCATCAACACACCACCAATTCCAATACCACTAGCATCACATTCAATCTCAAATTGCTTATTGAAATCAGGAAGTGCAAGCAACGGTGTAGAAGTTAACAATAGTTTCAGTTCATCGAAAGCATGATCTTGGGCAACGCCCCACTCAAAGACAACACCCTTTTTAGTCAATTCATTCAAAGGTGCAGCAATAGTAGAAAAATTAGGCACAAAACGGCGATAAAACCCAGCTAGACAATGAAAACTTCTTACTGGACTCACATTCATGGGAGTAGGCCAATTTTGAATAGCTTCAATTTTAGACACATCTACTTCTACTCCATGCTTAGAGACAACATAACCCAGAAATATGACCTTATCTTTGAAAAATGTGCACTTCTCAAGATTACCATAGAGTTTACTATCACGCAACACTTGCAAAACATGTCGAATATGTATAATATGATCAGATTCATTGCAGCTGTAAATTAATATGTCATCAAAATACACAACCACAAACTTGCCAATAAAATCACGCAAAACATGGTTCATCAGTCTCATGAAAGTGCTAGGTGCATTAGTCAAACCAAAAGGCATTACTAACCACTCATATAAACCAAATTTTGTTTTAAAGGCGATTTTCCACTCATCCCCTTCTTTCATCCTAATTTGATGATAACCACTACGCAAATCAATTTTAGTGAAAACAGCAAGACCACTCAATTCATCTAGCATATCCTCTAAACGGGGAATAGGATGACGATATCGAATAGTAATGTTGTTTATCGCTCTACAATCTACGCACATACGCCATGTACCATCTTTCTTAGGAACAAGAATAACAGGAACAACACAAGGACTAAGGCTTATGCGGATATAACCTTTGTCGAGTAGCGCTTGTACTTGCTTCTGTATCTCCTTCGTCTCTTCGGGATTTGTCCTATATGGCGCCCTATTGGGTAGCGATGCTCCGGGGATCAAGTCAATTTGATGCTCAATACCTCGCAATGGTGGAAGTCCTGCGAGTACCTCTTCCGGAAATACGTCGCTGAATTCCTGCAAAACATTAGAAACACCAAGAGCAAGAGGGGTCATGTCATTAGAAACCAAAACCGTACCCTTGTACATGAGCACAATAGGCATGGTTGTAGGATCCTCACAAAATTCTCTCATGTCCTGTTTGGTGGCTAATGAGACTAAGGAATTCACTCGCTCACTTTTCGTTATATCACTCACGGCATTACAATTCTCTCGCCTATCTATGGATGCATCCTCCAAGTTTACTTCAATCTTCTGACGAGACTCACTGACAATTTGCTGTGGTGACATAGGCTGTAAGTTAATTTTCTTGCCCTTGAACTTCAAGTGATATGTATTGGCGCGGCCATTGTGTTGCACAGAACGGTCATAGAGCCATGGCCGGCCCAACAGCAGGTGACAAACCGTCATAGGAACCACATCAAAATCAATGGAATCCTTATACGGTCCAATCTCAAAATCAACTCGCACCATGTGGCTCACCTTCATCTCACCATTATTGCTCAACCACTGAATATAATATGGATGTGGGTGCGGTAGATACTTCAGTTTCAGCTTGGCACATAACTCTTTGCTTGCTAAATTGCGACAACTTCCGCCATCAATAATGACCTTGCAAGCCTTATCAGGACCAGCTAGTGCCTTTGTTTGAAACAAATTACAGCGCTGTGTAGATGCACTTGACTGCACATTAAGAACACGCTGCGAGACAACAATAGTTTGAGCTTCAGAAGGAAAAGCAGCATAACCATCACTATCATAATCATCCTCATCTGGAGCATTTGGATCAACATCATCTCCATTTTCATACTCATTGTCCACATTAATTGTCGTTGCCTAATCGACGGTACCTCGGAGGAGGGATCCTCACGAGGGGGAGAAGAAGTAGGGGCCATAGGGCGGAGTGCACACGGGACGGTGGTACGCGAGTTACCCAGCTTCGGAACACCTGCACGATGACAAGGGCCTACTGCTGCTTGTGCGGAATTATGCGGGCGCTTTCGCGTTGTTACAATGAGTTGTGGTTGTGCCTCTAGGGCTCCCGGGATCCGGCTTATAAAGGCGCACGGATCTAGGGTTTACATGGAGAGTCCTAGCCGGAATACAAGTTGCCTAACTACGGTACAATGTCTTGCCGTGTACGTCAAGGATCCGCCTTCCTCCAAGTACGTGCTTGGATCCGGATACTTCATGGGCCGTCACGGATCCGGCCTCCTTCGTAGGTCGGTAGAGATCCGGCTTCCTGTTCCTGGGCTGGACTTCATCCTTCAGGATCCACGGCAACTGGGCCGCCCGATGGGCCACATGCCTCACCACCATCTATGGGCCACCCGGGCTTGCCGGATCTAGGCTATGCCGTTGATATACCCATAAAGTATACCCACAACAGTAGCCCCCGAAGTTCTCCGAGATTCATCATTCCTCCGGCTTTTACCCAGCTCGGATCCGAAGAGAATCTTGAAGATCTTCAAAAACTTGTACTTGATTCCGGGTTCATTCACTCGGAATTCCTTCGTCTTCAGATTTGGTATCGCAACGGAGATTCCGTTTCTCCCGCGCACAACTTCCTTTTTTCCCGCGCTAAATTTTCGCAGATGCAAATCTTTAGCCGGAAATTTCGGGAGTGCATGGTTAAGTTACCTCCACGTTGATTTACCGCACTTGACCTAAGACACGTGTCATCCATCCAACGGTGCGACCGTTCCGTTTCCACCGTCGGATCCGAATCCCGAATCTCCGCGCGTGGCCTATAAATACCCCGCGGCTCGGTAACTCTTCATTCTTTCACCGCACCTCACCACTTCATCTTCTTCCTCTCGCCGCGCCGCCCGACAGATCTTAACTCCGGCGAGCCCCCCGCGCAGGAGCTTCTCGCACCACCGCCTCTAGCCTCTCCTTCAACCAAGATCGCCACGGTTGACCAAGAAATCAACTCCGCCGCCGATTCGTGGTCATCGGAGGCTCAAAATCGCCAGTTTGTCGATCTCCACCTTCGCCGGAACTTCGCCGGACCGTCGCGCCATCGCCGGTACGTGCACCGGACTTGTAGAAGAAGAAGTAGCTGTAGTGTAGATTTTCCGGTTACTCAACTTAGCTCGCATGGGTGCAGCCGGAAGCATGCCTCACGGTTCTCCTCACTCTGCCTTGGTAGTTCTCCGAGTACTCCGGATCCCGGTGCTCGTGGAACCGATTTGCCGGATCCCATTGCGTATCTGCCACCATATGTTTCCGACGTTAGACTTGCTCAACCATTCTCCGCCTCTTCCAGTACTTTACTAGGCCGGATCCCAACAGCTCAAGAGCTCGAAGAAGAACTGCAAGGCCAAGCTAGAATGGCAGCCAAGGTACAAGAAGCGGAAAACAAAAAAGCTTCCAAGGCCCGGAGCCGTGAAGGGGTGCGGGGTCAATGGTGGCCCTGCGAAACAACAGACGCGGAGCTCCGGGAACTCCAAAATGAGGGCATGATCTCCGGACATTGGAGTTTCACGCGCGACTCCGACGTCCCCAAGCCCGACGCGGATGAGCGTGTCATGACAAAGGCGTGGGTTGAGCGCGGATTATCGCTCCCCTGCTCGGAATTCTTCCTTTCCGTCCTCGACACGTACGGGCTTCAGCCCCACAACATCTGCCCCAACTCCTACCTTCTGCTCTCAAACTTCGCAACTCTTTGCGAGGGGCATCTCGGAATTCGTCCCGACATCAAATTATGGCAATTCTTTTTCCGCGTGAAGAAAGAGACAAAGGACAAAGCCATGCTCAAGCTGCGGAAGTATGACGTTCATGCTCCGCTACGGTCGGATGTATCCTCCTCACGACTCCCACGAATCCGTCCGGTATTGGAACGCCGGATGGTTTTATGTGAAGAACGTGACAGTTCCAAACGTCCACGACGGACTCCCGCCCTTCGGCAACACGCCTCCGGAAGAATTGGCGAGCTGGAGCTTCATCCCCACACTTGCCCAAACGCCCATATTGGAGAAGGCCGCGCGGAGGATTTCTGGTTAGTTCACGATGGACTGGCCGGAGCCCAGCTCACCCTCGAGCTGGTTTACGCGGAGGATCCAACCTCTGCGCTACAACGCACGTCTGATGTGCGCGTACACTGGGGCCGACGATCTCCTCCGAGTCACCCGCCACGATCTTCCGGCTGACTCCCTCAAGAGGAGGTTCAAAACGTTGGTGAAGATTGCTAGAGGCCAACAGGTCCCGAGAGCTGGTCAAGGACATCAGCACCCACGATAAATGCCCTCCGGTAAGCGCTCATTCCTTCGCATCCCTTTATCATCTCTCAATTTTCTAAGTGTTTAACTTGTTCTGCTCACTTCTTTCGCAGCTTGACTCTTTGGCGGAGGAAAACTTGCGCGCCATACTCCGAGTTCCCGTTAGCGGTGACTCGGCGGAAGAGGATCCGGAGGACCACGAAGAGGAAGAGGAACAAGCACCTCGAAAGGCTGCTCCTCGACCTACAAAGCGTTCCCGCGCCAAAGTCTCCGGCTCCGACGCCGGGGGCAGCGGTGAGGCTTCCGCCAAGAAACCCGAGTGGTTAAACCACCTCCGCTTGACTCCGGGAAGGCGGAACGCCAACGCCTGAAAATGCTCTCAACGGCGGGAAAACCTTCACGGCCCTGCATTCCGGGTGCTACGTAAGTTTCCGAGTAATGTGCGTTATCTATATTGGTGAGCTGTGTTATGCTTATTTTCCTTTTTACTTGCTCACGAAATCCGAATCCAACCACCGCGCGGACCAACGTTCGGGAGCCTATCACTAAGTATATGCGGAAGAAGTCTCCCGCCGTTGGTCCTTTGACGCCAACTCCACCGAGCGCTCCACAAGCCCCCACTGCAACCTTCTCCTCCTCCCGCGGATCATTCTCCGGCTCCTGCCGCTCCCACTCCTCCGGAAGTAATTCCGGTTAGCGGCGACAGAGCGGGCGGAGATGATTCCGGCGGTAAGGGTCCTATCGATGATGAATTTGAAGGACGAAGCCAAGGGGAAGCGAAGAGATCTCCTCCGGCAAAGCTGAAGCCCCCACGGGCGATATGGTCGTTTTCCCAAGAACTTTGGAGATCCGGCTGACCTTACCTCCACCCCAAAAGCCTATGCCACAAAGTTTTTTAACAAACTAACGAGAGCGGAGAAATGGGAGCTGGAGCAAGATCTGCTCAATGCCATGCTGAACAATGCACAGGGCAAACCGGACGTTGAAACGTCGGAGATCCGGGACGCCAAGAAAAACATTGGCCGAGTTCTTCGACAAGCTTGTTTGCAAGCAAAAGGTAACTCCCCGGTAGCCCCCAAGTATTTAGGCGGAAACTTTATTAGTTAGCGTCCGAATACTTTTAGAGAACATAAGCTGAAAAGGAAATTTAAAAGTCGTGGTAGCCCCCAAGCATGATGGCGGAAAAAATTTTCCAGCCTCCATGCTTTAGAAAGACTTAAACCATGATGGCGGAACTTACTCCGTTTTACGGCTGCGTTTTCGGGAGCAAAAAGCTTTGCACTACGAGTTGCATAAAAACATCGCGCTGCAACGTCGTGTGACCATTAGCCGGGCGGAGAAGATCCGGCGCTTCCAAGCGAGAGAATGCGGAATTGAAGAAACAACTATCGAAGCCCAAGGTTGGTTTCCGATTGCTGATGATTGCGGATCGTTTCGCATTTTTCCGAACTTGACGCTTTATGTAACTATGAGCAGGTGCCTCCACTTCTCTCGCTGCGGCTTCCTCCGAGTTGGAAACTCTACGTGCTTCACAGAAAGATCTTGAAGCGAAGCTCGTAGAGGCAGAACAGAAAATTTCTGAGAAGAACTCGGAGCTTGCCCGCAAAACTGGTGAGTTTGAGCTGAAAAAACAGGTCGACGGCGACATCATCCGAAGCGGCAAAAAGAAATTGGAGGTCTTCGCAAATATATGAAGACAGCGAGAGAGCTGCTGGGACTTGCTCAACTCCGACGTCATGGGTACGTCCTCGAAACTCATATGGCCGCGGACATGTAACTTGCTGTTTTTTAACGAAACTTGTATTTTCCGGATCCGCTTGGATATGATGAGGAACGTCGGAGCCGGTTCCCGCGCGATGACCTGCTACAGCTTGCCGGAGAGGACTGCAAGGATCTCATTTCCGCCTCCAGGAAAATCTGTCACAACCTCAACATCAAGAAGAGCCGAACCTGCGAAGTGCGTAAGCTCATCAAGAGGATGGATTTGCTTCGGAGCTGGTTGTGGATCTGCGGTCTTCTTCGGCACGGGCGCGGCCGCCATGTCCTTGGCTATGTGCTTAGCGCATAATCCGAGCTTGGACCTAGACCGGGTGACTTCGGCGTTCCTCCGGAAGGCGATGTCAATGCACTACTTGACGCGGTCAGCGGCTATGATACACGCATCGCCGGAGGATCCGCCATGATGAATTTTATGAGAAGGTGGTTCTTCCTGGCGACGAGCCTCTCGAAGCTGAACTTTTGAAGGATCTCGAAGCGGAAACCGAGGCCTGCCCAATCCGGAAGCCAATACACTTGGACGAGCTCAAAGAACCAAGGTGGCGCTGCATCTCCGGCTGCAAGCTGGAGCGGAAGAAGATGAAGATGTCTCTTCGCACTGCCAAAGACGCGGAGAAGGAAACTCCAAGCGATGCCGGAGGAGCTGATGCTAATGTGGAAACTTCTCCGGCTAAGGAGAAGTAAAAACTTAGTCCTGCGGAAAAACAATGCATCATTTTGGCCCCAGAGAGGGTTTGTAATAAGACTTTAAATTCTTAAGTAGTTAGGGACGAAACAATTATGCATGGGCGGAAACAACTTATCCTGCTATCCTTTAATATTATTCGCATGTTTCGTTTTATGTTTGAAAAGCAAGTGCTGATTTTACTGTTTTCCGGCTTGCCCGCTTGACCTTCCGCGAGCCGGAAGACCTTAGCCGGAAACGCTCGCCAGCGGCGACGAAGCCCAATGGCAATCCGTCAATAACCGCGGAAACAAGCCCCCAGGCATAGGTGCCGGAAATCGCTACTAGGAATCCACGAGTTCGCAACGAGATAACAATTTAACCGAGAAAACTTAAGCTTACGTCCTAAAGGACGATTTTGAAAATCACAACTTTCATACACGCCTAGGCGGAAATATCCAGCTCTGCGGTTTTAGTCGGAAAAACATACACGATCTAAAAATGAACAAGTAAAGGAGGTAAATGACTCATAGAGTGAACCAAAAGCTTTATTTCATTGATCATGTATAACTATTACAGAGTTTGTAACTCGGAAGAAATATGCTAAGTGTAGAAAGGACGTAGCTGTGCGATATTCCAAGGGCGATCTGTTTCATCGTAGATGTCATCCGGATCCTCCCGCTTGCGTTTCCGGCGCCAATTAGCGGGTCTATCCCTCGGCTCGCGGAAATCAACAAGGTAGTACGATCCGTTGTGAAGCACTTTGCTAACGACGAAGGGTCCTTCCCATGGAGATTGCAACTTGTGATCTTTCACCTGGCGAAGGCGGAGAACCGGGTCTCCGGCCATGAACGAGCGATTCCGGACTCGGCGGCGTGATAACGTCGGAGCTTCTGCTGGTAGATGGCGGAGCGCTGGTCAGCTAAATTCCGAGCTTCTTCGATCGGGTCCACGAGATAGGCTGTCTGGCCTCGTCAGCTGTTTCTTCGTTATAGGCGGAAACTCGCGGCGAATCATGGATGATGTCGGAGGGAATCACGGCTTCGGATCCGTATACCAGGAAAAATGGGGTAAACCCTGTTGACCTGTTAGGGGTAGTTCGCAAACTCCACAAGACAGCGTCTAGTTCGTCGGCCCAAGCTCCAGCTGCTCGTCGCAGCGGTTCTTCAAGGCGTGGCTTGATTCCCGATAATATTAGACCGTTAGCTCTTTCAACTTGACCATTGGATTGTGGGTGAGCCACAGATGCAAGGTCCAATCGAATCCCCATTGTCTCACAATAATCCTTCAATTCTCCCTGAGCGAAGTTTGTGCCATTATATGTGATTATGCTTGTGTGGGATGCCGAATCTCATCACGAGGCTGCGAGACAAATTTTAGTGCCGTAGCACCGTCGGCTTTTCTCATCGGCTTTGCCTCGATCCACTTGCTGAATTTGTCAACGGCGACCAATAGGTATTCAAAACCGCCGGGAGATGATCTTTTTAACTTACCAACCATATCGAGCCCCCGGACCGCAAATGGCCGGGTGATAGGTATGGTCTTCAGCTCTTGGGCTGGAGCGTTTGGTTGAGTAGCGTAGTATCGACAACCTCGGCAGGTCTTGACTATCTTGTCGGCATCTTCTTTAGCTGTGAGCCAATAAAAGCCTAGCCGAAAAGCTTTTGCAACGAGTGACACTGGGAGCGGCATGGTGCCCGCGAGTCCCTGCGTGGATCTCTACGAGGATTTCAATGCCATCTTGATTGGAGACGCATTTGAGAAACACCCCTGTTGCGCTTCGTTTGTAGAGCTGTCCATCAACAATTGTGTAGGATCGTGCTCGCCTGATGATGTGGCGCGCGAGGACCTCGTCCTCCGGCAGCTTCTGATCGATGAGGTAATCCAAGAAAGGTTGTGTCCAAGCCGGAATGGTAGCCAATACCTCTCTGGCCGGAGACACTGCCACCTCTGGGTTTTCCGGGTTAGCGCCCTTTACAGAGGGTATCCGGAGATGCTCTAGGAAAATTCCGGGCGGAATTGGCTTTCTGCCGGATCCGAGCTTGGATAGCATGTACGCCGTTGTGTTATCGTCTCTCTGACGTACTTGACTTCGTATCCGAGGAAGCACTTGGCGAGCTCATCAACTTCGTCTCTGTAGGCTGCCATGACGGAATTTTTGGCGTTCCAGGTTCCGGCTACTTGTTGTGCCACCAAGTCGGAATCTCCGCAACAGATGATGTGCTTGATCCCTATTTCCTTAGCGATGCGCAGTCCATGTAGTAGAGCCTCGTACTCCGCCATGTTGTTTGTAGCTTCGAAGTGGATCTGCAGAACATACTGCAGTTCTTCTCCGGTAGGGGACTTCAGGGTGACTCCGGCTCCTGAGCCTTGATGCTGCTTGGATCCATCGAAGTGCATAACCCATGTTTCTGGTTCCGGCTCCAGACTTGCATCCGGAGCTTCTGTCCAATCTGCAACGAAATCCGCCAAGACTTGGGATTTTACCGCGGTCCTTGGCTTGTAAGCGATGTCGAAGGCGGATAATTCAATGCCCCATTTAGCCGTCCGTCCTGTTGCGTCGGCGTTGTTGAGAATTGTTGACGGCGGAGCCTTGCTCACTAGCTGATTCTTGGGTGCTCTTGGAAGTAGTGTCTCGGCTTCCGGCTGCCTAGGAAAACTCCATAAGCTAGCTTACGAAAGTGAGGGTATCTTTGCTTTGACTCCGTCAGCACCTCGCTTATGTAGTAGACAGGTCTTTGGACGTCATATTCATGACCTTCTTCCTTTCGCTCCACCACGATGACGAGGCTGATGACTTTGTTGGTGGCTGCCAGATAAAGGAGCATTGGCTCTGACTCTGCTGGGGCTGCCAAGATAGGTGGGGAGGTAAGTATTTCCTTCAACCCTCGAAGAGCTGCGTCGGCTGCGTCGTCCCAGACAAATTTGTCTGTTTTCTTCAACAACTTGTACAGAGGTAGCGCCTTCTCGCCAAGACGGCTAACAAACCTACGATTGCTGCGACACAACCGGTTAGTCGTTGCACATCTTTGAGACAAGTTGGCCGTTTGATACACAGGATTGCCTTGATCTTTTCCGGGTTAACCTCAATGCCTCCGTGAGAGACTATGAAGCCAAGGAGTTTTCCGGCTGGCACGCCAAAGACGCACTTCGGCGGATTCAACATCATCTTGTACCGACGGAGATTCTCAAAGGTTTACGTGAGGTCGCTGATCAAGTCGGATCCTTTCCGGGTCATGACCGCGATGTCGTCGACGTAGGCGTGCACGTTCCGGCCAATTTGGTCCTTCGAGGCACCGCTGCATCGTACGTTGGTAGGTGGCACCTGCGTTTTCAAACCAAAAGGCATAGTAACATAGCGGTAAGTACCAAACGGGGTAATGAATGAAGTCGCCTTTTGGTCGGATTCCTTCATCCGGATACGATGGTACCGGAATACGCATCAAGAAAACACGAAGTTCCGCCCCTGCCGTCGAATCAATGACTTGGTCAATGCGCGGCAAGGGGAACGGATCCTTCGGGCAATGTTTGTTCAAGCCGGAGTAATCGATGCACATTCTTAGTATTTCGGTGTTCTTTTTGGGTACAAGGACGGGATTCGCGACCCAATCGGTGTGGATAACTTCTATTACAAAACCTGCTTCTAGTAACTTTGCTAGTTCCATTCCTATGGCGCGGCGCTTCTTATCTCCAAAGCGTCGCATAGCTTGCTTCACCGGTTTAGCCCCGGATTTATGTTGAGGTAGTGCTCGGCGAGTTCCCTAGGTACTCCGGACATGTCGAGAAGGTTGCCATGCGAAGATATCCATGTTAGCGCGGAGGAACTCGACGAGCGCGCTCTTCCTATTTGGGGTCCATGTTGGCTCCGATCGAGACTTGCTTGCTAGGGTCATCTTCCTTGAAGTTGACTTTCTTGGTCTCTATCGCGGCCACTGAAGGAGTTTTTACGTTCGGAGATCTGCTTCTTGGTGGTTTGCATCTCGGTCGGATCCACCGCGGCCACTGTAGCCTTTCGGCTCTTCTCCGGATATGACGGACTCGCGAAGGCGGCTTCACCCAACTCGCACTCATGAGCCTTTTTGTAGTCTCCGGTTATGGTGATCATACCATTAGGACCCGGCATCTTGAGCTTGTTGTAGATATAGCACGCTCTTGCGTGGAACTTGTGGTAGGTGGGCCTGCCGAAGATGACATGGTAGGAGCTCTTGAAGGGCACAACTTCGAACGTGATCTTCTCTTCGCGGAAATTGTGAACATCGCCGAAAGCCACGGGAAGTGTGATGCTGCCAAGGGAGTTCGCCTTCTTACCCGGAACCACGCCGTGAAACTCAGTGTTACTTGTGTTTGAGCTGTTCCTTGGTGAGGTTCATCCGCTCCGAGTCTCCGGGTACATGATGTTCAAGGCTGGCTCCGCCATCCATGAGGCACTTGGAGAAGTCATACCCGTCTATGCGGGGACTCACAACCAAGGCGTAGTATTCTTTTGGCACAATGGCGGGATGATCCTCCCTGTCAAATGTGCACGGAACTTCCGACCACGACATACTTGCGGCACGGCCGGAAGCTGTGGCGTTCGGGATCCGGGTAGCTGATTTTGTAGCGCGGACTGTGGGGGTTCCGAGGAAGGTGTGGTAAGCCCCCACGCTCTTTTTCTCGAAGGGGTTGGATTTACTGCGGATCCGGCTTTGGGATCCGGCGAGTTATCATCCTCGTCCATCGCCTCGGAGCTTGTCCTCCTCCTTGTCCTTGTTCTTGCCCTTGCCTCCTTTGCCGCGTGGGCGGTGTTTCCGGGCTCGCTTGTATCCTGCCTCCGGGTCGTTCTTTAGGTCGTTGACCCACTTGCAGTTGCGATTGGTGTGAGTGGACTTCCCTGTAGCCGGATCCAAGTGGGCCAGGCAGGGCATGTCTCTGTACTCCTCGTAGGTTTGCGGGGCGCGGGATCCGCCAGCGGTGACCTCAGTGCCATGCTGCTGACCCCTGCCGGCTCCGCCTCCGCGGCCGCGTCCTCTTCCGCCTCCTGAACCTCCGCGTTGGAACGCCATGGCGACCATGTCGGATCCGCCACTCTTCTGGTCATCAGGGTTTTTGCGTTTGTGGCCGCTGTTGTTACCGTTATCACGGTTCTTCTTTTGTTGGTGCGGGGGATTGCTTGTAGCTGCTATATCACCACTGCGTCGTCATCGGCGGCGGTGTGATCACCGGCAATGGAGATCATCTCGTCCAAAGTCGGTTTGTTGGCGTTAGCCAAACATGTAAGCTTATGCCTCGGCAATCCTCCTCTCTGCAGTCCACCAATGAAGGCGTACATGGCGGTGGTGTGGTCGACGTTTTCGCACTCGTTCCTGCATGCCAACCATCGTGTGAGGAAGTTTCTTGAGGTTTCTCCCTTCTTACGGATACAAGCTTGTAAGTCGCTTGCCGTGGCGAGGTCTTTTGTAGGTGCCTATGAAGTGTTTCTCAAAAGCGGTCTTCAGGTCGAACCGGCAAAAGATGGAGTTTTTCTCGAGGTCGCTGAGCCAGATCCGGGCTGGTCCTACAAGGTACAAGCTGGAGCATGCGGCGAGGCGATATTAGGGGTTCCTCCGGCGAAGGTTACTGCATTGTAGTAATCCTCAATCCGGGTATCCGGCCTTTCGGTGCCATCATAATGCTTCGGATTTCCGGGTAGCTTGAGGGAGCTCCTTGGCTTTGGTTCCTCTCGAATCATCCTGCCAAAGCACTTTGGTCCGATGTAGTCGGTTCTGTATTCGTTGAGGCGTTCCCGCGCGTCGCGCGAGCCGTGACGGGGGACCGTGAGCGAGAGCGAGATCTCCGGCCACCGCCTCCGCCTCCACCTCCGCCGCCACCGCTAGGTGGTGGTGAGGAGACCTGCGAGGGGGCCGATCCGACCTCCTCGCTTCCGCTCCGCAGACTCTCCCCGGCCCTCCCGGTGCTGGCTCCGGCTCCTGTGGCTGCCTTCGCCGTGGCGCTGGCTGCCCTGGTCGTTCCGGCTCCGGCGGGGCTCCGGGTCGCGCTCCTCATTCCGGCTCCTCCTAGGCTCGGGCTCACGATCATTGTTCTGATTCCGGCGAGGTTCCGGCGTGCGCTCCCTGTTCCGGTTTCCGGAGGGCATCACGATGTCGCGGATAACAATTCCACCATGCCCTTGAGGCCTGGTGTTTCCGGCTGGACTACGGCGACGAGGAGGACGCGGGTAACCATTAGGCGGAGGAGAGGCGTTGCGGTACTTGTCTCGTCCGAGTACATTGCATCCTTTCCCTTTCTCGGATCCGACGGTGGCGTCTTTGATGGTACGGGGATCGGATTTGGGTGTTCCCCGGCTCTCCTTCGCGTCCGAGGATCCGGTTCGCGACTCGTCATCTCGATGGCGATTGTTGTGGGCGTCCTTTTGCGCAGTGGAGATGCAATGCTCCGGGTTAGATTCCAACTTGCGCGAAGTGTCTGCCTTGCTCTGCTGTTTAACCGCTGAAGCGACGAGCGTGCGTAGGTAATTGATGTCAATCTCCTCGTCACTTTTCTTCAGAATTTCTGCAGCTTTCGCCATATTGTCCTTTGGGGTGGCGAGCGGCTGCTGTTCGGCAGGGGTTGCGAAGTTGATCCTGCGGGGAGGGATTGCTTCTCCGATGATTCTATCAGCCTCCGCTTTATGCGTAGGTCATTTTCACCTCCCACTCCTTTCTCATACTCTTGACTTGCTCGAGCGTTGCGGTGACTTCGCGATCCTGTCTTTCAAAGCGATCCATGATCGGTGCAGCTTCTTCCCTCTCATCCAATATAGCAGCTGCGGTGTTGGCAAACTTTTTGGCTGTGGCCAGCATCTCCTTTCTAGTGGCCTCTAAAGCCTCCGGATCGCGGCGTCGCCAGGGGTTATTGGCTTGTTGAGGACGTCTGACTTTGCGACCAAATCCATGCGTGCTTGTGCGACTATCTCTTCAGGCGACAGGAGGCTCTCCGAGGAAGAATCCCCTCGGGGCCGCTCCCGTGACATCGGAGATCCGTGGTGGGATGGCTGGGGGTCGGATTGAGTGCCTACCGCTTCTGATCCGTCTTCTCCGAGCGCCGCTACAGTTGCAAGTACCTGCTTTGGCTGGACGGAATCGACTTCAGGCTGTTCACCGTATCCGAGTTCCATCACCTTGCGATCAAACTCTGCAGTGTCCATGGACTGGGTGTCTCCGGAGATTGGGCTTAGATTTCCCAAGATTGACTCTTCAACCGGAGTTTCGCTTTCTCCGACAGCCTCTTGCTGATCCGGAGCAGCGTTGTTTTCCGGGGCCTCGACCTGCTCGGGACCGGCTCCGGCTCCATGAGGGGCGGTTCCGGCGGTATGGGCCAAGAAGTGTACGAAGTGACACCTTTGCTTCTCTAACACTCGGGAGACCCAGGCGGATCTGCATTGGTCTTCCACCGTTATCTCCTGCTCAGGGGCGGATTGGGTGGGTTTTGATTTTTTCAGATCTAAGGCGGAATCTTCACTAGGAAGTTCCTGCGTCTCAGATCGGATCTTCGCGACTGCGTCCTGCTCAGCGGCGGTCGCGTCAGCGCTACTTACCAGTGGGTTTCCGTCGGAATCGACGGTTTCCCCGATGAAGATGTGTATGCCGCCAAGCCGGGACGATGGAGAGCTTGACGGGGTCGGTTTTAGCCGGAATCCAACAGTCATCCGGAGGGACGATCGGCAGATTTCCGGCGTAAAGGACACGCCCCACGGCGATGGTGTCGTCGTAGCTTCCCATGGCGGAACCCTCCCGGTTCCGGCCTCCGGACGCCGCGAGGCCCCACGGTGGGCGCCAACCGCCGTTGCCTAATCGACGGTACCTCGGAGGAGGGATCCTCACGAGGGGGAGAAGAAGTAGGGGCCATAGGGCGGAGTGCACACGGGACGGTGGTACGCGAGTTACCCAGCTTCGGAACACCCGCACGAAGACGGGGCCTACTGCTGCTTGTGCGGAATTATCCGGGCGCTTTCGCGTTGTTACAATGAGTTGTGGTTGTGCCTCTAGGGCTCCCGGGATCCGGCTTATAAAGGCGCACGGATCTAGGGTTTACATGGAGAGTCCTAGCCGGAATACAAGTTGCCTAACTACGGTACAATGTCTTGCCGTGTACGTCAAGGATCCGCCTTCCTCCAAGTACGTGCTGGATCCGGATACTTCATGGGCCGTCACGGATCCGGCCTCCTTCGTAGGTCGGTAGAGATCCGGCTTCCTGTTCCTGGGCTGGACTTCATCCTTCAGGATCCACGGCAACTGGACCGCCCGATGGGCCACATGCCTCACCACCATCTATGGGCCACCCGGGCTTGCCGGATCTAGGCTATGCCGTTGATATACCCATAAAGTATACCCACAACATTAATTATCATAACTTTGCGATTAGGACAATCCTTCTTGAAGTGACCCTTGCCACCAGATGTATGACAAACCATATCACGGTTGCGCGCTGTCGACATATTAGAACTAGTTCCACTTGCTGCAGGAACGGGCTTCTTTGTGTTAGACACCGTAGAGACCGGCTTGCTAGACGAAGTAGGAACATCCGCAGGGCGCGATGATGGCGCCATGGAGGGCGGCGCGCGGGGTGTGTAGCGCCCAGCGCCTGTAGCACGGCCCTTCATTTGCAGTTCTTCGGCCAACTGTGACTCAGCTTCTCTTGCATGATGTAGCAACTCATTCATTGTAGCGTAATTGTGATGACGAACAATGCCCTTGATGTTAAATCTGAGACCATTCAGGAATCGTTGTAGAGTCATCTCAAGAGACTCACGGACACGGGCACGCTGCATAAGCATCTCCATCTCCATGTAGTAAGCATCAACTGTCAACACACCTTGCTTCAATTGGGTCAACTTGTCAAAAACTGATCGCAAGTAATTGGTAGGAACAAAACGAGCTCTCATTGCCGCCTTCATAGCACGCCATGTGATAATAGGCAGCTCACCATCTTCTTCTCGAGCACTCACAAGTCCATCCCACCAACGCAATGCATAGCCATCAAATTCAGAGGAAGCAAGCTTGATCTTCCTATCTTCAGTATAGTCAGGATGTAAACGCCATAATCTCTCAATCTTCAGCTCCCATGTGAGATATTCTTCAACATCAGTACCTCCTTCAAATCTGGGAATTGAGAACTTGGGCTTACCCAAACCATCTTCTTGTTGTTGTGGAACACGTTGGGCTCCGACGGGGACAAAACCACGACCACGGAACGCATCACCAACGCCACGTCCAAGACCACGACCAACACCACGCCCTTGAGCATTAGCAGCATCGGCATTGTCACCTTGCACACTGCCATCTTCATCAGGTGGTGGTTGTTGTTGCACCATTGTACGTATCTCACCAACGGCGGTTGTCAAAGCTTGTATAGATGCTTGAAGAGTCGTCGCCGATGTTTGAACGGTATTAACCGCTGTAGTAGTCTCATCGACCTTCAAGTGAACACTCTGAATATCCTTGTCCAACGCTTCATTGGCAACACGGATTTCACATTGTAGGTGATCACGTAGTGCCTCATACTCCAGCCAAGTAACTGTCGCTGCTGGATCCTTTTTCTGCATCACATCAACATCCTCAGTAGACATGATTAGTAGGTTAGTGCACTAAACAAAAATCTTTGGTGGTACTCTCACAACTCACTCAAAACTGATAAGAAAGGTAAATCTTACCGCTCCAAAGTGAATTAGTTTTGCTTACCAACTTGGATTGAACGGACTAGTGCACGGATGTAGCGAAGCGAATATCAAGGGTATAAGAACAATCACACGACAAAGCAGGATATATGTGGGGCTGTAGGTAGGCTACCTATTTGCACCAATAACAAGCTCTAGCGCCGACCGTAGACAACCAATGATACTCACACAAGGCGATATAATGGGGCAATGCAACTATATGTGGGAAAGGTTGCAATGCACTAGAGAGACGCTAGCAAAGCTCAACGAGACAGGCACAAGATTGCTCAACTACGGGTGCAGTAAAGTAAACTTAGGCCTTCACTTGATTCAACTAGCACTTCACTTTTCTTTTTGGATTTTTATTTTTGTATAACACACGCAGCTATGTAGCTCTTTTTGCTTCTTTTCAATTTTTCTTTTGATATATGACACAACTCCTTGATAACACGGCCAACAGAAATATGCAAAGCACCGATAACCTAACGAGAAGCCTGTCGAGCGGTAAAACTAGTCTCTTCTGGGGAAGTTCCTAGTCACTTTATATCGATAGGCTGTGTCTATGGTTGGGAACAAGCACACTGTACGCTATGTGGACTCGGAGTAACAAAAACTGACACTAGACGACAAAGTAAACACAAGATGATAGAGTAAACTCAAACCCTAAAATACTAGATGGAAAGAAAAGATACGCAAAAACAACTACGAAAAGCAACTAAAACTCGAAATTAGTGCAATCTAAGGCTATGGCAAACACTAACCATAACTTTTTATGATTTTTTCTGGATAGGAAACACTTACAACTCAACTATGGGGTGGATTGTGGATGGCTTACCGAGAAAAACTGGAAATCTGATACCAAGATGATAAGGGGTGGCCCGATCTTCTCCGTAAGCGACGGGTGGTGATGAACACGTGATGGTAGCAGCGGATGAAATCGATGATATGCGGAGGATAACTTGTATGATGCCGACGAAGTCTCCCGATTGATTCCTGATGCCAATGCAACAGCTCTCAACCCTGCAGGATATTCACAACTCCACACACTTGCGCACGTAGCCGCCGACCACGAAGCGGTAGATTGCAATCTTCTAATCCCCAATGGAACAGCAGATCAAATAAATTTTCAGTAGCATAAAACTCCAGATCGCAATGAATTGGAGAGTTGGGGAACAATACTTTTGCTTAGCAAACAACTATGAACTAGGGTTTATCTTAAACTTGGTCTAAAGCAGCTAGGGGGTCGTCCAAGGCACTTATATAGGCGTCCGGGACGAGTTCTGGTCGAAAGATACAAGTAAAACCGACCCAGAATAGATCTGGTCGAGACAGACTCGGACAAATCCGGTCTGGAATCCGGTCAACCGGGCCAGGGACCGGGCCGGCCGGCGTGGCATCCAGTCAACCTGGCGACAAACCGGAAAGTTCGCAAAACTTCGTCCGGTTTGGCCCCGGTACGATGCATCCGGTTGCCGCCCGGTCAACCGGACCTGGGACCGGGCTGGCTGGTCTGGAGGCCGGTCTAACCGGGCGCTGGACCGGCCTGGACGTCGACTTCTCCTCTCGCGCATGCCTCCCACTCCTCCCTCGCGCGTCCATGAGATATCTTCATGTCCAGCTCCATGTCCAGCTTCACGTCCATCTTGACGTCCGTCTTCATGTCCAGGTACTCCTCTACTCCTCGTGCGATGCTCGTCTCCTCTTGATACCTGATGATACATAAGTAATAGGACTTAGGAAGTATAAAGTTCTCATCAATCAAAGTATCGTTTAGAAACAAGTTAACCTATTGTTTAAGTAGCTTCGCACGAGCCCTTGTAATTGGTCCAATCCGAACTTTATTGGACTTGAGCTTCACAGCAGGTTCATCTTCATTTATTAATGACGGAGGTAGTGGTGTAGTAGGGATGTCCTCATCATAGCTGATGGCCTGATGCCTATCCATGAGTATTATACATGGTTGCGTTTTCTCTTGCTCCTTGTTCAGTAAATGTTATAAGTATTGACTAGTCGATCCGCTAGTTGAAAGTTACTAGAATGGAATGGCTCATGTATATACCATGTTTGATTGTTTGTTATACACACATGTTGACAGCATGAATGTTTGGACGCGAACAATTCAGATAATATCACCGAATTTGAGTTGCAACTAACTGCAATTTATGTGCAACTAAAAAGACTTGATTGCAATTGCAACCTAATGCGCAACTCTCCAAGCACCTGCAAATCCAAATTTTTGTGCGAAAAATCGGAAGTTTTTATAGTCAAACTTCTTGTAAGTTAGTTGATTCAAAATGAAGTTCGATGAAGAAACTAAAGCTTAACATGGTATCCATGAGAAAAATTCCACATGGCTCGTATCCTGTGGACGTCTTGAAGTATATTCGTGGTATTTACAACCACAATATTTAAAATTTTGTTCATTGTTGTAGCCAAGATTGTTACCATATAACCAACAACTTTCATATTCGACCTCATGCGGTCGAATATTTCTCTCTTGTTTTTATTGCCTCGTTTTGCGAAAGCCCTGATTGGCGGAGACCGAAGCTGCTGACGGTGATGCCTGAGGGTGCTATTTTCTTCTTGAAGGCGTGGCGTGCTCATGGACTTCGCTACGCCCCCCCTCCAATCAGATGCCAGGGGAAACCCTAGGTCCGACGACCAGACCAGGCGGTGGCACCACAGTGTCGTCATCTTCTTGAAGAAGTCGTCTTAGCAATCAGTGTCTTTGGTTCATGAGGGGAAGTACGTTGGTCCGGGTTGCTTTGGAGTCGAGGTAATTCTATAGTGTGTCTTGCTTGGTTCTTGAAGCGGTCCTGAAGCCATGTGTTGCTCTTGTCATCATTCGTGGTAGACTGTTGAGCAAGACGAGTCGTTTATCATCAGATTTGTAGAGGGTTCGTTGTGTTTCACTTGTCATGGTATCGTGGCATGGCGTTGTAGCGTGGAGTGACATGGTACCGTGGAGTGACGTTGTACCGGCCGTCTTGGCCTTTTTTCTTTTTTCTATATGATTGATATACCTTCGAGGGTGTATTCTCGAAAAACAAATATTGAAAAATAAAACCTACATCAATGCCTCAAATTAGTAATTAAAAAAGTGGAAGGAGAATATATATCATACTTGTGTGATGTTTTGAATTGATTTCAAGTATGACATTCACAGGTTCGCAGAGTCTCTTTCTTTAAAAAAGTGCACAAACCTCATGTGTTGCTCATGCCTATGAAGGGTTTTTTTTTTCCAAAGTGGCGTATGCCATGCAAGCAAAATCGTAACTTGCAGCATGGCATTGTTTACCTCGTATGGACCATAGTGAGCACGAATAACAAGATTAGCCTGATACAATCATGATTTGCAATCGATTAATGTGAGAAACCATGAATAGTTCATGTACCACCGGTGCATTTAACTCAGAAAATTTCTCTTGAAAAAAACTATTCTAGCAAAAGAAAATAAAAAACCCTAGCTCCTGCGGAGGTTTGACTAGCCATGAAACTAGTGCTGTCGGAGCACATGGTGCGGAGCTTTGACTAGACGAAGGTCCGACGACCAGACCAGGCGGCGGCACCACGGTGTCGTCATCTTCTTGAAGAAGTCGTCTTAGCCATCAGGGAGGGGCTGATGCGACAATTGGAGTCTGGGGCAATTAATGAGGTGCTACCGGTGTTTGTTGTTGCCCTGGCCTTGGGCTTCAGGGGCGCAATGTACGGCATAGCGACACATCTTCATCGACGTCTTCCCCCGAGTTCATTCGGATCCTACCTCCTCCTCGCCGATTCCTCTAGGCTCATGAGGGGAAGTACGTTGGTCCGGGTTTCTTTGGAGTCGAGGGAATTCTATAGTGTGTCTTGCTTATGTTCTTGAAGCGGTCCTGAAGCCATGTGTTGCTCTTCTCATCATTCGTGGTAGACTGTTGAGCAAGACGAGTCGTTTATCATCAGATTTGTAGAGGGTTCGTTGTGTGTCACTTGTCATGGTATCGTGGCATGGCGTTGTAGCGTGGAGTGACATGGTACCGTGGAGTGACGTTGTACCGGCCGTCTTGGCCTTTTTTCTTTTTTCTATATGATTGATATACCTTCGAGGGTGTATTCTCGAAAAACAAATATTGAAAAATAAAACCTACATCAATGCCTCAAATTAGTTATTAAAAAAGTGGAAGGAGAATATATATCATACTTGTGTGATGTTTTGAATTGATTTCAAGTATGACATTCACAGGTTCGCAGAGTCTCTTTCTTTAAAAAAGTGCACAAACCTCATGTGTTGCTCATGCCTATGAAGGGTTTTTTTTTCCAAAGTAGCGAATGCCATGCAAGCAAAATCGTAACTTGCAGCATGGCATTGTTTACCTCGTATGGACCATAGTGAGCACGAACAACAAGATTAGCCTGATACAATCATGATTTGCAATCGATTAATGTGAGAAACCATCAATAGTTCATGTACCACCGGTGCATTTAACTCAGGAAATTTCTGTTGAAAAAAACTATTCTAGCAAAAGAAAATAAAAAACCCTAGCTCCTGCGGAGGTTTGACTAGCCATGAAACTAGTGCTGTCGAAGCGCATGGTGCGGAGCTTTGACTAGAGGAAATCCTAGCTCCTGCGTCGCTCCCGCGAGCAACCAGGAGCTCCTGGCGGCGCCCCCCTCTCTAGCCCCTCCTTCCTCTCCACTCCTCCTCGCCGCCGTCGGAAGGCGCCGCCCGGGCGAAGCTCAGGTACGTCGGTGGCGGCAAGGTCGACCCCTCTCCTTCGAGTGTTGGTGGCGGCGCGGGCCGCGACGGCCGGCGGAGGCGCCGCGCTGGACGTTGGGCCCGACGGTGCGGTGGCTTCGCGGCGGTTGCGTGCTCATGGCGGCGGCGGCTCCGGCAACTGCAGGTACGGGCGGCGCGACCTCCTTTCTCGGCAGGCTCGGGAGGGCGAAGTGGGCCGCCGCCCCGGATGCCCTGGAAGGTGGGAGTCATGTTGGTAGGCGGGCGAGCCAGTGACTCTAGTGCTGCCGGTGACCACGGCCGTGAGGGCGGCGTGGTGGTCGGCGAGTTGAGTGTTGTGGGGTGTAGATGGCGGTGATTTTGCCGAAGGGAAACCTTTGCCCCTTGGGCCACGGTGGCAACATTCACGGACGCCGTTCCCTTGTTGAAGGCGTCGTGAGGCTAATCTTTGTCCTTGTACTTCCTCTGGGTGAAAACCCAAGATCCTCGGATCGGGCGGTGGCGGCACTCCGGTATCGTGCTTTTTTTGAAGACATCGTCTTGGAGCCCACAACACGAGGCTCTCTGATGGTTGTGATGGAGGTGATTCTTCAGTGATCTTCGGCAAGGCTTGCTCCGTGCCCTTCCCTTGTCGAGCTACCTTGGCGTTGCATTTCGGTCTGTGAGCAGCATGGGTTGGTCCCCTATGGTGGTCGGCTTCCGGTGGCGTTTCTGCGACGGAGGGGTTGTGTTGATGGCTCGCGTGTTCGATGGCTCGCTCTTGAGTGAACTCCGACCCGACAGTGTAGCTTCCAGCTTTGCTCCTGGTCCTTGTAGGCGTTTTGGCCGAGCCTGTTTGTCGCGCTTTCGGCTGTAGCTTCTTTGGTAGTTCGTGTGGGTGTGTGATTCGATTTGTAAGCTAGGTTCAGCACTTTGTATCGTTTTCGATGTTCGTGGCTTTGTTAATTCACATTTGGGCACTTGCGTGCCTGTTATCTAAAAAAGGAGTTATGTTATGTGAAATGATCAAGGTGGTGAAAGAGCGAGAGAACATCGAGATCTGACCTCCAACGGATTTTTTTTTGCAAGAGGGCGCGGGGAACAGGGGTGCGGGGATGGGTGGGTATGTGTGTGTTTGGTTGTGGTGGGGGGGACGAACATGAGTCATGTTTTTGAAAATACATGCATGCTCATGGGACATTCAAAAAAATGTAATCCAGAAAAAGGGAAAACAAATTCACGCTATATTCGTCGTAAATTTGTCATTTTTGTCCAGGATACCATGGGAATTATTTCGAGCCCAAATATTTTTATACAGTAATATACTTGATCATATTTTGTTTTTAGGATGATTCGATTTTTTCAATATTTATAATTACAACGAATTTTGGAGTTTATAGGGTGCATTGCACCCATGTGCCAAAAATCCACGTCTGTCATGTCTTCAGCTAAAAGATGCCTGAGAATTATTAGTGTCATGGGCCACTAGTATTGAGCCATATCCACGGTTGATTTCAAAGATAGTTTAGGCAACTAAGGTTTCGGTATTTCTTTTTAAGACCCAGATATCCCTGATATTTAGATCATTCGATCGAGCTGGCACATCTTCTTTTTGATCCTCGTTTAGCTTTAACGATTCAGCTAGCTTTAACAGACTAGTGTTCTTCCGTTTCTACCCTTTTCTTTCTGAAGTTTATCAGACGTAGAAAATTGCTAACTATCCGGTTGATGTCGCTGGTGATCATGAGTAGCTACTTGATATGTTGATATGCACGTGCTATGTCTGTTGCCGACTACCAGTCATAAGATTTCTTATGCACCTCTAAAGCTTCAAAATTCTTTGTATGCAGATCTGTGACAATCCATATGACTGTATCGCGGCGTGTTAGCGTTATCAAATTGCTCTTTCTCGATGGATAAGAGCATGCTTTAACTTGCCAATCGCTTTGTGTTATCCAAACCAGAATGGATATTTATGTTGGCCGTGTGTGTAAAGTGTCTTTGTGCAGTCATCTGCTTGTCTTTCAACCCACTCACACGGGCTATCACGCTCCTTCCTTCACGCCGACCTTCCTTTCCCCATCCCCACAGGCCAGGATGGCTGGAATGTGCTTTTGCTACGGCCATTCTAAATTCCTGATCATGTCTGGTTGATGTACTCGTCAGCTCGAGAGTGCGCGAGTGGTGCCGGCCTCGCTGCCGACGGCGATGCGTATCCAACCCGCAAGGTTATAAGGAGCTGCCGAGAGCACTCGTTTCCGCAATACACTGTGTGTGCTCATCTGATCACAAGGAAGCTAAGTAAGAACACTTGCAACCTAGTCTAGCAGTTACATACAAAGCAGCAAAGCATATACGAGTGATAAATCAATCAGCTGCGAGCTGAGTGAGCTGCGAAGTGTGTTGAACATCGATCAACCGAAGATGGCGTCTCTGGGAGCTGCCGGTAGCACGATGTGGCGGGCGCCGGCGCCGGTGAGGCAACTTTTCTGGAGGATGAGGTCCAGCTGGAAGAACACAGTGATGCGGCGGCCGAGGGGCGGCGCCCCGAGGTTCGGCTACGACCTGCAGAGCTACTCCCTGAACTTCGATGACGGCCACCTCGGCTCGGCTGCCTAGCTAGTGACTATCTATCGATCGCTCTAGCTAGTCCCATGTAAATAATTTTAATTTTCTTTCCGTCGATCCGGCTATGGCTTCAGAAGTTGGAGAGCTGGAAGCGTCGCCACCACTTTCTAATTTGCTCGTCTAGCTAGTTGATGGCCTGATGCCTATCCATGAGTATTATACATGGTTGTGCGTCTTGCTCGTTGTTCAGTAAATGCTATAAGTATTGACTGTACTCGATCCGCTAGTTGAAAGTTACTAGAATGGAATGTGTATGCACCATGTTTGATTGTTTGATATACACACATGTTGACAGCATGAATGTTTGGACGCGAATAATTCTGGGTTCATTCAGATAATATCACCGAATTTGAGTTGCAACTCATTGCAATTTATGTGCAACTGAAAAAACTTGATTGCAATTGCAACCTATGCGCAACTCTCCAAGCACCTGCAAATCCAAAAAAAATTGGCAAAAAATCGGAAGTTTTTATAGTCAACCTTTCTGTTTGTTAGTTAATTCTCAGTCAATCGAGAACTAGTAAAACAATATCTATTTTACATTTTTCTTCTCTAAATCCACTGAAGTCTAATACCAATGTTCCTCTCCAATCTCGAGCCAATGCTAAATCTCAATTCATAACATTATCTATGCAATTTTTAACCTTTCAAAGTTCAATTGGATAGTTTTACAAACAATTGTCTGCAATTTTGGTTCCACTGAATGGAAACAAAACCTCTAGTTCTATTTCTTTTAACGGCTGCCTTTTTTATGAGTTTAGGACGACAAGGGAAACAATCACCGGTCTGCCCCCTGGCCGTGCATAGCGCTGTGAGTAGATAGGTAGTCATATATGCAGAGAACCATCGAGTGCACAGCATGTGCTCTATCCATAGGTAAGCATGGAGAAAAAGAAACGCGATGAAAATTAGCTTGAATCTATTTTTGCACTGCGGGCAATTTGATTTTCCGATTATATACATGTATTCTCTTCATCGAAGGATAAGATCATGACAAAATACAAAGTAGTTTCTCAATCGCTTTGGATACAAAAGTTGGAAGTGCTTACTGCTGCTGTATCGTGGCGTCCGACATCATTTCGTGAACCTGAACAAATGATAGACCATGTGTGTGCCAATGTCGACCATCGTGCGCGTAAAGCCTCCCAATGCAGTCGTCAACATCTCTTTCTTTTGTTTCTTTTTTTTTTTATACATTTGTCCAAAAGAATTACATCTTCGTGGTCGGATATATGAGTCGACAGGACACTGATCACGTGCTTCCAACCTAGCTTTAGCACACCCATCATACAATTAGGACTGTATGGTGGCAACGAGGAAAGATTCTCTCGTCAGCAATGAGTAGGCGCGCGCGAGTGGTGGGGTCCGCCGGATAAACCTTGCGCCGGAGCTCATCCATTCCGAGCTTATAAAACAGCTGCTGAGGAGGCTAAATTGTGCAAACGGTGCATTCATCTCGGATTATCAGAAACTAGCTAACGAACGAGAGCGACATACGGTTCCACCATAATCAATCGTGAGATCCCGTCTGCAACAAACTCATCAAGGTTCGATGGCATCTCAGCTGGTGTCAGCGCGCGCGATGAGGAGCGTTGCCGGCCGGAAGAGGATGGACGGGAAGAGCGGCGGCCAATCGTGGCGTCGGGCACCGGCGCCGGTGAGGCAGCTCTTCTGGAGGGTGAAGCGCGCCATGCTGCGGCCGAAGCGTCGCGCCGTGACTTTTGGGTACGACCTGAAGAGCTACTCCCAGAACTTCGACGACGGCCTCGTCACTGCCGTAGCCATGTAGCAACATCGGCATGGGAATATTATTTGTATTTCTTCTTCTTTTTTTACTTTTACTTGCCGCCCGGCCGGACCACGGTTTGATGCTGGAGAGTTGAGGCGTGCCACCAGTCCACCACCTCTGATTTGCTACTCTAGCTTAGTTACCACTAGTATTAGCCACCACTGTGCAAGTGTTCATACTTATGTTGCTTGTCGAAAATCTGAACATACCGATGAAGTTAGGTAGCCAGTGTATATGCTTTCATATATATACTCAGCAAGTCGATGATCTCGGCTCTTCGGACAGTGATTTGGAGCAGATTTTGCCACTTCTGTTTATTTGTATGCGTGTTTCACCGCACTCTCCTAGTCAAAAGTCGCAAGGACTTCTCTTCCTGCTGGAGTGTGCTGCTAATCCGTTCGAGAAAACAATGGAATCGCTCATAGGACTGTACGTGATGTAATATTTTTTATTGTTGTTAAAAACGATGGAGAAAAATCGATCAAATTGAAACGATAAGTGAGCTCAGTGTATGTTATGTTTTTATTTGTTGCTAATTTTATTTGAGACATCACTAAACATGAGATGTGCAGATTATTTTTATGACATGACTTGGAGGAAAGATAGTCTCCTTTTTTTTAGGCTAAACAGTGGGTTTTCCCACTGTATATTTTTTATTTTATTTATAAAGGTTATAGAGGTCTACAAAATGGAAAAGTTGCTTGAGAGGAGGAACTAAAAAAAAAGGCCATAAGCCCAAAGAAGAAAGAAAAGGCTATCTAAAATTTTCCACCCAAGAGATTATGCCATGATAAGATTATTTCTTTACTTTGTGGACTAGAAGGGCAAGCTCCTCCTTAAACCTCTTCAACATCTATAGACACTTGGAGGAGCAGCCTTGAAGATGGAATCATTGCGGGTGATCCACATAGACCATGTAACCAACATTATCAGCTTCATAAAGAAAGGCTTGGAGATAGCAAGCTTAAGGCTAGACAAGGTATCTTGAAGATCAAACTGCCCCGAAGCAGGAGGAACCCAAAGCGGATAGAGATATTGCCAGCACAACACGGCTTTATTATTTTCAAACCTATTGGATTAGTTAACAAAATCAGTGACAGCAATACAAAATATACAGTGGAAATAACTTCATTTGATTCAAAACCCTCTCTGCTACACAATTTCAAAACTACATTGTGTAGTTCAATAAAACAATGAATTCATTCTAAAAGGCATGATTCTACATATGAAATTCATAGATGTGTTTGATTTCTAAGTTGCACCTACACAATGTTGTCTCTACTTAATATTTTCAATATTCAATGGTGTAGGATTAATGGAGTGTATGAACGTTCACGCATAGAAAATTAGCAATGAAAATAGTTAAGTTACAAATAATAATACATAAAAATAATTTATTTTTATTTTTCTTAACTATAGTTTACATCGATGATTTGTTTTCTTGCAGCCAACATAATCATAAACATATGTTGTCCACTGCATCACTGAGATTGTGTGCACAAAGATCTTCATCATTTTCTAATTCATAACAGTTGTAATCAAATTACGATATATTTTTTTCTTCTGCTTGCACATTGTCCTCTACTGCTTCACCAACTTTGTGCACAATGTGATCAACAAATTTGTACAATAAGATTTTTTGCACGACGGCCTAGTTTTTTCCACAAATTCCTAGCTAGGGAGGGGGCGAACCTACCTCACGAACATGAGCACATAAGTAGTCATGTCGCCATCAAGGGATGTGCATGGTTTGTCATTAGATCAGGGGGATAGTTCCTTCATCTAAAAAAGGTTGGTCATAATACAGTCACGAGTCACTCATCTTCCTGAAACTTCGAACAAGCAAAGACCATCCTTGATTTATCGATCATCCGATCCGGTTGGCTCCATAGGCAGCTTCCTTTCGATCCTCTTTTAGCTTTCAAGATTCAGCTTGCTTTAACACTGGCTAGTGTTCTTCCGTTTTCTACCATTTTCTTTCTAGTTAGTCTGACGTAGAAAGTTGCTAGTTAGCCGGTTGATGTCACTGATCACGAATAGAAATCTTTGTATGCAAACTCTGGGACCATACTTATGACTGTGTATACCGGTTTGTTAGCGTTAGCAAACTGCTCCTAGCTAGTTGTTGGATAAGAGCATTCTTTAACTTACCAATCGCTTTGTGCAAAAGGCTGATTGGTTTGATGAAACTGATGTGCGCCATCCAGAGCTGAATGGATATGTATGTCTGTCATACGCGTAAAGTGACCTTGTGCAGTCATGTGCTTGTCTTTCACCTCCCTCAAGCAAACTTTTATTTATTTTAAAGATTTGATCACCTTTAATCAAAGAAGAGTATCTTCGAATTAATGTACGGTCTTCACTAATCCCTTTAGAGCAACTCTAATAGAGCCCGTAAATACCGTTGGAACTGAATTTTACCGGCGAATTTAAGGGTACGGGCTGAAAGTGTCGTAGATCAGCACCTGAATCGGAGACCCAGCCCGTAAAACTTTCTCGAGGGCCCGAGAAAGTGAGCGCGCGGCCCCAATTTATACAGGCCGCGGAGTGGAGTAGGGTTCCAAAACCCTCCTCTCCGCCGCCGCGTCTGCTTCCTTCGCCCCACGCGTGCTTCCACTTCCAGCGAGAAATCGCGTTGTTACCGCTGCCGCATCGTCTCTTCCGCGACCTCCACGATCGCATGGCTGGCGCCGGCAGCGGCGGAAGGGGAGGCGGGCGGATTGGCGGCAGTAACTCGCCCCCCCCCCTGTCTTATGCTCCGAGGTCAAGCAGAAATGGAACCGCTCGGAGGGCGTGCGGAAGCGGAGCGCGCGCCGGTTGACAATCTGGGGGCTGACGCCGCCGGGGAATCTCGCCCGCTACGCCAATAGCGGCGAGGGATCTTCCTCCGACGCGCCGGGCCGTGCCCTTGCGCCGCCCATCGCCGATAGCAGCGACAGGGAGGAGGAGGCGCCGGCTCTCACCATCCTCAACGACAAGGAGGAGGCGACGGCAATCCAACAGGTCACCGTCATCTCGGAGGCTGAGGCACGTGCATGCTTCCGCCGCAAGGAGGCGGAAGCCATCCGTCAGGTGCGCGCGTACGAGTCGGCGTAGAAGGAGGCCGCCATCCGCCGCGTGAAGCAGGAGATCATCGACCTCGACTTCGAGTAGGTCGCCGACGGCGGTGTCCTCCGCCGCGCGTAGAGTAGGTCGCGCGGTGGAGGCCAAACCATATGTAAATGTATTTCGCGATAGCAACTATGCAGTTCGAATTTTACTTTTCTAAACTTGTTTCCGACGATCAGTTCTACCACCATATTTGAATTTTATTTATTCGGTTCCGAATACGAAGCTATTCTGCGCCACCTTCGAATCCGCTCGAAAATTGATTTTTAGGAGACTGAATTTCCGTTTTTCAGTTCGTCCGTTTAACACGAGCTGTGTTAGAGATGCTCTTAGTGCTTTGAACTTTAACATAGCATAACGAGCATATAAGAGTACTGTGCACGTGCCTTCAAGAAATTTTTGGGGTGGTCGGTCAAAGGGAGTGGAAGAGTCGAGTTCGAATCGAATCAATCTCAATCATACTAATCGAATCTAGAATACTAGATTCGATGTACCCTCGAAAGTTATCAGATCGATTCGTCGACACTCAACAGCACATAACACATTGTTCATATGGTAGCAGCAACTCTACACAGTGTAGACTACACTAATACATCACATAGCATACCATTCATGATACAGTTATAATTCGTTCGCGCTTTTGCTTCCGTGCGCACCCTCTCGAAACTCGCCAAGTCGTCAAAACACATGGATGGTCAGGATGCATTGATACCGCTTCGGGTCTGGGGCCAGGATCGTCATCCGGAAAAGTACTGCGGGTTTGGGTGGGTTCGTATGGCCCATGTAGAAGCCCATATGACCCGCAACGCTATGTATTATACGCGTACGTGTACACGCACGGCCATGACCGAATCGCCGTCGTATATATTTCTTTTTCTCCTGTCCTCTTCAGTCAAAACCACATCCATCCAAAGCAATCCCCAAATCGGGAAAAAACCCTAACTAGGTCACGAACAGCAGAGCACTCTTTCGCTCTCGCTCTCGCTCGCGCTCGCGGTCCTCCATGAAGAAGGGGCAGGCAGAGAAGGGGAAGGGGAAGGAGGCGGCGTCTGAGGACACCAAGTGGGCCGCACCATCGGCGGCTGGAGCTGCCCAAGATCTGAGCTCCTCTTGGGGCCCGACGCGATTCGGCTCCACGGTGGCTGCCCCGGCCAAGAAGAAACGTCCGTACGAGACGGAGGCGCAGATCCAGCGGCGCAAGAAGAAGAACATGAAGAACCGGGAGAGGCGGGAGAGGAAGGCGGCGGGGCTCAAGATCAACAGCCCCGACGACGTGCCGACCTTCGACGAATCAGACTCCAACGACAGATCCGAGGTATATTTCTCAACCTCTCAACCAATTTTTGTGCTTTAGATATCAACTGTCTTGTCATGGGGAGGGTTTTTTTTAGATCCAGAGGGGTGCCCAAATACGGTTCCATTTCCTCGTTGGTTGGTTCATCTTAGGGTTTTTTTTGCTCTAGTGCGTTTTAGTATAGGGGACGACCACGGTGAGCTATGTGGTGGGTTTATTTGGCTGCGGCTTGGATTGTTCTGTGCCGTTGCTAATGTAGAAATTAACTAGTTTCTGTTAAATGAAATTGGGGTGCATCCCTTATCATGAAATGTATCATCAGATGTTTTCTTTATTTTATTGCTTGGTACATAGCTGGAGAATGTTGGCATTGGTTTCCATCTTGTACCACAATTCTTCATGCATCTGATTAGCTGGAGCCTGTCTAGTTGGTTTATTTTCCAGTCTAGCAAATTCTTGTCAAGATTTACTCAATATGAAGCTCGTACGTGTATTCAGTTTGGTACCTTCTTTCAGCTTTGTTTTCCCATGTATGATTACAAACTAGCAAAGAGAGCTTTGGTCTAGTTTTCCCTTTTATATCCTGGTAATGGTTAAATAGTTTATGACTTTAATTTTTCATGTTAATGAGTGTTTCACTAGCATGATCAGTTGCTGCTGTTTATTTGACACCTATGTGGCCTTTGGAGTATGATCTATATTTTCTGGTTAGTAATGCAGAAATGTCCCTTTATTATCCTTGTATGAAACTTTATATATGCAATTATGAGATAACTTGCCTGAATTATTTCTATGAATTTTTCTCCTGTTTAGGAGCATGTGTCCATGTATTTAGACTTTACTTGTACTGTGTATAAAATTACATAATTGTATGGTTAAATTGGAGCTTAACCATCTTAATCTAATGAGTAGAAATGTGATTAAATTGGAGCTAATTAACATACTTTACTTCATTTAAATTTAACAGGAGGATCCTTCAGATGAAGTTTCTTCTGACCGGGAGGATAGGGACCAGAAGAGTAGGCACGTTATCCGCAAGCTTAGGGCTGGGGTCATTCCCTACCTTCTTGGTCCAGGGAGGTTCAAGTGCCCCTGGTGCAACCGCAAGGAACTGCCGTCGGACTTCCTCGGCATGTACCAGCATGCCACCTACACTAGTGTTGGCAGCGGGCAAACATCCGCACACATCAGGGCCAAGCATGCCGCCTACGGCATGTTCCTCAAGAAGAACGCCCCCAGGCAGTAGGAACAAGCGGAGGATGATGTCTACCTGCCTGCCTACCTGCTATATGCCTACCTGCTAGATGTTGTTTTAGTTGTGTCTGAACTATGTGTTAAACTCTATCGTACCATGTTGTGTTGAACTTGGGTTAATGTTGTGTTGAACTATGTTTCCAAGTATGCTTATGTGTTTAAGCATGTGTGTTTAATCCCCCTTGCTTATCGATGTGTATGTTGTTCTTACTATATATGCATGCGCTTTCTTTTACTACTTATGATGATGAGGATGATATTGTGTATGTTTTTCATCGATACTTACCAGATGGTTCTGGAACTTGGCTGGACAGTAATAAGTGGGCACTTTGGACCCTGGCTGTTTGGAATGACTAAATTACCAGATGTCTCTGAGGCAAAAATACGCGAAGAGCGCAAGATGTTAGCATGATGTAGTGATAAAGATTTTGCCAAAGTAAGTGTTTGCTTATAGGAAATGTACTGTCAGTTTTGCTTCAGGCCGGGCAAGAAAAAGAGAAGAAAGGTATTGCTCTGTTGTGTTGCTGAGGTTTTGATAATTGTTAAGGTTTTTTTCAGTGGAAATGGGGGAAAACCCCGATAATCTAAAATAAAAACGACGTGTTGGCAATAGGGTGGAGTTGTTATCTTATGTGACACTAACTTTACAGCAACAAATCTCTCAGTTGACAGCAACAAATATCTCATTTGACAGCAACAACACTCGCAGCAGACAACCCAATCTTGACTTGACTAATGGGCCATCTCCAT
This sequence comes from Lolium rigidum, assembly GCF_022539505.1. NCBI lineage: Eukaryota > Viridiplantae > Streptophyta > Magnoliopsida > Poales > Poaceae > Lolium > Lolium rigidum. The sequence continues at coordinate 119,986,893 of NC_061511.1, forward strand.
CCAATTCGACCCATTAGGCTAGTTCAGGTGGTACATATAAAACATCAACAAAAATGAAGCAAAAAAGGGGTGTTGCTGTGAACCACATACCTCGTCGGAAGTCGTCACGTAGGGGTACTCTGGTAACCGGTGGGACGAATAGAAAGATATTGATACTAACAAGTAAGAAAGATATCTATAGTTATTTTATCACTTCGGTTAGGTTATTAAACGCATGTTTGTACATTTTTTTGAGTACAATACTTGATCATATTTTGTTTTTAGGAGGATTTCGATTTATTTCAATATTTATTATTACAACGAATTTTGGAGTTTATAAAATCACGTCCGTCATGTCTTCAGCTAAAGATGCCTGAAAATTATTAGTCGCATGGGCCACTAGCATTGAGCCATATCCACGGTTGATTTCAAGGTGAACCCGACGGAGAGAGGAAAATATGACCGTTGAGGCGGCTGCACAGGCGAACCGGCCGGCGACCGCCGCTACTCGGCTTGCCGTGGATCGGCGCCGACGCAGGCTGACGCTAGTGCCTGGTGGGCTCTCGAGGGTGTTGTCGGCGGAGGCGGAGACTCTATCCCCTTGTGGAGGCTCTCGCTTTGTTTGTCTCGTGGATGGTGGAGAGTCTTCATCTGATGAATCCTGCGAGTCGGAGACGCCGTTTGACGCCGTTCTTGAGGTCCTTGATGGTCCTGAGGAGCAGCCCTCCGGTTCTTCCTCAGTTGCTGCGAGAGGACATCGTTCCGATGAAGTGCTCATTCAAGCTTTCTGGACGGAGATGGGGTTCCCGACTCGGGAGTCCAGGTTCTGGGAGGTGCAGTCGCCGGTGAGCTCAGGTACGTCGGGTGTTCTTGGTTGCAGGTCCGCGGAGAAGGATGGCGTGGACGCCGATAAGGTTTTCGTCGAGTCGTCTTCTTCCTCGTCGGGTTCGGTTGGCCGGGAGGTTACTTCATGCCGACGATCGGATCGCAGACCGTCACATGGCAGGAGCGTTGCGCGGCCTCCTCGCGCGGGGTCGTGGCGTGGACCGCTGCCGCCACGAAGGATCACGCCTCTGCCGGTGCTAGCTTCCTTCATCCGATACCCTGCGGTGGAGGAGCGGTCGGCGGTAGCGAGTCGGCTGCCGGCTGGCGCGGAGCCAGTAACGGCCGCGAGATTGGAGGCGGAAGAGACGTTGTTTCGAACGCATGCAGGCTTGGCCCACGCGCGATCCTACGATCCAAATCAGGGATTTTCGTGGAGGCACCTTGGCCGTCCATTTGGGAACTTGTGGGCTCATCCTGCTGATCAAGTCTCAGCGGAGGATCCTACGTCTATTTCTTCTTCGATCTGCACCGCGACGCCGCCTTCTCGACAGGCTGCGCCGCCGGCTGTGGCAACGTCGATCCCGTGGCCTTCGTCATCCCCGTCGCCTGCGTCTTCAAGTCCTGCGTCAACATCGTCTTCGGCACCATCAAGTTCTCCTCCGTCGGCTTCTTCTCCATCGACCACCGCGCGTATTCGTTGTGCGTGGAGGCCGGGGGGGGGCGGCGCACCTTTGCGGAGGTGCTCTCCAGTGGACCACGCGCCATGGCTGGGAACCAGCAGCGCGCACCGGCTCCTGTCGCCGGGGCCGTTGCCCCGCGTCCTGATGCCGGGGTGGGAGCGGCGGGACGACCTCCAGCGCCGTCTTTCGTCCAGCAGCGACCACCTCTCCAGCCTGCGGGGTCTGCTCAAGCTCCGGGTTACGGCCCTCCTGCTCCGTTGCTTGGCTATGGAGGGTATGCCGGGCGTCCTCCTCTGGGGCCTTACAACTCTGGTCATTTTCCTGTTCCTTTTCAGCAGCAGCAGTACGGGCAGTTTTCTTCTCCAATGTTGCAACAGCGTCAGCAACCTATGCAGTTTGTAGGAGCTCAAGTCCAGCAGCAGCATCAGCAGGGCTTCGTGGCTCAGCCTACGCAGCAACAGCAACATCAGGTGCCGCTGGGGCTGGGGTTCAACGTCAAAAGAAGAAGAAGAAAAAGGCGGCTGCTTCGCAGGTTCAAGTGCAGCCGCAGCAGCCCGTTTTGTCGGCGCCTCGGGTGAATCAGGCCGCAGCACCTGTTCCTCCGCAAAATCAGTTTCAAGCGCAGAGTTCTTTTCAACCTTCTTATGATATGCATAGTTCTCAAGTTCAGTCCCAAGTTCAGGCTCATGTTCCTTTCCTGCCACAGCCTGCGGTTACACCACCGACCGAGCATAGTACTATGGCTGATGTTGTCAAAGCAAAGAAACCAGTTTGGTGTTGGAAATGCGCGAATGATACCCACATTTCGTAGGAGTGCAAGGTACAACATTACTCTTACATTTGTGATAAATTGGCTCATCCGACAGTGTTGAAGAATCCTAGACCGACTGCTTTTGTGGCCGGAGTCGGAACCTATGAGACTTTTTTTTTGAAGCTAAACAGTGAGTTTCCTCACTGCATATTTTTATATTTTATTAAAATAAAGAATGTACAAACAGTGCTAGAGAAAAGCACTGGAACAAAAAATAAAAAGCTAGAAGAAAAGATCCTACAGAACTATACAAAATGTTCTACCCAAACCTGCAGTCCAGCATAAGACTTCCTCTTGGCCTTGTGAATAAGGAGATGTAGCTCATCCTTTAATTTTCGCCTGGCTCTGTATAGACTAGGAGTCAATCCTTTGAAGATAAAATCATTACGCGTCATCCAAATCGACCAGCAAATAAGAATGATGATTTCCATGAAGAAAGGCTGCCGAATATGTGTTTTGATACTCTGTATATAACTCTGGATATCATTTGGCATAGTCACTTGAGCAAGATTCCAGGGAGGACACATGTACTGCCAACATTGTATTGCAAACGGGCAAGAGAAAAATAAATGATCTCTAGTCTCAAGAACTGCTTGATTGCACATGATGCATGTGTAGTCAGTCATAAAGAAATTCTTTCTTTGCAATAGGGCTCTAGTGTTTAAACGATTGTGGATCAGTAACCAGAAAAACACTCTATGCTTGTCTTGGCAGCAACTTTTCCAAAGCCACTTGATGGCAGGAATAACAGGATCATGCTTGGTTAAATATTTGTATGCTGAAGAAACTTTATAACCTGACCCATTAGCAATAACTAGCCAGCTATCCTTATCCTGAGAGAGTTGCGTTGTGTGCACCAAGTGGAGCAAAGCATTATATTCATTCATAGCTTGTACCGATAAGGGCAGGTGAAACAACTCAGCAATGTTAGGAGAATGGATAACATCCCAAACTGAGAGAGAAACATTCTTAGCAAAGGTGAAAAGAAACTGCCATTTTTGTGCCAAAATCTCCGGCCCCCAGTTATCAGTCCAAAATAAAATGGACCTGCCATTTTGTAAAGTGCATGAAGCCAAGTTCTTGTAAGTGTCCAAAGATTTGAGACAGTCACGCCACCAAAAGGAAATATCTCTTGCTCGAAGTGGTGGCAAAACAGTTGGATAATAGGCTTCCCAAGAAAGGCTCACCCAAGGTATAGCGACCTTGTTATAGAACTTATGCAAATGCTTCATTAAAAGACAGTAATTTTGCACTGACAGGTTCAAGACCCCAAGCCCTCCCTGATCCTTTGGGCGACATACAAGGTCCCAGGAAGCCAGTGGTGGAGTTTTAGTATCCAAGTCCTTATTCCTCCATAAACAATGTCTTCGATATTTATCACATTCATTCAACACCCATTGGTATATTTTCAAAGTACTCATGGCAAAAATGGGTAAAGAAGAAAGAACTTTTTTCGAGAAAACGCAAGAGATTTTGCGTTTCATTTCATTGAACAGGAAGAAGACATCGGGGTACAACCTCCAGAAGGAGGGACACACACACACACGACACACACACACACACGACCGTCCTCACCAAGCGACTACAACTTGGTAAGGAGGTGCCCTCTACAGACCGCAAAGACAAAGACATTAGGCCTCGCCAAGCCTAGCCTCCAACCAAGAATGGCGAGGCAACGGGGCTCGGGGCAGCAACACCGTTGCAAGAAGCCTCCGGGGACGTTTCATGTCCATGCCTGCCTAGGCCGACGTACCTCGCACCCATTGTGCCTAGAGGTCGGCAGGTGAGAGGCAGGGCTTCGGCAGGAACTGGCGTAGAAATGTCGGTGAAGAGCTCGCGTTGGCAGATGTTGCGCTCCATACATCCACCCCTGTGTGGCACACGACTCCGGAGACACATCGTCAACCTCCAAAAGCCGCATCTGGTACTCCACTTGCAGCCAAGGCAGCGCCTTCAAGAAGGGAGCGGCGCTGAGACGCCGCCGCTGCCCGGTCCGACAGGCCAGACCTGGAGATTCCCCCGGTGCTCGAGGAGGAGGTCCGATCAGAGTCATGCCAACGCCTCCAAGGAGGTAACGGCGCCCTCGGGCGTCGCCGTTGACAGCGCAGGCCGCTGCCGCACAGGGATTTCGCCCCGACCCAAGAACGAGGACCTCCGAAGACCGTTCGATGCAAGACATACCGGAATAGACGAAGCAGGCCGCCGGAGAAGATCTTCACGCAGGGGGGAAGCCTAGGAACTTGTCTTTGCAGGAGGGGGCACCGACCCGTGCAGCGCCAACAGCCACCGCCGGAGCGCGTCGAGCAGGCGAGTGCCTGCACCGCGCCGCCGCGGCCAATGGCTGTCGCCGCACTGGCCCGCAGCTTCCGCCGCCGGGATTCGCCGGGGCATAGCAGAGCAGCCGCCGCTGCTCGCATGCTCGCACGCCGGGTGACCTCGACCAGCGACGGACGGGAGGAGGGTGGGAGGAGGGAGATAGCGGGAGGGGCAGCCAGCAGGTCCCGCCGCCAGCGACGTCGCAAGGACGCGTCGTAGCCGTGGCCCGCCCGGCCCAGGTCAGGCCCAGATCGGGCCCGGGCGCCGCCACCGCCAGCAGACGGCGCGCCGCGCAGCCTCCTGGTGCCGCACCGCCGCGCCGAAGCCCGCATCCGCCGCTCCATCACCACGCCGCCTCGCAGCCGCGCTACCCGCGCGACGTCGCCTCTCCGCGCGAAGAAGCTCCGTCGGGGTGCGCCACGCACGCAGCCAGGGAGGGAGGAGAGCGGGGGGTGGTTTCTAGGGTTTGGCTGTCGCCTCCGGAGTCGCCCGCGCGAGCGACCCGGGAGGCAGAGATGTGACCTTCCAAGAAGAAAGAACTGAATTGACCAATCTGAGTTTGCTTCCATAGTTCAGATACATGGCACATGATGGTAACCTTCTCTGTATACACATTATAAGAGGCATAAAGTACTCTCTTCCGGGCTTGGTAATACTTAAGGGGAGCCCTAAGTAGAGCAGAGGAAGGTTTCCCAGCTGGCAGTTGAGTGTAGTCGTGTACTGGCTTACAAAATCATCTGGGATATGATGGGGATAAGATTAGATTTCTCATAGTTAACCTTCAGACCAGTAGCTGCTCCAAAAGTATGCAATAACTCTTTCAGATGCACCAATTGTGAAACATCTGCTGGCATGACTACAAGGGTATCGTCAGCATATTGTACAATTGGGTAGTCTGGGGAACAGTTGAGAGAAATAGGTCTGTGGAGGTGCCCAGTAAGCAAAGCATGATTAACCAAAGTTTGTAGTGTGTCAGCAGCAAGCACAAATAAAAGGGGAGAAAGAGGATCTCCCTGCCTCACTCCTCTTTTACATTTGAAGACAGACCCTGGGACTCCATTGAGTAAAACTGATGAAGTAGCTGAGGAAAGAATCTGCATAATCCAAGCACACCATTTGTCTCCAAAGCCCTTTCTTCTTAGAACCTCAAGAATAAAAGAATGATCCAATTTGTCAAAAGCCTTCTCAAAGTCAAGCTTAAGCAGAACTGCCTCTTTCTTGGATTTATGACAAAGATGAATATATTCAAAGGACCAGGCTAGACAATCTTGTATAGTTCTAGATTTGATAAACCCATATTGGTTTTCATGGATAAGTTTCATAATGACAGTCTGTAGTCTATTTGCCAAGAGCTTTGTGATGAGCTTAAGAGTACAGTTGAGGAGGGATATAGGCCTGAAATCATGTACAGTAGATGCATCATCTCTTTTTGGCACAAGAGTGATAAAACAACTATTAATGCTTTCAAGGCACAGTGAACCTTGGTGAAACTGGTTGCATAGATCATAAAAGTCCTTTTTAACTAAAGGCCAACATTTCTGCAGAAATTCAGCATTGAAACCATCTGGACCAGGAGATTTATTGTGGGAAAAATCAGCCACAACATCATCAATTTCTTTGGGGGTAAAAGGTTCCTCTAGAAAAGCCAAATTTGGATGACTGTGTAATAAAGAAGTAATGTCAGACAATCCAGTAACAGCTTCAGTCTGACCCAATCTTTGCTTATAAGACTGAAGTAGAATATTGGCTTTAGCAGAATGCTCAGTCACTGTATCTCCATTAGTGTTTGAGAGAGAGGCAATATGATTCTTCCTTTTCTGGTTTGAAGCCATGGCATGGAAGAACCTAGAGTTTTCATCTCCTAGAGTGACCCATTTAATCTTACCTCTCTGTTTCCAATATGCCAACTGTTGTTTGAGGAGACTAGCTAGATGCATTTTCATAGCCTGTCTAAAAGTTCTTTCCATAGGATAAAGATCTCGAAAATTCTCAATGGCGTCCATCAGGGAGATAAGGCTATTCAAATCTTGGATATCCAGGTTGATGGTGGATATGGAAATGGACCATTTCTTCAATTCTTTTCTAAGGATTTTAAACTTTGCAGTAATCCTTTTTGCTGCATCAGCATAGTGAATAGACTGATTCCAAGTATGCTCTACAACCTCCAAAAAATCTGGGTGTTGTAACCACCTATTTTCAAATCTGAAATTACTGATTTTGGGATGGATGTCTTTATGGAAATAACACAGGGTATATGATCTGAGGTGGTCATAGCAAGAGGAAGTGCCATGGTGTTTGGGAAAACAGTAGACCATGCAATTGAAGTAAAAAACTAGTCCAACCTTTGCAAAAGAGGAGAATCCTGCATATTGCTCCAAGTATACTTTCTGCCTTTCAGGGGGATATCCACCAGCCCCAAATTACTAATTGCTTCATTGAATAACAGCATTTCATTAACATTTCCTCCATCTCTGTTTCTGTCTTGGGGAGATCTGATCAAATTGAAATCCCCCACAAGCAACCAGTTCTCCTCATCAGGGATAGTGACATTATTCAGCCAGTGGAGAAAGTCCAATTGTTGGCTGTCTTGACAAGGGGCATAAATATTTGTCAGGGTCCAAAACAAGTCTGATTTGGTGGATTGCAATTCAACAGAAAGTGCATAGTTATTGTGAAACACACAGTTCCCTTTGAAAACAGAACTATCCCAGATAGTAATAATACCACCAGATCTCCCCACTGAAGGGACAAATGCAAAAGAATCAAAATTCCTTGGGAAAAATTTTCTAAGGAAAGGCAAATCCACATGTTCTCTTTTGGACTCCTGGAAACAAATCACATGACAACCACTTTCTTTTATTTTATTCATAATGAGCGGCCATTTCTCAGGGTCATTAGTACCCCTAATATTCCAATTCAGCACTTTCCAAAATAACTTATCCGTATAAAAAAGGGAAGCACACATCATCCAGGGAAACAGTCATAGACTGAACCCACCAAGGCAACACATCATTACAATACATCCAAAAGCACATAGTCCATAAGGAGAAGCTAGGGTAATAAGTCATATTACATGCCAGAACACTATAGAGAACCAACAGGAAATAATTCCTGACAAAAGACCAAAAGCTCGAGGTATCCAGTAAGCGAATATAGCAGTGAATAAAACTGAAAGTAATAGACTCTCCAAGGCTTTTACTTCTTCTTGGCTTGAGTTTTTCCTGCTTTATCATTGACTTCCTTCTTGGATGAAATCTTCTTTACCTTGGCAGACCTAATCTGCCTAGGAGTGGAGTCCTCTGCTGATGAGTCATCATCTGAATCTGGGGTTGGAATACTGAATTTGGAACATAAATTCCTTACTACTGCTTTCTTGATGGGAGGGCAACAGAGGCACATGCTAAGCAATTTTTGTCAAAACAAGTTTTGGCCTTATAACCCTTAGAAGAAGCAGAAATCCTGGGGCTCCTCCTTACTTCTGAGACACACATTGGTGTTGCTCTGGCCTTTTTCCTTGCATGAATAACAGAGGTGGATGCTGGTGGAGCAAGGAGCAGCTTAGGCTTGATAGTTTGGGGTGTGGAGAAACCTTGGGTTACATCTGAACAGGCCTTGGTCAGACTACAATGAGGAGGTTCAGTGGCAGGGCAGTGAAGAGGGAGAACAAAATCTCTTGATGAAGTATCCTGCTGACTATCAAATTCACCTAGGATTTGCCAAATCTTTGACTAAAGAAGACTCTTGGCCCAATCAAAGTCCTCAGGGGACAGGAGTTTAGCTGTGAAGAAATCAGCCCACTGGGCAGGGACATAGATTTTATGGGCCACCACAGTGGTGGGCTTAAAGAAAGAGGCCCAAGCAGTGGTGCCTTCTTTTGAAAAGAGAAAGGAATCTTGCACAGATGCATCCAAACTTCCCTCCATTTCTGTATTGTGCTGAATCTGATCATGAATAAGGACCATTCCAATATGCAGATTCTGGTGAAAGGCTGGCTGATTAACAATACCAACAGCTGACCCTGAAGCAGAGGAAGGATCTGAACTGATAGTCAAAGTCAATTCACTGTGATCATCTGCAACCTAATCCTCAATCTGCAGGCCATTAGCAGGTGCATTATGGATGATAGGATTGATCAACTCCTGCAAGTCTTGCATCTCAACATCCTGCAAGTTTACAACAGCCTGTTGCACAGGGTTAAGAAGGTCATTCAGCTTAAGGAAGTCATCAGCATTCAGCTGGTGAGGCAGAGCATTAAGGTCAGGCATCCCATTTACATCAGGCACTCCAGGTGCAGGCACCTCATTCAGATTAAGACCAGCAGCAACATTTCCAAGGATGAAATTCAAATTCTGTCCAATGTGATTCTGTGGCCCATCAAGGGGGTTAATCTGGTGAACACCTTGGTGCTGAGGAGGTGGAACCTGGTGCTGCCATGGTGCCCATCCCTGATTCTCTTGAGGAGGAACCTGCTGGTGGTGAGGAGCTGCAACTGGGAGTGGGTGTGGGGTAGAACCATCAGCTGGAGGTACATCTTCATCAGCAGGAGTTGCTCCCAATAATTTCTGGCTAAGAATGAAGATGGGCACTGACCAAGATTCAGCATATCTATCTGTCCCATTAGAAACAACACAGCTATGGGGGATAAATTGTAAATCCACCACACGAACTTTGACAAGAAAAGAAGCATAGGAGCTTAATTCCTTGTCCCAGGTAACCAGGGCTCCAAAATCCTTAACCGCACCTCTAATGTGTTCATCCGTCCAAAGATCAGCAGGAAAAGACAAGAGCATCAACCAGCACTCACGGTTATAAGAAAAAGCACGGTGATTGCGACCTCTATTGTGCTCAACAAAATCAATCTGACGGCCCATAAACTGAAAGGGGCTATGGGAAACTAACCAGTCCCTGTCTGCCACTGCACCCACACAAACATAGGCAGAGCCAAGCGGGCATCACTAAGATATTTGAAGCGTAAAAGGGGTCTCCTCCTCCATAAACTGCCGAATAAATTTCTAGTGAGAGCAAAAGGTTGATCATCTGGGAAATCCGGCGAAATCGTGGCAATGGCGAGGTCCTCATGCCACGGCGTAATCACTCCAGCGACATGGTAGCGGCATTGCTGAGGGCGGCCGTACACATGCAGTACCTCATAGTCACCAGGGAGGAACGATACAGGGTCAACGGCAAAGTTGGTCATGGCTTCACCAGCGATTAACTCCGATGAGGCCGAAGCAGGGGCAGAGCTACAGTGTAAGCCAGGGTTTGGTGGAGGGGATTGACTGGGAGGTGGAACGGCAACGACAGGGTCTTGCTGGGGTAAAAGAGGTAAATCCAAAGTTACCATATGAGCTTGATCCTTATGCGGAATATTCCGTGGGCCCAGGGTCAGGTCGAGAAAAGGGTCAGTATTCTCAGCCATTGGATTTACAATCCGACGGTTACTGGTCTCCACTGAAATAGGAATATCTGTTCTTTCCTTTGGCTGCTCATTTATTTCCTTAGGAACCCATTGTGTCTTAACTGACAAATGCTTGGAAAAAAGGCAGTCGATCTTCACATGCCCTTCTCTGCGACAAGAATGACATTTTATTCTTTTTAAACAATTTCTACGAATATGTCCTGGCAAAAGGCAACGTGGGCAAGTTGGGCCATTGGCGGGCCGAGAATGTCCATCATGGAATGGCCTGACTGGCATCCGCTGAAGTCGTTGGAAGGCAGAAACACGGGGGCCAGGAGATTGGGCCGAAACAGAGTCCTGGGCTGGTAGAGGTTCTTGAAGGCGATCAAAGGCCGAGACACGGGGCCCGGATGGCATCGAGCTATTGGTTTGAACACCTTGATTTCCGCTCGCAGGAGGAAGGGACTGAGTTACCCTATTGAAAACCGAAGATACCAGAATAGTTGTCTGTTGGGCATTCCCTCCTGGATTCCCTCTGAAAATAATGGCTAATTGATCCTCCGATAAATGCATAGCAATAAGATCGCGTAATTCCTGGAGGTGAGCTGAAGAAAGAGAGTCCAGAGGGGAAGTGACAGCACGATCTTCATGATCAAATCTGAAGCAATGGAGGACCTGGGAAAAGGTGTGACCTGCAGCAATGATATCTTCAAGATCATCCCTTGCCTCAGAGGACAAATTACTTAAAAAAGAGGCTTTCACAGCCGCCAATGAAGGCCTTGAGGTTTCTGCATTGTGTCGACCAAGAGGCACAAGGTTGGCTCCAGAAAGAGGCTGCCTTACAACATCAGCATAAGATTTTTGGCCAACAACAGACCATTTGCGAGATTCTTCGACCTCCCACTGACGAAGTTCTCGAACAAATTTGGACCACCCTTTCCCAAGAGAGCCAAAAAAGACCACAAACTCAGCACACTTAAAATGCCTCAGATTATGAACAAAAAACCCAACTTGCTGGTTGTGAACTGAGAATCTGTATGTTCTATCTCGCCGAAAAAGCACGTTAAAATCCTCTGCTATGCCACCAAGGCAAGCCTAAAGCATATGGCTGACATGAAAAGGATCTAGCCGAAGAGTAGAACGTCCAAAAGAAGCAACCAGAAAGAATTCATTGGAGGAAGCTGATGTCTACGTTCCCCCTCCTTTCCTGTAGACAGTGTTGGGCCTCCAAGAGCAGAGGTTTGTAGAACAGCAGCAAGTTTCCCTTAAGTGGATACCCAAGGTTTATCGAACTCAGGGAGGAAGAGGTCAAAGATATCCCTCTCATGCAACCCCGCAACCACAAAGCAAGAAGTCTCTTGTGTCCCCAACACACCAAATAGGTGCACTAGTTCGGCGAAGAGATAGTGAAATACAGGTGGTATAAATAAGTATGAGCAGTAGCAACGGTGCCAGAAAAGTGCTTGGCGTGTAGTTGATGGTGGTGGTATTGCAGCAGTAGTAACGCAGTAAAACAGTAAACAAGCAGTAGTAACTCAGCAGTATTTAGGAACAAGGCCTAGGGATTAAACTTTCACTAGTGGACACTCTCAACATTGATCACATAACAGAATAGATAAATGCATACTCTACACTTTTGTTGGATGATGAACACATTGCGTAGGATTACACGAACCCTCAATGCCGGAGTTAACAAGCTCCACAATAATGCTCATGTTTAAGTAACCTTTAGTGTAAGATAGATCAACGCTACTAAACCAAGTACTAGCATAGCATGCACACTGTCACCTTCATGCATATGTAGGAGGAATAGATCACATCAATATTATCATAGCAATAGTTAACTCCATAATCTACAAGAGATCATGATCATAGCATAAACCAAGTACTAACACGGTGCACGCATCGTCACCTTTGCACACATGCAGGAGGAATAAACTACTTTAATAACAAATCACTAGAGTAGCACATGGATAAATTGTGATACAACATGCTGCAATCTTAAAGAGATATAAATAAGCACCTCACTATGCCATTCAACAGTGAATAAGTATTCTGTGAAATCTAGCCTAAGAGACCCACACGGTGCACACACTCGTCACCTTTACACACGTGGGACTAGGAGTCTCCGGAGATCACATAAGTAAAACTCACTTGACTAGCATAATGACATCTAGATTACAAGCATCATCATATGAATCTCAATCATGTAAGGCAGCTCATGAGATTATTGTATTGAAACACATAGGAGAGAGATGAACCACATAGCTACCGGTACAGCCCCGAGCCTCGATGGAGAACTACTCCCTCCTCATGGGAGCAGCAGCGGTGATGAAGATGGCGGTGGAGATGGCAGCGGTGTCGATGGAGAAGCCTTCCGGGGGCACTTCCCCGCTCCGGCAGCGTGCCGGAACAGAGATCCTGTCCCCGGATCTTGGCTTCGCGATGGCGGCGGCTCCGGCAGGTTTCGTGGGTTTCGTCAATTGGTATCGGGTTTTCCGATCCGGGGGCTTTTATAGGCGGAGAGGCGGCGCAGGAAGGTCGAAGGGGGGCCCACACCCTAGGGGCGCGCCCCCTAGGCCGCGCCGGGGTAGGGTTTGGTGGCCCTGCCTCCCTTCTCCGGCGGTTCTCGTGTGTTCCGGAGGCTTCCGGGTAAAATAGGAACCCGGGCGTTGATTTCGTCCGATCCGAGAATATTTCGTTACTAGGATTTCTGAAACCAAAAACAGCAGAAAACAGGAACTGGCACTTCGGCATCGTGTTAATAGGTTAGTTCCAGAAAATGCACGAATATGACATAAAGTGTGCATAAAACATGTAGATAACATCAATAATGTGGCATGGAACACAAGAAATTATCGATACGTTGGAGACGTATCAGCATCCCCAAGCTTAGTTCTGCTCGTCCCGAGCAGGTAAAACGATAACAAAGATAATTTCTGGAGTGACATGCCATCATAAACTTGATCATACTATTTGTAAGGCATATGTAGTGAATGCAGCGATCATAACAATGGTAATGACATGAGTAAACAAGTGAATCATAAAGCAAAGACTTTTTATGAATAGCACTTCAAGACAAGCATCAATAAGTCTTGCATAAGAGTTAACTCATAAAGCAATAATTCAAAGTAAAAGTATTGAAGCAACACAAAAGAAGATTAAGTTTCAGCGGTTGCTTTCAACTTGTAACATGTATATCTCATGGATATTGTCAACATAGAGTAATATAATAAGTGCAATAAGCGAATATGTAGGAATCAATGCACAGTTCACACAAGTGTTTGCTTCTTGAGGTGGAGAGAAATAGGTGAACTGACTCAACATTGAAAGTAAAAGAATGGTCCTCATAGAGGAAAAACATCGATTGCTATATTTGTGCTAGAGCTTTGATTTTGAAAACATGAAACAATTTTGTCAACGGTAGTAATAAAGCATATGCATCATGTAAATTATATCTTATAAGTTGCAAGCCTCATGCATAGTGTACTAATAGTGCCCGCACCTTGTCCTAATTAGCTTGGACTACCTGGATTATCACCGCAATACATATGCTTTAACCAAGTATCACAAAGGGGTACCTCTATGCCGCTCTGTACAAAGGTCTAAGGAGAAAGCTCGCATTTGGATTTCTCGCTTTTGATTATTCTCAACTTAGACATCCATACCGGGACAACATAGACAACGAGATAATGGACTCCTCTTTTAATGCTTTAAGCATTTAACAACAATTAATTCTTTTCTCATTAGAGATTTGAGGATGTTTGTCCAAAACTGAAACTTCCACCATGGAACATGGCTTTAGTTAGCGGCCCAATGTTCTTCTCTCACAATATGCATGCTCAAACCATTCAACTCGGTGTAGATCGCCCTTACTTCGGACAAGACGAACATGCATAGCAACTCACATGAAATTCAACAATGAGTTGATGGCGTTCCCCGAGTAAACATGGTTATCGCACAACAAGCAACTTAATAAGAGATAAAGTGCATAATTACATATTCAATACCACAATAGTTTTTAAGCTATTTGTCCCATGAGCTATATATTGCAAAGGTGAATGATGGAATTTTAAAGGTAGCACTCAAGCAATTTACTTTGGAATGGCTGGAAAATACCATGTAGTAGGTAGGTATGGTGGACACAAATGGCATAGTGGTTGGCTCAAGTATTTTGGATGCATGAGAAGTATTCCCTCTCGATACAAGGTTTAGGCTAGCAAGGCTTATTTGAAACAAACACAAGGATGAACGAGTACAGCAAAACTCACATAAAAGACATATTGAAAGCATTATAAGACTCTACACCGTCTTCCTTGTTGTTCAAACTCAAAACTAGAAATTATCTAGACCTTAGAGAAACCAAATATGCAAACCAAATTTTAGCATGCTCTATGTATTTCTTCATTAATGGGTGCAAAGCATATGATGCAAGAGCTTAAACATGAGCACAACAATTGCCAAGTATCACATTACCCAAGACATTTATAGCAATTACTACATGTATCATTTTCCAATTCCAACCATATAACAATTTAACGAAGGAGAAACTTCGCCATGAATACTATGAGTAGAAACCAAGGACATACTTGTCCATATGCTACAGCGGAGTGTGTATCTCTCCCATAAAGTGAATGCTAGGATCCATTTTATTCAAACAAAACAAAAACAAAAACAAACCGACGCTCCAAGAAAAAGCACATAAGATGTGATGGAATAAAAATATAGTTTCGGGGAGGAACCTGATAATGTTGTCGATGAAGAAGGGGATGCCTTGGGCATCCCCAAGCTTAGACGCTTGAGTCTTCTTGATATATGCAGGGGTGAACCACCGGGTGCATCCCCAAGCTTAGAGCTTTCACTCTCCTTGATCATGTTGCATCATACTCCTCTCTTGATCCTTGAAAACTTCCTCCACACCAAACTCGAAACAACTCATTAGAGGGTTAGTGCACAATATAAATTGACATATTCAGAGGTGACACAATCATTCTTAACACTTCTGGACATTGCATAATGCTACTGGACATTAGTGGATCAAAGAAATTCATCCAACATAGCGAAAGAGGCAATGCGAAATAAAAGGCAGAATCTGTCAAAACAGAACAGTTCGTATTGACGAATTTTAAAATGGCACCAGACTTGCTCAAATGAAAATGCTTAAATTGAATGAAAGTTGCGTACATATCTGAGGATCATGCACGTAAATTGGCATAATTTTCTGAGCTTCCTGCAGGGCAGTGGGCTCAGATTCGTGACAGCAAAGAAATCTGGAACTGCGCAGTAATCCAAATCTAGTACTTACTTTTCTATCAAAGACTTTACTTGGCACAACAAAACTCAAAACTAAGATAAGGAGAGGTTGCTACAGTAGTAAACAACTTCCAAGACACAAATATAAAACAAAGTACTGTAGCAAAATAACACATGGGTTATCTCCCAAGAAGTTCTTTCTTTTAGCCATTAAGATGGGCTCAGCAGTTTTAATGATGCACTCGCAAAAGATAGTATGTGAAGCAAAAGAGAGCATCAAGAGGCAAATTCAAAACACATTTAAGTATAACATGCTTCCTATGCATAGGAATCTTGTAAATAAACAAGTTCATGAAGAGCAAAGTAACAAGCATAGGAAGATAAAACAAGTGTAGCTTCAAAAATTTCAGCACATAGAGAGGCATTTTAGTAACATGAAAATTTCTACAACCATATTTTCCTCTCTCATAATAACTTTCAGTAGCATCATGAGCAAACTCAACAATATAACTATCACATAAAGCATTCTTATCATGAGTCTCATGCATAAAATTATTACTCTCCACATAAGCATAATCAATTTTATTAGTTGTAGTGGGAGCAAATTCAACAAAGTAGCTATCATTATTATTCTCATCAAGTGTAGGAGGCATAGTATAATCACAACAAAATTCACTCTCCATAGTAGGTTGTACCAAAAGACCACTATTATAATCATCACAAATAGGAGGCAAAGTATCATCAAAGAAAATTTTCTCCTCAATGCTTGGGGGACTAAAAATATCATGCAAACCAGCTTCCCCGAGCTTAGAACTTTCTATATCATTATCAACAATGGTGTTCAAAGCGTTCATACTAATATTACTACTAGCATGCAAAGAAGATTTCATAGGTTTTTTAATTTTCGCATCAAACAATCCATGTTTTAAATCAGGAAATAGAATAAGAAGCTCACTCTTGTACATTATGCCAAACTAGTGTAAACAAGAAACAACAAGATGCAATTGCAGGATCTAAAGGAAATAGCTTTGAGCACACACGCAACGGCGCCAGAAAAATACTTTACCTGAGACCGTAGTATGAGTGCCTTTTACCTTTCCTCCCCGGCAACGGCGCCGAAAAGTGCTTGATGTCTACGTTCCCCCTCCTTTCCTGTAGACAGTGTTGGGCCTCCAAGAGCAGAGGTTTGTAGAACAGCAGCAAGTTTCCCTTAAGTGGATACCCAAGGTTTATCGAACTCGGGGAGGAAGAGGTCAAAGATATCCCTCTCATGCAACCCTGCAACCACAAAGCAAGAAGTCTCTTGTGTCCCCAACACACCAAATAGGTGCACTAGTTCGGCGAAGAGATAGTGAAATACAGGTGGTATAAATAAGTATGAGCAGAAGCAACGGTGCCAGAAAAGTGCTTGGCGTGTAGTTGATGGTGGTGGTATTGCAGCAGTAGTAACGCAGTAAAACAGTAAACAAGCAGTAGTAACTCAGCAGTATTTAGGAACAAGGCCTAGGGATTACACTTTCACTAGTGGACGCTCTCAACATTGATCACATAACAGAATAGATAAATGCATACTCTACACTTTTGTTGGATGATGAACACATTGCGTAGGATTACACGAACCCTCAATGCCGGAGTTAACAAGCTCCACAATAATGCTCATGTTTAAGTAACCTTTAGTGTAAGATAGATCAACGCTACTAAACCAAGTACTAGCATAGCATGCACACTGTCACCTTCATGCATATGTAGGAGGAATAGATCACATCAATATTATCATAGCAATAGTTAACTCCATAATCTACAAGAGATCATGATCATAGCATAAACCAAGTACTAACACGGTGCACGCATCGTCACCTTTGCACACATGCAGGAGGAATAAACTACTTTAATAACAAATCACTAGAGTAGCACATGGATAAATTGTGATACAACATGCTGCAATCTTAAAGAGATATAAATAAGCACCTCACTATGCCATTCAACGAGTGAATAAGTATTCCGTGAAATCTAGCCTAAGAGACCCACACGGTGCACACACTCGTCACCTTTACACACGTGGGACTAGGAGTCTCCGGAGATCACATAAGTAAAACTCACTTGACTAGCATAATGACATCTAGATTACAAGCATCATCATATGAATCTCAATCATGTAAGGCAGCTCATGAGATTATTGTATTGAAACACATAGGAGAGAGATGAACCACATAGCTACCGGTACAGCCCCGAGCCTCGATGGAGAACTACTCCCTCCTCATGGGAGCAGCAGCGGTGATGAAGATGGCGGTGGAGATGGCAGCGGTGTCGATGGAGAAGCCTTCCGGGGCACTTCCCCGCTCCGGCAGCGTGCCGGAACAGAGATCCTGTCCCCCGGATCTTGGCTTCGCGATGGCGGCGGCTCCGGCAGTGTTTCGTGGGTTTCGTCAATTGGTATCGGGTTTTCTGATCCAGGGGCTTTTTATAGGCGGAGAGGCGGCGCAGGAAGGTCGAAGGGGGGCCCACACCCTAGGGGGGCGCGCCCCCCCCCTAGGCCGCGCCGGGGTAGGGTTTGGTGGCCCTGCCTCCCTTCTCTGGCGGTTCTCGTGTGTTCTGGAGGCTTCCGGGTAAAATAGGAACCTGGGCGTTGATTTCGTCCGATTCCGAGAATATTTCGTTACTAGGATTTCGAAACCAAAAACAGCAGAAAACAGGAACGGGCACTTCGGCATCTTGTTAATAGGTTAGTTCCAGAAAATGCACGAATATGACATAAAGTGTGCATAAAACATGTAGATAACATCAATAATGTGGCATGGAACACAAGAAATTATCGATACGTTGGAGACGTATCAGAAGCCATGGGAGAGAACGCAACTGGGCAATGAAATTCCCTCCAAATCTTATGCTGAATGTCCAATCCCGGACAAAGATCC
Organism: Lolium rigidum; assembly: GCF_022539505.1. Taxonomy (NCBI): domain Eukaryota; kingdom Viridiplantae; phylum Streptophyta; class Magnoliopsida; order Poales; family Poaceae; genus Lolium; species Lolium rigidum. The sequence continues at coordinate 120,005,070 of NC_061511.1, forward strand.
AATTTAGGAGCAGGTTGAGAGGGAACCTGAGCTTGACGAACGTTGGATGACTCTGGCAGATCCAAGTCGCGATCCCCAACAGAGATGCGATGACAAGGCATGAAGATCGTCGATCCGGATCGGATGATCTCATTAGCTATGAGGAATCGGGTGTCCACAGCAGAACCTTTCCCATCGATCAGGACAAGACGACGTGCATTGCGACGAAGGTAGAGAAAACCGTCATAGGTGCGGATCGGAGGGCGGGACGAGAGCAGAGTTGAGAAGACCACAGGCCACCGGAGAGGAGTCTCCATGGGACGGGGGGAAGGGAGCTCACCGTTGACAAGGGGCAGGGCCTAGGCGGCCAGGCCGGCGGCGGCCGCGAGATCACCGATCGCCCTCATGTCCCTGTTGTCCTCTTGTGTTTTACACAAGTGAGCCTTTGAGCACCACGTTTCCGCACAATGGAAGTTGATAGCGTATTTGAGTTGGATGTCAATTAAATTGCCTACAACCTATCCCTGCCTGTTATGAGACTTTTTTCACCACCCTGCCAGATAGTGTGGTTAAGGATGATCTAGCTCCTAATGGGTCCCCGGTTGCTCGTGTGGTGGTTACAGGTGATATGGTCCCCTTCGATGTGATTCAGAAACAGATGGCAAGGAGGTGCCCTGCAAAAGCTAAATGGAAGTGGGAGGCTATCCCCAATGGCGACAATGAGTTTCTTATTAGCTTTCCGTCCTTTCACGACCTCGATGTTGTCGATGGGATTCAAGTGGCTGTTCCGGGGTTTATTTCTCAGATGTCTGTTACAGCTTGGAAGCCTACTATCATTCCACACAAGTTCGAGCTCGAGCAGGTTTGGCTTCATGTTGAAGGGGTGCCGCATAATGTTCACCACTTCTGGGGCTTATGGGCCATTGGGTCTCTGATGGGGAAAACTTTAGATGTTGATCTCATCAGCCTGAGGCGCCGAGGAGTTGTCCGTGTGTTGGTTGGCATGCTTGACACTACCAAGTTTGCTAAAAAGTTGGACAAAGATGGGGCTTGTGTTAAATCTGATGTGGTGTTGAAACTCAAGGGGTATGAATTTCGTTTTCGGCGGGAGCCAACGGACTATATTCCGGAGTCTGACTTTCTGCCTTTTGTTTGGAAGAAGAAGGATGGTGATGGTGATGGTGAGGAGGGGAAAGGAAAGGAGCAGGAAGACCTCATGGACACTTCTGAGTATGGGCAGGGGACGGTGAACGTTCAGACGATGAACCAGACTCAGGGTACTAGTTCTTCGGCTGTAGCTCCTCCTGGTACTTCTCAAGTCACCTCGATTCTTCATGCCTCCATACAACTTCGATCCAAAGACTCTAAGGGGCATTGCTATTGTGGCTGCGCTACGAAAGTCCCACCCCTCTCTTGAGCGTCGGTCACCGTCTTCGACTGTGGGCTCCCCGGAACGCTCGCTCACCCCTCCTACCACTTCGACCGTTGTTGCTTCAAGTAAGGTGGTCGCCCCTGAGGAGCTACGGGTGGCTTTGTCCTCGGCGGCATCATCCATACCGCTCCAACCTGGCCAAGTCACCGCCGAGTCTTCGGACGCACCTGCCGGTGTTCATGGGCCGCCGCAGCCCGCCCCTTCCTCAGCGCGCGGGCGTCGGAACATGATGGGACGCACGCGCCCAGCATCGCCGCGTGCTCCGTCCGCTGAGCCTGGTGTTGGGAAGCACGTGGAGGCTGCTGCTGTTGGGACGGCCACAACTGGTCTGTCGGCGACCAAGGTGTGCTTAGTCCAGTGAGCGGTGCATTCCGAGGAGATGGCTCCCATGGGGTCGGGCGGGGAGGCTATGCCGGGTTCTGGAGCTTCCATCGCCGCGGCTTCCGCCCCGGTCTCATCTCCTGCGCGGGCTTCGTCGCCAAGCTCGCCGGCTGTGACCATTGGGAGGGTGTCTACACCGGCATCACCCTCCCCAGTGGTTACACCTCTTCGTCAGGCTCCTACAACGCCATCACGTTCGCAGCATGCGCCAAGTGACATCTTCAGATGGAGCTGCGCTATCGGACGAGGATTCCCTTTCCAGGGCCATGAGGCGCAAGGCGGCTTCTAACTTGGATACTGCTGGTATGGCTTCATGTTCTAAGTCTTTTTTACCTTTTCCTGTTACTTCTATTTGTTGCTGTCAAAAACCCACCGGCGAGTAGCGATGGGCAACACCGTAGAGCCGGGAGGCTCCCAGGACTGCGGTGGACCCTGGTCCCTCGGGCGACGGCCCGCAATGCCTTCTGGCACACGTCCTAGTGTTTGCGAGGGCGTGCCACCTGACCTATACCTGGTCAGGAAGGTGATGGATTGCTTCGACTAGTTTCCTGCATGGCAAACACGTAAACATTAAATACGAGCCCCGATCGGCTCTTAAGTTGTTATGTGGATCGGCTCAAAGAGCCGATTGCCCCATGGTTCACATTAGATTTATGATAACATGGGCATCATGCTTTATCAATATCAAGCTAAACTAATCTACGATAGTCTAGGGTTTTCACCGTATAATCGGAACATCCTATGCGTAGTTGAGCCTAGCAAATACGTAAGATGATGGAAAACCAGCCCTAAAGAGGCCTAAAAACCAACGTGAAGTTGATCCCCGGAACAATCCCTCTAGAGCTTAATAAACCACGCCTTACGCACTACCGGATCGTTCAACCCGTTTATAAGGCCTAACCATACGGATATCAAACCAATCCTTGAAGAACAAGGAGCAACTATAGCGGATTAGATCTACTAAATAAAGAACAAGCAAGATGCTGCCTTTACACCTAAAATAGGTGTAAGGGCAGCTAGATATCGAGGGGCAGCGTAGCTAAACAAGTACATCGTGAAAGCATCGACGTCAACCCCAAAACACCTAAGATAAGGGTGTTGCTCGCCATCAAAAAGGCTTCAGCACGAGCAACACCAACAACGAATAAACTGATACTGCCTAGATCGCAAGATGCGATCTAGGCAGCATGTTGCTTACCCGGAGAAACCCTCGAAACAAGAGGTGGCGATGCGCCTAGATTGATTTGTTGTGAACGTGATCGTCCTCCTTTCTCAATAACCCTAGATACATATTTATAGTCCGTAGACTTTCTAACTTGGGAATAAACCCAACCGTGTACGAGCTAAACTCTATCTCTTAATTCTAACCGACACGTAACCTACTATAATTTACAGATACACGGGCAGTCGAGCCCAAACTTCTTATACAAGGCCGGTTCAGGAATATTCTCCGTGCATATCCTCTAAGCCCATTTAATCACGGCCCATCTCCAGACTTGGTTAAATTCTGGTGATAACACATGCCCCCCTGGTTTTGGCAATGATAATTTCAAAACGACTCTGCTTTTTCTGCTTCGTAGGGTCACGTCGTGGCAGAGCAGAACCGCCGCAGTATCCTTCATCATGATGCCTTGCCTTCTCAACTTCTCTGCACGATTTGACAGATTCGGCACCATGTCCTCGGAAACCGCCACAGCATTAAATCTCCACTATATCCCCTTTTATTTAACCGCGTCGAGCAACTCGCTTCTTCATCCCCTTGCTCAGTACTAGCCACCGAAAAGCCCTCCTCTACCATGGACTCATCCTCCTCCTCTGCTTCATCGGCTCTCTCCTTCCAATCTTCTTCCTCAAGTGAGCCGATGCCAGAGCACAACCAATGGGATGAGCAGGAATGGGACTTCGACTTCGTGCCAGATGGCCCACCCGAGGCCCTTGTCGGGTCAGATGGTGATTTGCCCCTGACCGATGGGGAGGACGACCTCCGGTTCCTCATCGACGGGGACCTGGAGGCGGAGATTGAGGATGACCTCCTCTCCTGGGGTAACCTCACCCCCTCCGACAAAGAGGAAGAAGAGGAGGACGAGGAGGACGACGCCTCCTCCAACGAAGAGGAGGAAGAGGAGGACAGCACCTCCTCCGACGAGCCGCCGGCGAAGACGACGATGATGAGGAGGAAGAAGCCCCTATTGAGGGCTACATCAGTAGCGATGAGGAGCTCGCCAGCAGCAGCACCGGCGGCGGCTACAACGGCGACGACGAGGACAGCGACGGTCCTTAGAGTAGGGACTACTAGCATAGGACTAGTAGTAGCAATCTGTTCTCATTTTTTTCTTGAGCAATCGGCTCCTCCTTGTAAGAAATCCCCTTTTTAAATCAATGAAGAAGGATTCCATGCTTAATTCTTCCAATTATCAAAATAAATCATTGCTCAAAAGCCGATGACAATACATCGGTCTTTACCCAAAACGCCAACAAGGCCAGTCCCAAAATCGAATGTAAAATTGAATGGTGACCTGATACTTGCTTATGACAGTTGTTGTCAGTGCATCGGCTATGCTTTCGTTTAGATTTTTTTTTACTGGCCGATTCAAAATCAGCCCCCGTATTTCACTTCCCATCATCCCACATAATTGGGAAATACTTCTTGAGATGCTGGCCATTGACGGCCACTGGGAACTTCACACCATCCAACTGCTCGAGCATGTATGCATTGCCCTTTAGGACTTGGTCAACCCTGTACGGCCCGTGCCAATTTGGAGATCATTTACCATACGCCTTGTCCTTAGTCCCCAACGGCAATACAGCTTCCCATACCAGATCACCAACATGGAACTCCTTCGGCTTCACCTTCTTATTATATGCACGAGCCACCTTGGCCTTGTTCTCCTTAATTTTCTCAAGTGACCAAAGTCTAAGTTCCGTCAGATCCTCAACGCTATCACTCATCAAGGCTGCATACTCTTCAGTTGTTAAGTCATTCTGAAACGTGACACGTCTTGACCCAGCCGTGATCTCCCAGGGTAACACGGCTTCTTGTCCATAGACCAGATGGTACGGCGAGGTTTTTACCGCCCCATGACATGACATGCGATAAGCCCATAAAGCCTCCGACAAAACCTCGTGCCAACGCCTAGGGTACTCGTCGATTTTTCTCTTAATCAGCTTGATAAGGCTTTTGTTGGACGCTTCAGCCTGCCCATTTGCCTGAGCATAGTATGGGGATGATCGGATCAACTTAATTCCCATGTCCTCGCAGAAATCTCTGAACTCGCGAGAAACGAAAACCGAACCTCCATCGGTCGTGATGGTCTGGGGAATCCCAAATCTGTGAATGACATGCTCTTTCACGAAACTGATAACATCCTTCGATGCCACAGACTTCATAGGGACGGCCTCCACCCATTTAGTGAAATAATCCGTAATGGCCAAGATCCACTCGTGGCCTTTGCTCGATGCAGGATGGATTTTGCCGATCATGTCCATGCCCCATCCTCGAAATGGCCAAGGCTTGATGATGGGGTTCATTGCCGATGCGGGCACCATCTCGAATGCTCCCAAACCTCCGACATGCCCGACACCCTTTATAGTAATTAAAACAGTCCTCAAGCATGGTGGGCCAATAAAACCCCGATCGCCCGATCAACCACTTCATCTTATGAGCCGATTGATGAGTTCCACGAGCGCCTTCATGTACCTCGTGTAAGAGCCGATTTGCCTCGGCTGTTCCCAAACATTTGAGAAGTAACCCTTCCAAGGTCCTGTAGAACATGTCATCTCCAATAAGGACATACTTCATGGCCTTGTACCTTATCCGTTTGGGTGCCCCCTGAGCCGGATCTTTCAAGTAATTGAAGATATCGGCTCTCCAATCATCCGGCTCTATGAAATGTATCTGGACATCGGCTCCTTCCACTGTATCCTTATAGCCTGACGCCATCTGTGCGAGATCGTTCGCCTCCGTATTCTGCGACCTCGGGACCCAGTTGAAGTTTATGTACCTAAACTGTGTCATCAGCTCGCGGCAATGCGTCCATAACGGGAAGAGCGACTCGCTCTCACACTTGTATTCTTCCGTGAGCCGGGAGATCACCAACTTTGAGTCTCCAAAGAGTTCCACTCGCTTCGCCCCGGCTTCAATAAGCAACTCCATCCCCCTGCGTATTGCTTCATACTCATCAGCATTATTGGTGCAAGGAGTAGATAACCTGATGGAGAAAGAATAGGTTGCCCCCCGAGGCGACACGAGTAAGATGCCGATGCCGCAACCATCATCACAAACTGATCCATCGAAAAACATGGCCCATGCACGTATAAACAGTGCTGCTATATCAGTGTTGATTCGCTCAGCGATCAGATCGGCCAGGGCCTGTCTTTTGACTACTTTCGCAGGTTGATACCGGAGATCTAATTCTGATAATGCAAACATCCATTTACCGAGTCGGCCTTTCAAAACAGGAGCCGACAGCATGTGCTTGATGACGTCTGATTTGCAAATGATGACGATTTCCGCTGTCAGAAAGATGTGACGAAGCTTGGTGCAGGTAAAAAATAGGCAGAGGCACAACTTCTCGATCTCCGGGTACCTCGTCTCTGCATCCAACATCCTTCTGCTGAGGTAGAAAGCGACTCTTTCCATACCATCATAGATTTGCACTACCACTGAGGCGATGGAAGTATCAGCTACTGACAGGTAGATGTAGAATGGCCTATCTTGCTGGGGCGGAACCAATACGGGCGGCTTCGTTAGATATGCCTTGATCTCATCAAAAGCTCGATGTTGCTCTGCCCCCCAGTGAAACTCCTCATCAGTTTGATTTTTACCAATCCCATGAACGGTTCAATTCGTCCTGACAGATTAGAGATGAATCTTCTGACGAAATTGATTTTGCCGATGAGACTTTGGATTTCCTTCTTGGTGGTAGGTGGTTTCATTGTTCGTACTGCCTCTTGACTTTTCAGGCCGATCTCAATTCCACGTTCATGAACTAGGAAGCCCAGGAATTGACCGGCCGTCACACCAAAAGCACACTTCTTTGGATTCATTCTAAGTCCGAACTTTCTAGTTCGGTCCAGGATGCGTCGCAAATCCTCCAGGTGTCCTTCCACTGAGACAGACTTGACCACCACGTCATCAATGTAGATCTCTACCAGCTTGCCGATCAGATCATGAAAGATGTAATTCATGGCTCGTTGGTACGTTGCACCGGCATTCTTCAGCCCAAATGTCATGACCACATACTCGAACAAGCCCACCGAACCAGGTACTCTGAAGGCAGTCTTGTGTATATCTTCTGGAGCCATGAAAATCTGGTTGTAACCGGCATTGCCGTCCATGAAGCTTAAAACCTTATGACCAGCCGATGCATTGATCAACGTCTCGGCTACCGGCATAGGGTACTCATCCTTCGGAGTGGCTCTGTTGACATCGCGAAAATCTATGGCGACGCGCCATCGGCCGTCCTTCTTCTCTACATGTACGATACTAGATATCCACTCAGCATACCTGCATAGCCTGATGAACCCGGCGCTCAACATCTTCTCAATCTCCTTCTTGACTTCTTCTAGAATTTCGGCCTTCATTTGCCGTGCTCGTTGCTGGAACGGCCGAAATCCTTTCTTAAGAGGTAGCCGATGCTCAATGATGCTCCTGTCTAGCCCGGACATCTCTGTATAATCCCAGGCAAAACAATCTGGGTATTCTTTCAAAAAAGCTATCATCAGGCCCCTCAGATGCGGATCTAACTTTTTGCTGATAAATGTTGGTCGTGGCTTATCCCCAGGACCAATGTCGATCTCTTCTAGCTCATCAGCTGACGTAAACCCATATCCTAGCTTCCCGTCGCCTGTTAGATCGACGTTGAACACAAGCAGAACGTATGGCGAGGATAATTTTGGCCGATTGCTGGAATCGGCCTCCATGTTGATTGAATTGCTCAATGAACGTTTACAACTTGTATGTGCTCCCTTACAGGAGGGAGTCTTCCTACCACGACTACGTGACATGTTTGAAGTGAGATCCTTGCTTTTTATTTTTTGGGGCCGATCGCGAGGATCGGCCTTGCCACGTATGTCGATGGATGTTGCTCTTGCTACTCTATCGGGCCGGTGGATAAGACCAGCCTCACCCCGTTTTTTGTCACCTCGATGCGATCACAGCCGTCCAAACTGATTCCAGAGAGCGGCTCTTGGTCTTCCGAGTCCCAAATGTTCATGCCGGCTATTGAGACCTCGATCGAGTCATCTGCATGTACGACTTCCACGTCGTCTCCATCCCATTGTATCGGGCATTGGTGCATTGTAGATGGAATGCAGCAGATTGGCGTGAATCCAATCCCTTCCTAGCAGAACAACGTAGGTGCTCTTGCTGTCGACGATGAAGAATGTTGTTGGGATCGTCTTTCGGCCTACGGTCAGATCCACGTTCAGGACACCTTGCGTCCCTGATGCTTGGCCGTTCAAGTCGTTTAGTGTGACATTGGTCTTGATCAGATCGGCACTGGAGCGTCCCAAACGCCGTAGCATGGAATATGGCATTATATTGACCGCCGCTCCCGTGTCAACCAACATCCTGCCGACGGGCTGCCCATTGATATAACCTTTTAGGTACAGGGCCTTCATGTGTTTGTAGCCCTTCTCCCGTGGTTTTTCAAAGATGACGGGCTGTGGACCGCAGTCAAACCGTGCTATCGACACTTCTTCGGCTCTCGGGGCACGAAACTCGATGGAAGGATGAACACCATGTTTGTGCCAGCCGATGTAATCACATCGGCTTTTTCTTGCTTGGGACGCCAAACTTTCTTTGGTGGACGACTCTCTTCGTCCAAAGTCTGCTGAATTTTCACGGCCAGATCGGGCCGCGCTTTCCTCAACGTGTGCAAGTATCGCGCTTCGGCTTGCTCCAAGCTACGTAGCCGCTGAACCCTACGCTTTTGGGAGTGGCTGAGTCCATCGTGGCACCATCTTGGCCGGTGGTACCTATCTTCTTCTTCATCTTCGACTCCTCAAAGTCTTCATCCCGAGATGACTCAACTCGTTTGTTCCGTGGCGGGAGAGGCCCTAGACGCTTGAAAACGAAAACTTCCCTGCACCCTTCTTCCGGCGTCTACACTCCGGGCAGTTGTCGATTGTAGGCAATCGGCTCATCCCTGAATCCCAGCAGTGTTTAAAGAAGGGACAGTCCCAGTGTCTATCCATGTCTTCCTGCTCCCTTGACCTCTCCTTAGCGCGGTGCTCACGTCCTTCGTCGTCTCTGTCATGCCGACGGTACCTTCTATTGTCTACATCAGACCGATGATCTCTTTCGTCATCTCCGTCGTACCGCCGACGTCGGTCATACCGATACTCATATTTGTTAAGGAGATGCGTGGAGAGTGGTTTTTTATATCGCACGCTTCTCACTTGTTCCTCGGTGAGGTACCGTCTGTCATCACGTCGGGGCCAGTCGCGTGGATCGGCCTCCTCCTTTTCCTTGCCGCGGGAGTGACTGCTTTCTTCTTTATCGTTGCCATGGTGGCGTACAGGCCCTGCCATGTTAACCTCGAATGAGAAATCTAGTCGACGCCTCGCGGACTGATCGGGTTCCACCATGTTGACGCAAGGAAACGGATGTGTGTCCACTTTCATGGCAAACTGGCTAAAGATCAGTCGGCCTTGTTCTATCGCCGTTTGGATCTGCTGGCGAAACCCCTTGCAGTCATTGGTGGTATGGGTGAACGAGTGATGCCATTTGCAGTATGGCCTCCCGTTCATTTCTTGTGCTGTAGGGATTTTATGGCCTTCGGGTAACTTCAGCTGTTTTTCCTTAAGCAAAAGATCGAAAATCTTCTCAGCTTTGCTCAAATCGAAGTCAAACCCTCTTGCAGGCCCTTGTGGTTTTACCCATTTGCAGGACACGGGATTTGCCCCCCGAGCCCATTCAGCTACAGCCACCTCCAGGTCTGGCGCATGATCTTCAGCTTCTTCCATCTCGACCAAGCCCACCGGACGCTTGAACTTGTCTTGGTACAATTCAGGGTGCCGCTGCTCATACGATGTGAGTTTCTGCACCATGTGCGACAATGAACTGTACTCTGCTTGGGAAGCCAGATCCTTGATCGGCGTTGCGAGGCCCAATGCTGCCAGCTCGATTGCTTCTTTCTCAGATAAACGAACCGAATAACATCGGTTCCTGACAGTCCTGAAACGTTGGATGTATTCAGACACTGTTTCTCCCCGCTTCTGCCGCACCTGTGTTAGATCGGCAATGCCGGCCTCGGTAGCTTCTGAGTGATATTGCACGTGAAACTGCTCCTCCATTTGCTTCCACGTCCGGACTGAGTTTGGTGGCAACGACGTGTACCATCCAAAGGCTGATCCCGTAAGAGATTGTGCGAAAAACCTCACACGTAACGGGTCTGACGCTGAAATCATGCCCAGCTGTGCCAAATATCGGCTTACGTGCTCTATTGAGCTAGACCCTTCTGCTCCATTGAATTTTGAGAATTCAGGGAGCCGATATTTGGGTGGCAGCGGGATCATATCGTACTCGTCGGGGTACGGCTTGGAATACCCGACTGTTTTCCTCTTCGGCAAGATGCCAAACTGGTCTCTCAAGATGGTGCTGATCTGTTCCATGGTATTAGCTGTAGGGACCGAGCCCTCATGACTCGTTCCAGTAGCATATTTAGCTAGCCATGCTTGTTTATCAGCGTCTGTCCCAGAAATCCCTGCTGGTGCAATCTGGTTCGTGCGTGCCAAGGCATTGCAGTCCGACACGTATGTGCACACGTATCCATGTGGGATCTCCTTAGGCGGCTCATATAGGAATTGGCAATCGCTAGGATCGCCTCCAACCTTGTAGAAGACGTACGCCGGCGAACCCGGCGGCTCTGGCGCCGCAAGAGCGAATGGTAGCGGCGGTCTAATCTGGAGCGGTATCTCTCCCTGGTGAGTCCCCAGGGTAGGTCCTGACGGAGAGTAATGATGCTTCATGATCTCCTGCACCACTCGGACCGCAACGCGCTCAAAAGCGTTCACCAAGCTCTCAGAATGGCGGTGCAGAGAATGAGCCACCATGTAATTAATCTCCTGGCGTAGAGCTCTGGTGCGCTCCTCTGAAGATGTAGAGAGGTCTACTTCATTGAGAGCACCTTCAAGGGAGAACCCTTTCCATCTGATGCCATGTGAACGGGTCTTCATGAAAGAGCCGATGAGATCGGCTTCCAAGATGGCTTTCATCTCATCGTACTTTTTCTTGTGTTCCTCCGGCAGATCTGCGTACGTGACCGGTTCGCCCACCACCTCATCCGCAGCTTTTGACATGGTTGCTGCAGATGTTGACGTAGTGGCTGTAGAAGGTCCCACCGGGCGTGCCAGAATGTGTTGCTGTCAAAAACCCACCGGCGAGTAGCGACGGGCAACACCGTAGAGCCGGGAGGCTCCCAGGACTGCGGTGGACCCTGGTCCCTCGGGCGACGGCCCGCAATGCCTTCTGGCACACGTCCTGGTGTTTGCGAGGGCGTGCCACCTGACCTATACCTGGTCAGGAAGGTGATGGATTGCTTCGACTAGTTTCCTGCATGGCAAACACGTAAACATTAAATACGAGCCCCGATCGGCTCTTAAGTTGTTCTGTGGATCGGCTCAAAGAGCCGATAGCCCCATGGTTCACATTAGATTTATAATTTATCAATATCAAGCTAAACTAATCTATGATAGTCTAGGGTTTTCACCGTATAATCGGAACATCCTATGCGTAGTTGAGCCTAGCAAATACGTAAGATGATGGAAAACCAGCCCTAAAGAAGCCTAAAAACCAACGTGAAGTTGATCCCCGGAACAATCCCTCTAGAGCTTAATAAACCACGCCTTACGCACTACCGGATCGTTCAACCCGTTTATAAGGCCTAACCATACGGATATTAAACCAATCCTTGAAGAACAAGGAGCAACTATAACGGATTATATCTACTAAATAAAGAACAAGCAAGATGCTAGGTGTAAGGGCAGCTAGATATCGAGGGGCAGCGTAGCTAAACAAGTACATCGTGAAAGCATCGACGTCAACCCCAAAACACCTAAGATAAGGGTGTGTTGCTCGCCATCAAAAAGGCTTCAGCACGAGCAACACCAACAACGAATAAACTGATACTGCCTAGATCGCAAGATGCGATCTAGGCAGCATGTTGCTTACCCGGGAGAAACCCTCGAAAGAAGGGGTGGCGATGCGCCTAGATTGATTTGTTGTGAACGTGATCGTCCTCCTTTCTCAATAACCCTAGATACATATTTATAGTCCGTAGACTTTCTAACTTGGGAATAAACCCAACCGTGTACGAGCTAAACTCTATCTCTTAATTCTAACCGACACGTAACCTACTATAATTTACAGATACACGGGCAGTCGAGCCCAAACTTCTTATACAAGGCCGGTTCAGGAATATTCTCCGTGCATATCCTCTAAGCCCATTTAATCACGGCCCATCTCCAGACTTGGTTAAATTCTGGTGATAACACTATTTCGGCAAAGTTGAGTAGTGTAGGTGTTTCTTTGGGTTCTTCTTGTAGTGCGGTCATTGTGTCAGCTAACGCTCTGAAACGTATGGAGTTTGATAGACTAAAGGTCACTCCTAAGGTTTCGAGTAAGCTGGACACCTCACTTATAGAGGAGGAAGAGCAGTATACTGATACAGATGATATACTCCTTTCTCATCTTGCTGGTGAGGTGTCTGAGGTGGGGTTGGATGAGGTGGCGCTTAGTTCAGTCTATGATCTAAAAGCGTCCAGCCGAAAATCTAAATCCTCCTCCACAAAAAAGACTGCTCGGCCTTCTAAGAAATCTAAGGTTTCAAAATCTACAGATGTTTCCTCATGAATGGCATGTTTGAGAATAGCAGAGGTCTTCGAGACTTGGCTAAACACTTACACATTGCTGAATGCATTAGGGATCATGGTTTGGATTTTGTAGCTATTTCTGAGACCGGTAGAAGGGATTACTCAAGGAGTTTGCTCCACCGCCTTTCTGGCGGGATAGACTTCACTTGGGTTTCCCGTCCACCGCGGGGACATTCAGGGGGCATGTTAATTGGTGTCCGAGATTCTTCCATGGAAGTGTTGCATATTGCGGGAGGATACTACCACATAAAACTCCATATTCGCAATAGAGTCGACAACTTTACGTGGAGTTTGGTAACTGTTTATGGTGCCGCCCAAGCTGAATTTAAGCCCGCTTTTCTTCGTGAATTAGTTAATCTTGCAAAGGATAATCTGCATCCAATCATAATTGGAGGCGATTTCAATTTGCTTCGATTTCCTCACGAGAAAAATAGAGGCCGGTTTGACCATCATTGGCCTTTCATGTTCAATGTTGTCATTGATAGTTTGGACTTGAGCGAGGTGGCAATGGTGGGCAGACAATTCACTTGGGCCAACTCCCTAACACCTCCTACTTATGAGAAGTTATATAGAGTTCTTATGGACTCATATTGGGAATTCAAATACCCGATGGTTTCCATACGCGCTCTACCTCATATTGAATCTTTGTCGGATCATGCCCCCATACTCATTACCACTGGCTCACCGAGACCTCCTGGCAAACGTCCATTCAAATTTGAACTTGGATGGTTGCATAGGGAGGGTTTTACAGATCTGGTAAGAACAGTATGGGAGAGACCCGTCGCGGGCCGAGACCCCATCCAAAGGTGGAATAATAAACTACGCGCTACGCGTAGATACCTTGGTGGATGGGCGAGGCATACGTCTGGGTAGCTTAAAAAGGAGAAACTCCAATTGTCCTCAACTATCGATGATATTGAGGCGATTGCGGAGGAGAGACCACTAACTACACAAGAAATTGAACTTAAGAGTCAATTGAATGCGAAGTTAGCTGGAATACTCCGCGAGGAGGAACTCAAGTGGTACCAAAGATCAAAAGCTCAATTCCTGTTGGAGGGAGATTCGAATACAAGATACTTCCATAGTGTAGCCAATGGAAGACACAGGAAGAAACTTATTCACTCCCTAGTTCAAGAAGAGGGTACGATTGAAGGGCATGAGCAGCTCAAATCGTATATCACAAATTATTACAAAGGTTTGTTTGGCGAACCTGAGGAATGTGATTTATCGATGGATGAGAATCGGATAGATGACATTCCTCAAGTTTCCGCCGAGGAGAGCGCCTTACTCACTTCTCCTTATTCCGAGGAGGAAGTGAAAAAGGCGATTTTCCAGATGGAGCACAATAAAGCGCCAGGTCCGGATGGTTTTCCAGCAGAGTTTTATCAAAAATTCTGGGATATAATCAAGACGCATTTAATGGAGCTCTTTGGAGAGCTACATTCTGGACAGCTTGAGCTCTTTCGCATTAACTTTGGGGAAATTATTGTGTTGCCAAAGGTTAATGAGGCTGAACGGATTCAGAAATTTAGACCAATCTGCCTTCTTAACGTTTGTTTTAAAAAATTACAAAGACAACAATTATTAGGCTTAATTCTATAGCCGATCATGTGGTTCGCCCAACTCAGACAACTTTCATGCAAGGAAGACATATCCTAGATGGGGTTGTTACATTGCATGAAACAATTCATGAGTTACATCGCAAAAAGATGAGTGGCGTTATTCTTAAGATCAAGTTTGAAAAAGCCTATGATAGAGTTAAGTGGTCTTTCCTTCAGCAGACTCTCAGAATGAAAGGATTTTCTGATGAGTGGCGAGCTCTAATCCATAACTTTATTTTTGGAGGAAGTGTCGCCATCAAAGTCAATGATGACGTTGGTAGATACTTTCAGACAAAAAAAGGTTTACGGCAAGGTGATCCGCTATCTCCCATACTATTCAATACAGTGGCAGATATGCTTGCGATCATTATTGAGCGTGCTAAAGCTGATGGGCAAATTGAAGGGGTGGTTCATCATCTAGTGGATGGTGGGTTATCTATCCTTCAATACGCCGATGATACTATCCTTTTTATGGAACACGACCTTGATAAAGCACGAAATATGAAACTGATCTTATCAGCTTTTGAGCAACTATCAGGTCTGGAGATCAACTTCCATAAAAGCGAATTGTTCTGTTTCGGTGAGGCCCAAGACGAAGCCAACCTGTATGCCGAACTTTTTGGCTGCAGGTTGGGCCAGTTTCCAATCTCCTACTTAGGTATCCCGATTCATTTCCGGAGACTAACGTTGGCAGAATGGAAACATGTCGAGGAAAGGTTGCAAAAATGGTTGACTAGCTGGATGGGTAAATTGCTATCCCTTGGTGGAAGATTGGTACTCATTAATTCAGTACTTACCAATATGGTACTGTATATGATATCATTTTTCCAGATTCCTAAAGGAGTTTTGCATCGTTTGAATTATCTACGATCAAGATTCTTTTGGCAAGGGGATAGCGAGAAAAAGAAATACCGGCTAACTAAGTGGGAAGTTGTGTGCCGACCAAAGGACCAAGGAGGGCTAGGGGTTCATGACCTACAGGTTAAGAACACAGCCTTACTTAGTAAATGGTTGGCTAAATTGCTCACTAAGGATGGGGTCTGGCAAACCATTCTGAAGAGAAAGTATGTTGGCTTAAAAGCAATATCCAAGGTATCATGGAAACTAGGGGATTCTCACTTTTGGGCTGGCCTAATGGCGACGAAGAGACACTTCTTCCCATTTGTTTCTTTCTCCATCAAGGATGGAACACATATTAGATTCTGGGAGGATAAGTGGCTCGGAAATACATCTCTTCGAGAACAATATCCGGCCTTATATAATATTGTGCGTCATAAAGGAGACACCTTAGCTAAGGTCATGGAGTCTTATCCACCGAATATGACGTTCAGAAGGAATCTTATTGGAACAAGGCAATCATCTTGGGATGCCCTGGTGTTGCGGTTGGCATCTATCCACCTAACACAAGGGCCGGATGAACTTCATTGGAGTCTTAATGTGAATGGCAAATTCTCAGTTGATTCCATGTATAAAGCTTTGATCCAACCTATCGGGCCGGTTTCTAGTAATAAATTAATTTGGAAGATGAAGATACCTTTAAAGACTAAGGTCTTTGCTTGGTATCTTCGTCGAGGGGTCATCCTCACCAAAGACAACCTTGCTAAACGCAACTGGCAAGGAAGCAAAACGTGTCTATTTTGTCATCATGATGAGACAATTAAACACTTATTCTTCCAATGTCGGTTTGCCAAATCTATATGGTCAATCATCCAAATGGTTCTACCTTGTATCCGCCAGGTAGCGTTGCCAATATTTTTGGCAACTGGCTAAATGGGATAGATCATAGGTACAAAACTTTTATTAGGGTAGGAGGGATTGCAGTAATTTGGTCGCTTTGGCTATGTAGAAATGACAAGGTTTTTAATAACAAAAATGTTACTCTATTGCAGGTTATCTACCGGTGCACCAGTTTGCTCCGTTCGTGGTCGTCACTTCAGTGTATGGAGGATCGCGGCCTCTTTACGGAGGTGTGTACACGGTTGGAGGATACGGCGAAGGACTTTGTTACCCTACATGGGTGGCAGCATAATCGCAGAATTGGTCCTCCTGATTCTTAGTTTTCCGGGCTGCGTCCTGAGTATTTCTCCTGTGTTGTTGACTTTGTCGCTTCTCTATAACTTGATACCTTTGGTTTGCGGCTGTGTGCATCTCAGTTATGCAGAGGCCGGGTGTAATAAACCTTTTAAGTAATGAAATCGCCCTTTATCGAAGAAAAAAAACTAAGATTTCGGTATTTCTTTTTAAGACCTAGATATCCCTGATCTGTAGATCATTCAATCGGGCTGGCACATCTTCCTTTTGATCCTGGTTTAGCTTTAACGATTCATCTAGCTTTAACACATGCTAGTGTTCTTCCGTTTTTTACCCTTTTCTTTCTGAAGTTTATCGGACGTAGAAAGTTGTTAACTATCCGCCGGCCGATGTCGCCGGTGATCATGAGTAGCTACTTGATAAGTTGATATGCACGTGCTATGGTCTGTTCTCACCTTCCGATTAACGGTCTTAAGATTTCTTAAGCACCTCTAAAGCTTCAAAATTCTTCGTATGCAGATCTGTGACTATCCATATGACTGTATCGCGGCGTGTTAGCGCTGTCAAATTGCTCTTTATCGATGGATAAGAGCATGCTTTAACTTGCCAATCGCTTTGTGTCATCCAAACCTGATTGGATATTTATGTAGGACGTGTGTGTAAAGCGTCTCATGTGCTTGTCTTTCAACTCACTCACACGGGCTATCACGTTCCTTCCTTTGCGCCGACTTCCTTTGTCCCCCATCCGCACATGCCAGGATGGTTTTACTACGGCCATTCTAAATTTCTGATAATGCGTGGTTGATGCCCTCGTTAGCTCGAGAGTGCGCGAGTGGTGCCAGCCTCGCTGGCGACAGCGACGCGTATCCAACCCGCAAGGTTATAAGCAGCTGCCGGGAGCGCTCGTTTAGACAATACACGGTGTGAGCTCATCAGATTAGAAGGAAGCTAAGTAAGAACACTTGCAAGCTAGTCTAGCAGTACAGGCAGAGCAGCAGAGCATATACGATTGATAAATCAATCAGTTACGAGCTGAGTGACCTGTGGAGAGTGGTGAACACCGATCAACTGAAGATGGCGTCTCTTGGAGCTGCCGGCAGCACGACGTGGCGGGCACCGGCGCCGGTGAGGCAGTTGTTCTGGAGGGTGAGGTCCAGCTGGAAGAACACCGTGATGCGGCGGCCGAGGTGCAGTGCCCCGATGTTCAGCTACGACCTGCAGAGCTACGACCTGAACTTCGATGATGACCTGAGCTAGTGACTATCCATCGCTTCTAGCTAGTCCTGTGTAAATCTATATACCTAATCTCTACTAATAAGTTACGGATAGGTGGTGTTGGTAGGTCAAAAAAAACCGGACTAAATTTTCGTCCGTCAAAAAAACCGCACGCAAGCAAATAAAACAGGCACAAACTAACCCACGCCACGATCTCGCACCGAGAGCCCCATGTATAACCGCTGATAAAAACCGGTTCCGACTTGTGCCACCGTGACACTAAATTTTCGTCCGTCAAAAAAACCGCACGCAAGCAAATAAAACAGGCACAAACTAACCCACGCCACGATCTCGCACCGAGAGCCCCATGTATAACCGCTGATAAAAACCGGTTCCGACTTGTGCCACCGTGACACAATTGATGTGGACTATAACCGAGTACAACTCAACCAGGTTAGAGTGTCCAACCGGAACTGCCTCACGTATGGCATATCACGAACGATCTCTGTACTACTGCTAAATCGGTGGTCACTTGCAAATCATGGAGTACATTGAGTCATCGAGAAAAGGATTCCACGCCGTGCACGTTCCCTATCGTTTACCACTTGATTTCCTACGTATACACATGAGATTGAGCAGACGGATCCCCTCCACCTCCTGCTGCGCCGATTTTACTGCCAGGATTGGGAAGGTCTAACGAGGAACATCATAGCCGCGAGACCGTCGAGCTGCTTTCTCCGGTCGTGCCGCGTGCATCGCCGCCGGCCCCAATTGCCACGCGTGCATCTTACTGCGCCGGCAAAAGGAAGCCAGGGAGGACGTTCTCCATGGACAACAAGTTCCAGTGCACGACTAGCCCATATCATCACACGGCCGTTTTACATCTCCGTGCCTTCCCAATCATGGCAGGAAAATTTTCGGCACAGACCCCACCTGATCCGATTTCCTCGAAGGCGAGCGGCTAGGGTTTCGCTGCACCACTGCGTTCTGTCGGCGACTCGACCAACTGCACCCCGCGGTCGCTAGCTAGATCGCCGCCGAGCACGATGCTCATGAACTGCACCTTCACTAGGCACGATGTCCTTCGGTGCCTATCTGCGTACAATCACCAAGGAAGAAGAGATGGAAGGGGCCGAGCCGCCGAGGTCACTCCTGCATGCGTGCACGGCCATGCTGGCGAGCCAATCGACGAGGCGGGTAGTTCCTACGGCATGCACGGACCTCCTCAACACCCACGATTCCTGCACTAGATCGCGACGTAATCGTGGTGAGTGGATCGCCGCCAAATGAGCGGACAGCCTCCAGCGATAATGCTGGGCTTACGGGCAAATTTGTTACGGAGTCCAGCGCTGCATTCTACCGACGGCCACTTGGAGCGGCGCTCCACCAGGTTTTCCAACCCGCAGATGAGGAGTTTGTTTTCTCTGTAGATACAACGTTATCTTTTTTTCTTTGAGAGCAGAACATCTGTTTGATGATTTCTCTAGAAAGGAAAACCAAGCGTGCTACGTACTATGTTCTTTCAGTTTCACATGTAGCATTTACATGGGTCAGAAGAGGAGTACAGCGATTCTCTGATCTTGTTTCTCCACATCTGTGACAGAATTGATTTGATGAGCATTAAGATCAGTTTGATCCGGACGGGCTGACCAAATAAGTACATATACTATACAACAGGCATCTGATTCCTAGCAATGACTTAGCATGCAAACATTTTGAGAGACGTTCCCAAGCACTGAACTTTGGCAGATCGATCTGGTGACGTTCGATCTGGCACGTATCCCGCCTCCAAGAAAATTACACATAACTCATTCAGCCTGATATGGATATGACACTTATTTACACACACTTAAGATTCGAGAGAACATTTGTTGTGGCATCGTATTATTATCAGTTCTTTATTTTCATGAATACACATACTAAATCTTATGACTTCAACCTTTACTTGTATCGATTTACCTTCCTCATGTGGTACTAGCATGTAGGTTATTGAAAATGCCTCGCTCTTTAAACCTTATTATACGCTTCTAGAAGCTAAAAGCTCCTTACATTTGGTGTATAAACTTTCAATTAGATTCTCCCTTGACCGAGTTTTGAACTTCAGAGTGACTCCATTGACGGCGCATTTCTTAATTTGTTTGCGCAGCTTTAAGAGATAAAATTATAATCTACATGCCTAAATGCAAAATTTGATCTACCGTAGAAATGTTATAAAAGGATGTTTTCAATCATCATTTATTATCAATACTAATAAAATTAATTTATTCTGTTAAAATTATGTGTGTTGAACACTTGTCTACCCGTAGCAACGCACGGGTATTGTGCTAGTCTTCTTTACTATTAAATTCGGATCCGTCGTTCGTACGTGTACGTCTTCCGTCCTGAGCGTCGCTAATTTTCCGAAACAGGCCTTCTCGTCTGCCTGAAGCGGGCCTTGCAAAATATTGGTGGGCTGCGCCCCTCGCCGCACCGCACCGTGCTCCAACTCCAAGTCTCCAATCCCTGCGATGTATACCTACCTCAGCCCCGTGCTCGACCTCTCCTCCCCCGTCCCCGCTTCTTCCGAATTTGGCCGCCGCCACCTGCTCCAATACGCGCTGCAGCCGGGGACCTCCCGCTGATGGGCGCGGCGCTGAGGGGAAGTACAGCCGGTGGTCAGAAGCGCAGGGAGCTTCGGTCCGCTGGGGCACGCGAGCTCCAGGACATTTACGACCTTGCGCCTGGCGATGGCCAAGCTGCTGCTGCGCCTGTGCTGTGCCTGGGTCTGAAGCGGGGATAGAAGGGGATATAGGTAAGAGAGATAGAGAGGAATCGGAGGGGCCAAAGGAGAGCGGATGCAATCGGCGGCCAGAGGATAGTGTGTTAGGGGAACTACCACGGGAAGGAGCACAGACGGAGAAGGATAAGGCAGAAAGAGAAAGAGAGAATTGGGGAGAAGAGAGAGGGAAGATAGAAAAATTATCTAAAAATCTTATTAGTAAGTATGTGCACCAGACAGGCTGCCGCTGCACTGTAGTGAAATGGGCGCTGTGTCTAAGATCATCCCCACTCGTTGACGCTCCCCATGCCCAAATCCGGCGAAATTTTCATCCGGATTGGACGAAAATTTGGCCTGGGGCAGTATATTTCCAGTCGTGTGCTCCCCAAGCGGCGTTTCTCGGGGAAAAAGAGGATGGCCCCGGAGTCCGGATGAAAGAAGAGACATGTGGGCGTGGGCGATTCGTTTTGCTCCATCCGGAGTCCCCGAGCGCTTCCCGGGGGGTCGGGGATGGCGTGGGATCGCCGGATGAATTTAGGCCCAAATCCGGATGAAAACGAGAACCTGGGGGCACGACTGGGCCGTTTTTCGCCGTCCGGATGTAAAAAACGGCTCGTGGGGGGCTTCTCGGGGAGACGAGTGGAGATGCTCTCTCCACTCGTCTCTCCAACGGCCCGGATGCAAACGGTGCATGCCCGCACATCCGATTGCATCCAACGCAGCCAAATATGGGCCGCGATCATAGATTTTGGCATATGGCCTTTAAATTCAATATAAGCTCGTGGATGAGCAACGCAGCCTCGGTGAGAAAGTCGTCCTTGGACTCGTTGGTCGATGAAGTTCTTGCAGAAGAACCCGTCGTCGCTGTCCATCATGATCTAGATCTACAGATGAAATGAGACAAATGAATTGACCATTTCATCGAACACCTCGCGGGTGGGAGCAATCCAATGCCTACGTAGGGACCTACGGCCTGGAAGCACGATGCACGAGAGCTCACCTCTGTCGGCAATGGCGAAGCTGATGACGGCGGGACGACTAGCGACGGCGAGAGGACCACAACGTCGGCGGAAGCGTCCTTCGACGCTGCACCGAGGCCACGAAAGCACAGGCGAAAGCGTCGGGTAGCATTCTACGCTGTCGCACCGCTTGTCGGCATCTCGACGTCGGTGGCTGGCGTGGACAGCGGTCGCAAATCGCCGGTCGTCGGGTGGCGGCGGAGCAGGGGGAGATGTGTGCGAGGAGGCTGTGTTTTGGGAGGCAGACATGCGGGCCAGGGGAGGACAAAGGAGAACGTGAGAGGCCAACCCACGGTATCCGCGGCCATGCAAACGAGGCCCAGATTTGGACCGGCTTTGGGTCATCCCGAACGGCGCGTCATCGTTTTTTGGATGCGTTCGCGCGCTGGGCTACGTTTTTCTTCCAGTTTAATCCACCCGAACGCGCGGACGCGGGATGGATCGCCTGTTGGAGATGGCCTGATGGTTTGAACTGATCTGAATAATTACAGTGTGTTGTACGAGTCAAGCGACAGTACATAGCGTGTACCGTGCATCTCTTGGACGCAGTTAGAATTTTCTTACAGTACTACATTAGCACAAGCCAGCACTAAGAATTCAAAATAATGACCTATTCTATCAAGTGTATACACATTAAATACACATGACAATAAGCAAAAAATACTAGGTCTGGTAACCATGCCTTTGCCGACGCGATGTTTTCAACAACATAATAAGTAAAAACATGCTATTGTAACCATGCCTTTGCCGATGCGCTGTTTTCTATTTTTAAATCTACCAGTTTGCTGTTTTTGTATTTGAAGCTAACAATTTTTGCTCTTTAGCAGCAAAGCACGGGCATTGTGCTAGTCTATACCTAATAATAAAGGAGCTAAGGTTTCTGCTAAAAAGTTTCGTCAACGCTTTTTTTTGGACCGTTTTGCCCTCCCACCAAATCGCATAATACAGCAAATGCCACAGGCCACGTACCGGTTAACCCGTGAGAAAAAAGAAAACAGAGTCTCTCCCGTCGGTCTCCATCTCCAATCGCCTCCTCCATCAAAATCCCCTGCGCCGCCGCACCTACTGGTCGGCCTCTCGCCGGCCCTCGCAGGACCTCACAGTGTCGCCTTCATCTACCGCCTGTGGAGGTGCTCCCGATTCCCATCTTGCATCTGCTCCCCGCGCTGCACCCGGTGGAGGAGTTGAATGGAGGGAGAGGGGGATGCAGATGGGATGTCCGCCGAGGAGAGGAGGAGGTTGGTTGCCAGGGAGAGCGTGGGTGCGGTAGCTGGCGAGCACGGCCTTGATGCTGCTGCTTTGGAAGAGAGACGCTGGGGCGAGAGGAGAGGGATGGGAGGAGGCCGACGAGGAGAGAGGAAGGACCAGTAGAAGCGGAGCTCCAAGCTGGCCGCATCACTGTGGGACGCATCACGGTGGGACGGGCGTGCAGGTCATTTGGTTCTTCCATGGAGAAGGCTATGGAGCATCTTGATGGGAAAGACAGATAACTTTTCGCTCTGAATTTTGGGCTGCAGCTGCGTTGCTGCTATTTCATACTGCGGATGTGCGGTCTGCCGAAATCGTTGACTGCTGCTTTGGTGAGATATGGTTAGAGAAACTGACAGACAACAAGATTGTTACTGTTAACGTGTCGCCTCTCTGAAATCCTCTGAAACAAGCCCTTCTTTCAGTTCTTTGCCCTTGTGGACATGGAGTAGTAATAATTGTTTGGTAGTTGCCTGTCTCATCAGACTGCATTTTACAACACGTTGACTTGGTCAGTAATGTCTCATGGTGGTACCAAATATTATTGTTAATTTAGTCAGTATACTGATCTAGCCAATCAACAAATGTCAGCAATTGCTCAGCTTCAGTATATGTATCAGTGTTTTGTTGATAATCAAAATGGATGAATTTTAAAACTTCACTTGACTATTTTCATTTGTTCAAGTTAAATTTGTTGATGATCAAAATAGATGATTTTGATTTTACGTTTTAGGAAATCATCCATCCTTCGGTCTGCTTCTGGCGCCAATGCACTATTGGGCTCTCAAGGGCCCCGAGCCAGACCAAAAGGATGATTTATAATTTTTTAACCCAATTTAAGATAGAAAAATGAAGACGTTAATCAAAAGATACTGATTATGAAAAAACGATAGACCGACACAGCGGCCCCTCCTAATCAGAATTTTTTAGATGGGGCCTATTGTCCAAATCGGTGACGTCCATGTAGTTCCAATACCAAGAGCAAAGACAATTAGTTGCAGATATTTTGAACAATGATATCAAGCGTGAGCGTGATTAAATTCAGATGAAATATCTTGGCATGCATGGATATGTATATGAGTTTCCGCCATCATTTGAATTCCATAATACAAAATACCAATTATTTATCTAAATACATGTGTTGGACTCATAGTCAACCGTACCGTAGCAACGCACGGGTATTGTCCTAGTAATAATAAAGAAAGTAGTGTTTCCTTGGTTTGGTCCGTCTTGTTTGTTGGTTCGTCCGTCCATCGCCCTAGAGTCCTGCTATCATACGAGTTATGATATCTCTTATTCGTGATCGATGCAGTTTTCGTTAAGTTTGTCTCGCTGGCAGCTGGACTCCGCTACGGACTCAAGACCGCCCGGCAGGTGTAGCCTCGACGAGCCTAGCTGGAGTCAGGACTTGCTACGTATACTAGCCTTGGCGATTTCTGCCGTTCAGATTGGGCGATTGGGTTGCTGTCAAATCTCATGAACCGCAAGCACCTTCAACGCGTAGGAAACGACGAATCTTGTCGTTCTCCACACCCTGGCCATCGACCGCTGACACTTTCCCGTCTTCCATGAGGGCGTCTGAAGTGACCGACTGGCCGGCGCAGTGTTTTGGGACAACGCCATGGAACCATGGTCCTCGAAGGTCGTGTCGTGGAGCTCGCTGCCGTGAAAGTCGAGCAGTTTTTCGTCGGATGAGATGCATACGAACGGGGCCTTTTTTTTCTCAAAAATTCTACTCCCTCCGTGCGGAAATGTAAGACGTTGGGACCATATTTCCGACCAGGTGAAAACAGGTAAAAAGACAATATTGCCCTTGCCAGATTTTGAATCGGTATCTTCCCAGATCGCCCTCCGTCGATCGCCCTCCGCCTCCGCCGTCGCTCTTCCTCGACCGCCCTCCGCCTCCGCCGTCGCTCTTCCTCGACCGCCCTCCGTCGATCGCCCTCCGCCTCCGCCTTCGCCCTTCGTCGATCGCCCTCCGCCTCCGCCTTTGCGCTTGGTCGATCGCCCTTCGCCCTCGCGCCCAGGCCTCCACGATCCCTCGCTGAGAAGGGATCCCCCTCCCCAGGTCGCTGCTTCTCCCCCTCCCCAGGTCGCTCCTCCTGGCCTCCGGACACTGGGCGCCGCTTCTCGTATGGTCCCTTGGTCCCTTGGCCCCCTCAATCCCTTGGTCCCCTCGATACCCAGTGTCGCCAGGATCCCCGTAACGCGCAGCTCCGCTTGATCTTCTTCCTCGCTGCCCAGGAGCACCTGGGAGCTGCTTCTCGATCCTCTTCCTCGCTGCCCAGGACACCAGGATCGCCTCGATCTCCAGCACGCACAGCTCCGCTCCAGTTGCTCCAGGCTCCTGCCGCTAACAAATTGTTGTTGCTCGCCTCCGCCATGTTCGTCTCTGGCTCCGGCCAGACAACCTTGCAACATCACTGAAAAAACAAGATAAGTGGCATGCCATCAATGGAGTACACCATGGCAGCAATTATGTTCGACCTCAATTGCACTCCACCTTTGTTGGATCTCAATTGTACTCCAGCAGTCAGCTGCACTCCACCTACAGGAGGTTATGCTCCGGACCGGGATGCAGGTAGAACCCATTGGTTATCGCTACCTTTGTTCTTCAATTTCTGTCCAAAGCAGCAAAAAAGTTTAAGCAAAATCATCTGTTACAGCTTGTTTGCCTTCGTACAAAAGCTTTTATTATGAGGCTAGCAGTTGTTTAAATCATGAACTTGCATTTGCATTTTTTGTAAAGCATTTCCTGTTCAAAGCAACACAAATAAGTGATATCTTATCTGCTGGTTTTCTTTTCTTATTAGTGGAGTAGTAACAAAGTCATAGAAATCTATGGTCAATGCTATCTGCTCTCAGCTGGTTTTCTTTTCTTATTACTGTACTTTAGAGCATGCATCATACACAAGCACTTTAAAAGATTCCCGGAACAGCAAAACCATGTGTAACTCATGCCTACAATTCTATAAAAATAGACAAATAATAGAATTATGCAGACTTCCACATTCTAAATCTGAACCATTATGCTACAGTCATAGCTCCATCCATAGTCTAGCATAGAAATTCAAGGCATAACTCAAGTCATACAAGCAGGCATTGGTAGTCTGTCATCAACAATTAAAATTCGAGTACTAACCGGCAAAGTCTGGCAGTAAGAAACACTAATATAGATAAGTTTGCACCTGCTTCTTCAGTGGAACTAATGTTTGGTGTATTCTGCGATAAATAACTGCTTGCTCTTGATGTATCACCTGTGATTGTGAATGCTCTGTTATGCCTATAGCTGAACTGCTATGTTGTGAAAGACATCCCTGTGATACATAGATGTACATGTTCAAGAATTATAACTAAATAAATAAATAACTCGTGTCAAATGAAGAGATAAATATAGAAGTTTGTGTCAAACTGTCAATTCTGAAATTCTGTACAATGGTTATTTGTTAGATTATTTGCTTGTCTTGTCGTGATGAAGTGGTATGTGTTGCAATGGTAGGTGAATTAGCACCTAGCTTAGTGCATGCTCCACTTCACAAATAACTTGCACAGTACAGTACTAAATGATTTAACTGTGTATGAGGCTCTTACCATGTCCTATCATCAAACCAGTTCCAGAACTCCTACATGTCTGTAAAGCATTTCCTGTTCAAGGCAACACAAATAAGTGCTATCTGCTATCTGCGGGTTTTCTTTTCTTATTACTGGAGTAGTAACAAAGTGGAATCTATGGTCACTTCCATATTCTCTCAGCTGGTTTTCTTTTCTTATTACTGTACTTTAGATCATGCATCACACAAGCACTTTAAAAGATTCCCAGAACAGCAAAACAATGTGTAATTCATGCCTACAATTCTATAAAAGCACTTTTGTTCAGAAACATGCATAAGTAAACAGTTACATGCATAAGTAACCTGGAATTGTTTGTTTCTTTCAGTGCCGTGCGTGAGGATGCAACTTGAAAAATAAACAAGAAGTGCATGTTCTGACAACATTAGCAATTCACCGGCATCTTTAACTTAATATGGAACAACACCGCATTTTATCTACCGTAGAGTGACACGTTCATAACAAATAAAATATTGTACCTGACAGACTGCATGAGACATCACCGGTAAAGAAACTTAGAGTAGTGCAGATTACCATGCATCTCATGGCTGAATTGGTACTCCGGTGCACATTATCATCCTCTTCTACACAAACAACTTCTTTCCGAACCGAACCGAGTCCAACATCGCTGCTTGTTTCACCGCTCGCGAAAAGATATTGATCAAATTAGGAGTAATCGAATTGTAGATATTCACGAGCTTGTGAGCAAAGAGGCAAGAATAGGCACACTCCTTGCAAAAAAAACTTGAGTAGCAATCTGTGCAACTGTACAGACCGCAGAAGCCCTAGAACACTAAACGACCTCATCCGTGATGTGCAGGAAGAGTTTGCTGCATATGATGCACCTACAGGAATTTGTTAACTGAATTTGTTGCAAGCAAGCAGTGGAACCAAGCTACTGGAATTTGTTGTTGCATATGATGCACCTACTAATTTACTTTTATTGTTATTAATACGCAGATGAAGAAATGTACGAACAAAATCTCTATGAAGCTGCATTAGATGAAGTGGAAGATGCACTAGATGAAGAGCAAGATGCAGTAGAAATGGATGGGGAAGAACCAGGTGGTCATCAAGCACTACGACGTCGAAAAGTCCTCCCTGACCATCAAAAATATGCTGCTTATGTAGCTATGCATTCACTTTGCATGAAAAACGGTGGAAAGTTTGACAAGAATGACAAGAAAGATATTGCTGCATTTTTCAATCGGATATCCAAGTAATGCAAAGAATCTGGAGGCTGGCTATGAAGCAAATAGCTGATGGTCTGGAAGTAGATGTTTCTAGCAAAAGGAAAGGAAGGTGTGGAAGGAAACCGAAAAATATTGATTTGTCCATTGTTCCTAGTATACCTCTAAATCAAAGGTCAACTATCAGATCATTAGCTTGGCAGTTGGGAGTCAGCCCCAGTACATTATTCACAAGATTTAAAGCAAAGCATATCAAGAGGATCTCAAACTCTCTGAAGCCACTACTAACAGAAGCTAATATGTTGGCGAGACTCCAATTTTGCCTCTCAATGATTGGTGAGACTAAGACAAAAAAGGGAAACCCAATTTTCAAAAGTATGCACAATTATGTACATATAGATGAAAAGTGGTTTAATCTCACCAAGAAAAACAGAAAGTATTACTTGCTACCAGAAGAGGAGGAACCAATGAGAGCAGTCACAAACAAACAGTGCATTGGTAAGGTCATGTTTCTTACAGCAGTTGCAAGACCAAGATTCGACAGTGCAAAAAATGTGACCTTTTCTGGTAAGATTGGTGTGTGGCCATTTGTTAAGCAATTGCCAGCGCAAAGGAAAAGCGATAATCGGCCTAAAGGGACCCTAGAAACAAAGTCAATCAAGGTCACTAGGGATGTTATGAGAGAGTTCCTAATAGATAAGGTGTTGCCAGCCATTCGAGATGCTTGGCCCGCAGAAGATGCTGGACAGACTATCTTTGTACAGCAAGATAACGCCAAGCCGCACATACTGCCTAACGATAAAGAATTCAAAGATGTTGTAGCTAAAATTGGAATGGACATCCAGCTGGTGCAGCAGCCAGCGAATAGCCCAGATTTGAATGTTAATGATCTAGGGTTCTTCAACTCCATAGAATCTCTAACAGACCGCAGAAGCCCTAGAACACTAAACGACCTCATCCGTGATGTGCAGGAAGAGTTTGCTGCATATGATGCGCCTACCTTGAATAGAATTTTCCTATCTCTTCAAACTTGTATGACTGAAGTATTGAACAATAGTGGAGGCAATGGGTATAAAATCCCTCATTTGGGCAAGATAAGCTTAGAAGAACAAGATCTGCTACCTACCAACATTCCTTGTCCTGCTCTAGTTTATGAAAATGCACTAAAGGCAGTAGCAAAGGCATTGCAAGCGGAAGAAGAAGCAAGGCAACAACAAGCTAGAAAGAAAGAAGAAGAAAAGCAAGAGGAAGCTCGAAAGAAAGAAGAAGCAAACAAAGCAAGAGAAGAAGCAAGGCAACAACAAGCTCGAAAGAAAGAAGAAGCAAAGCAAGAGGAAGCTCGAAAGAAAGAAGAAGCAAAGCAAGAGGAAGCTCGAAAGAAAGAAGAAGCAAAGCAAGAGGAAGCTCGGAAGAAAGAAGAAGCAAAGAAAGCAAGAGAAGAAGAAAAGCAAGAGGAAGCTCGAAAGAAAGAAGAAGCAAAGAAAGCAACAAAAGAAGCAAAGCAAGAGGAAGCTCGAAAGAAAGAAGAAGCAAAGAAAGCAAGAGAAGAAGCAAAGCAAGAGGAAGCTCGAAAGAAAGAAGAAGCAAATAAATCAAGAGACGAAGCAAAGCAAGAGGAAGCTCGAAAGAAAGAAGAAGCAAAGAAATCAAGAGAAGAAGCAAAGCAAGAGGAAGCTCGAAAGAAAGAAGAAGCAAAGAAATCAAGAGAAGAAGCAAAGCAAGAGGAAGCTCGAAAGAAAGAAGAAGCAAAGAAATCAAGAGAAGAAGCAAAGCAAGAAAAAGAAGAAGGAAGAAAAAGCAATCAATCTAGCAGAGCGGCACCACACGGTCCAGCGCCGGAGGCCAGGACTAACAGCCCGAACGGGCCGACAGCACCGGGCACGGACGCGCCCTTCTCGCCGCATATCCTCTGCGAGGTGCACGAGCGCCCAGTCGGGCCCGAAGTCGACGGCGACGAGGAGGTCCCTGCCGCGGCGGTGCTCCCCTGTCTCGCCGTGCGTGCTTCACCTTGCCGAAGCTGCCTTCCCCGAGGGTCCGCTCCGCCTTGTACGCGCCCAGCAGAGCCGCCCACGCGCCGCAGCCCTCGTCACCAGATCCAGCGCCTCCTCGCCCTGCAGGACATCGCTAGCGCACGCAGGTCCAGGGCCTCCTCGCCCAGAAGCACGTCGGTGGCGGTTGCAGATCTAGCGCCTCGTCGTCCAGAAGCACGTCACCGGCACAAAAAGATGCGAGCTTTGACCTATGAATCTCTTGCGCGGGCGTGGTGCGAGCGGAATTAGGATGACGGGAAGAAATGAAGTTGTGGTGCTGAAGACGCCACTAGGGGCGGTGGGGCGCAGGAGGAAGACGGTGTCGGCGGTGGGGCGCGAGAGGAAGACGGCGGCGGCGGGGGGTGACGACATGGGGAGGAGAGTGGGAGCGAGGAGAGTGGGGAATGGCGAGGGCAGCGAGGAGAGTGGGGATTGTCCGTGCGCGACGTCACGGAGGGGCAAAACGGGAAACTCCAAAATTTACGTAGTGCAAAACAAATTGAACGTAAAACTCCAAACGTCTTATAATTCTGCACGGAGGGAGTACATTGTCCAGAACTCCAGATCGGGTACTGTTTACTATGAGTAACTTCCGTGTATGTCAGGCATACCTTCATCTATTCTCAGGTTAAAGCCCATGTGGCATGGAGCTGCTCCAATCCAACATCCGATGCTTCCAAGGAGGCCCAAGTCATCTACTGTAGTAGCCATGACAAATTCTAACCAATCCGATGCATATAACATCATATTTTGTTTTTCTCATGTTAGTAATGTCACACTACAATCTCGGTTCTGTCGGCCGACCATGCCGATGGACGCCGGCCGTCAACCACACCATCCTGTTGCCTCGTCCTCCATACATCGCCGGTTAAACATATGGCAGGACTTCGTATTTGGGCATGATTTGATAATGAATGCCCTTCGTGAATCGTGGCTAACACCAACGAGGCTACTACGGCAGCTTATAGCTACAAACTGTAAGAGATCTGATGGACTTTACGTGTTGCTCGGCGTCTACTGAAATCAAGCAGTAAATTGATGGATCAGCTGAGGCCAATGTCCCAATTTTCTTTGAAGTAGTTCGGTGTAGCACGTGATGAGGGATTTCTAACAGGAAACTCATTGTCAACAGGTAGTTTTTGCAGGACATGCAGATGGTTTGTGCGCGCTTGTCAATAGTGCCAAGTTCCCTACTCAGCTTATTGCATGCGTACATGCTGCCCCCTGTGAAGTTTGACAGATAAAAGAATCAAAAGAAAGGCACTGACCAAGTTTTAGCTTAGCCAACAGATTTTAGATGGAGTAACATCTCTAATCTTAACGCCATGGCATGGCTGCCGTGCGAGGATTGACCTGGGCGTTTGTTCTTTTGCCTTTTTCTTCGTTTGAAGCAGAGGCCACACATGTCTCAGATTAAACTCGGCTCTCTTTCAAAAAAAAATTGGTTTATAAGCACGTTCATGGCTTTTACCACTGACAGGATCTGCTTGGTTCTGATTTGGTCTGTTTCTAATATTTTTACGGTGTTGTATTTGATCTATAGATATTTAATTTGAATTGCTCTCACCTATTTTGTCAACAAAGTCATATTTTCTGTGGTCTGTTCTATAAACCTGATGCCAGATGTACGAAGGCTTTGCGCATCGAAGAAATATTTCAACTTATGTTTATCCAAGTTTTTGTACATTAGTTTGCATATGTGACTGCACAATTGTCATGGGTGCTTCTGGAACGTGGCACTTTTACAACTTTAATTTATTGAATTGTCAGGCATCCTTATGCTATGTCTTTAACTTTCATAACAGAACATAATAACAATCATGTTGACGAACACATGGATGACATATGCCCGTTAGCCTGCAAAACTAACGGACAAGTAAAGGGGAGCAAAACTGAAAAAAATAATTCCGTATCCTTTTGTTTCGTGGCTTTTTCTTACCCGTTGCAATGCACGGGCAAATTTCCTAGTAGTTATAATTTTCTTTCCGACGACCCGGGGCCTTGGCTTGCGAAGCTGGAGAGCGGAAGTGTCACCACCACTTTCCAATTTGCTCGTCTCGCTAGCTGATGCCTATCCATGAGTATTATACATGGTTGTATTTGCGTGCATCAATATGATTGCTCGGTTGTACATAAAAATTCTAGTATAAATATTGACTACTCTATCTGCTAGTTGTCAGAACTCAGAATGGAGTTGCTCATATGTGCGATGTTTGAGTGCTTGATACGCACACATATGTTGACATCATATATACTTCACCGTTTTTTTTCTCCAAATCTACTGAGGTCCAATACCAAAGTACCATTTACGGCGATGGGAGGGGTGAGAAGCCCAATCTAC
Source organism: Lolium rigidum (assembly GCF_022539505.1). Lineage (NCBI taxonomy): Eukaryota > Viridiplantae > Streptophyta > Magnoliopsida > Poales > Poaceae > Lolium > Lolium rigidum. The sequence continues at coordinate 120,036,779 of NC_061511.1, forward strand.
GTGTTAAGTTTCTATTAAAATTATTGTTCCAATAGTAGCCATCTTATTTTTCGCCTATGCATCAATAAAGATGGCATAGGTGTAATAGGATTTTCATATTCTTTAAGGGGAGATTTTGAAACATCCACATCATCCTAATTATATTTACTTTTGGATCTTTAATTTAAGGTCAAGATTTAATTACTTTCTCATGAATCAGCTATGTTCGAGTAAACAACATACACACCTGATGTCATAGCCTCTATTTGTGTAACGGATTTGCTAATAATTCTCAGCTAGCAAAGATTTATTAGTTTTAGCTTATTTCATAACCGTAGTAATGGATTGCATCTATTTTTTTGCTTTCTTTTAATTTTGTTGGGCTGGTGTTACCCACAAGGATTTGGGATGTGTATCTGTTGTTTTTCTGCCTACAGGGTTGTGGGCTTATGTGTATACCGTCTTTTGTAATGATGTTTTTTTCTTGGAACATATATCCTGTTTGGCCGTTTTTTTTTTCAAATTGTGTGGGTCTTAAGCCGTTGCATATTTACATGGTTAGAATTTTCCTTCTAAAGCACTGAAATTGTATGACTAAATTTTTCTGATATATTTTTTAGTTGCAATCCGCCTTGTGATGGAAAAATCTCAGTTGCAACCTTATTTATTACTAGAAAAATCTGAAACCTCGTTTTAACTAGAAAAATCATAGTTACGAGCTCACTTACAACCCGAAAAAAATAGTTGCAACCTCATTTGCAGCCAAAAATAATTTCAGTTGCAACTTTGCTTATAACTTGGAAAAAAACTCAAGTTGTAACCTCACTTGGAACTAGAAAATATTAGTTATAACCCAACTTACAATCACCCCACTTACAATCCGGAAAAAATCTAAGCTGCAACCTCACTTACAACTGAAAGAAGAAAAAAAAACCCTCGCTTGCAACCTCACTTTCTTTCCATGCGCGGACATGAGAATGCATATTCTACGCAAAATTATAAGGAACGTTAGAAAAACTAACATACATATTTATATATTTAATCTGCAGTCAAATTACTAGTGAGCATACTAGAACACTATTGTGGGACATTTTCTTTTCTATCTGGTTGTATGCATCCGTACAACTATTAGGGTATGACGTTGTTGCAGAGGTTAGGTGTAATTGGTATCTTCACACTAGTAGGAAAATCCTTATAGGTGAATCTTAGTTTTGTGGCGCACTGGACGAATATGCGCCACAGAAAGTTCTTTTGTGGCGCACCTGACTCGGTGCGCCACAAAAATAGCTTATTTTTGTGGCGCAGCGAAGATAGGTGCGCCACAGAAACAAGAAGGGGCCCACGCCCTGCCACCCCTAATCATAGATTACACTATAACTGTGGCGCACAGGCGTGGTGCGCCACAGAAATAAACTGTTCAGTGGGCACAGTGTGGTGCGCCACAGAAATAACTTGTTCTGTGGGGCACTAGTTATGGTGCGCCACAGAAATAGTGGAACTTATATCATGCCCCGTACCCTCCCCACGCCCGTTCACCTCCGCGCGCCCGTACACCTCTCCCCTCTCCTCCGATCCCTACCGCCACGCGCCGCCATGGTGAGCGCTGGCGTCGCCGTCGCCTTCCTCCGCGAGGGCCGCATGCCGCCACGCTCCTCCCATCCCCGCCACCTGCAGCACAAGCTGCCGCTACGGCGAGGAGGTGCCGCCGCATCAAGGTGGAGGAGAGGCCGGCGTCGCGTCATGGTGGAGGAGCCGCCGCGTCCTCCTCCTCCTCCACCCCTGCCGTCATCGTCAACCTCCTCCTCCACCCCTGTCGTTGGTGAACTCTCTCCCCTCTCCTCCCTCTTAATTCCTCTCCCACGCGAGCACAGGGTGCTCGACGAAATGCTCGTGTGCTATTGCTGTCCTTGTTGCTGTCATTGTTGCTGTACATTGTCCTGGTGAACTACTGTTGCTAGCTTGCTGTCATTGTTGATGTCATTGTCCTGGTGAACTACGGTTGCTAGCTTGCTTTCATTGTTGCTGTCATTGTCCTAGTGAACTACTGTTGCTATTGCTTGTGTGTGCATGCTCTAAATGGTCAAATGATCATCATGTGCTAGTGATTTACTTACTGGCTCATTGCTCATGCCTTTTACTTAATGTCCTATGCTATTGCTATGTCTCTGTAGCTTCTCACCATGTATTGGTGACCTGCCTTGATGCTTCCATAGCATCCTGGTATGATTGTTGTTGCCTAATTAAATTATCTGATAAAGTTTCCTTTATTGATGTCAGATAATTAGATGAACTCCTTATGCAGAGTAATGATTCCTTTGATGTGTTATTGAAGCTTGGATGGAAGCCAACTACTATTGGTACCCTAGCTTTGTTTTGAACTCAACTGAGTAATGATAAATTTCTAATTCTTGTTGGCTTGGATGAATTTATGGTTTATGTAACCTCAGCAGTGGTTCACTGGTGTGATTGCTTGTGGTGTGCTGTGTTGTGACCTCATTAGCTCTTGCTACTGCCACTGGTTGCATCTCATAGTTGGATAATTGGTGAAAATAGAGATATTCACATTAGGGAATCATGTAAATGAATGCCACTATGGTATCCTTTGAAGAAAATGGGAAGTTTCTGATGGTTTAAAAGACTAGGTGATGTTAGGTTATTAAGTTGGCTGTCAAGGTTGGTTTTATCTGGTTAACTTGGATAGGCTATGTGTTCTTGCTTACTTATGCATATCCATCTCTACTGGATTGACTAGCTCTCAGGCTTGGCCTCTCTCTTGCCAGCATCACTTGGTTACTACCAAGTGATGAGTAATCCCTTATGGTACCCTAGCTTTGTTTTGAACTCAACTGAGTAATGATAAATTTCTAATTCTTGTTGGCTTGGATGAATTTATGGTTGATGTAACCTCAGCAGTGGTTCAATGGAGTGATTGCTTGTGTTGTGTTGTGTTGTGACCTTATTAGCTCTTGCTACTGCCACTGGTTGCATCTCATAGTTGGATAATTGGTGAAAATAGAGATATTCACAGTAGGGAATCATGTAAATGAATGCCACTGTGGTATCCTTTGAAGAAAATGGGAAGTTTCTGATGGTTTAAAAGACTAGGTGATGCTAGGTTATTAAGTTGGCTGTCAAGGTTGGTTTTATCTGGTTAACTTGGATAGGCTATGTGTTCTTGCTTACTTATGCATATCCATCTCTACTGGATTGACTAGCTCTCAGGCTTGGCCTCTCTCTTGCCAGCATCACTTGGTTACTACCAAGTGATGAGTAATCTATGGTACCACAGCTTTGTTTTGAACTCAACTGAGTAATGATAAATTTCTATTTCTTGTTGGCTTTGATGAAAATAGAGATATCCACAGTAGGGGATCATGTAAATGAATGCCACTGTGGTATCCTTTGAAGAAAATGGAATGTTTCGATGGTTTTAAAAGGCTAGGTGGTGCTAGGTGATTAAGTTGGCTACCAAGACTTGTCTCATCTGGTTAGCTGGGATATGCTATGTGTTGTTGCTTGTTTAGGAATATCTATCACTTACTGGATTTACTAGTTCTTGATTGGCCTCTCTTTTGCCAGCATCACTTGGTCTATATACCAAGTGATGAATAATCCCTTTGAAGCATCTGCTCCATGCATGCTATGTGTGTTTGAGCATCTTGACTTATGTCACCATGGTTGCTCGGTTTGTTGGTGTTTTTGTACTTGCCGATGATTAGATGGTTGGTCGATCACTCGTACACTCGGGGTGGAGCAAGTGAGCCTAGTGTGATGGCACAAATATCAATATCTTGTGCATCCTACCTGGCCTCACTTACTCCATCCCTGGATGTTAATATTTGTTTCGACCAACAAAGTATGAGGCATTCCATTTAGTTCATACTAGCTACTTCTTAATTGCATTGGCCTTTCTTCCATTTTAGTATCGATGATTAAATTGTTTGGTCACTTGTACACTCGGGGTGGGGCCGGTGAGCCCGGTGCGATGGCACAAATATCAATCTCTTGTGCATCCTACCTGGCCTCGCTGACCCCATCCCTGAATGTTAATATTTCTTTCGACCAACAAAGTATGAGGCATATGATATCTAGTTCAGATACCACTTGGCTCGTTCTTCCATTTTAGTGCCGATGATTAGAATGTTTGGTCACCTATACGCCGCAATATACTTTGTAGACGGGCCCCCCTTTCCCCGGCCGCCGTTGCGTGAACGAGTCCTTGATGAGACAACAACGCCGACCTGCCTCTCCGGCGCAGAACCACGCCAGTCCCAGCCGCCTCCCTTGTGGCCGCGTCTCCTGCGCTCTGCGCTTTTCTCCATGGCCGGACTACGATTGGATACACCGAGGGAATAATGATAATAGCCATCACCACTATCGTCAGACTCCACAGGTTTAGAGTACTTTGCAGCAGATGCCACTTTTCTTCTCTCGCCGTCCAGTACGTGAACGAGTCCTTGATGCAAAGACGGTGCCGGCCTCCCTAGCATCATGCCGACCCCTGTTATCACGCTTCAGGCCGTGTCTCACGCGCCCTGCACTCTTCGCCTTCTTGCTCGGTGAACGAATAGACTAATCGTTGGAATAAGGAAGCCGATGACGGCCGATCGCAATCTAATCTTGCGACCGGCCGTCATCAGTTTCCTTATTCCAACGATCAGTCTATTGGTTCACCGAGCAAGAAGGCGAACAGTGCAGGGCGCGGGACACACGGCCTGAAGCGCGGTAACACGGGCCGACATAATGCTGGGCAGGTCGGCACGGTCTTTGCTTCAAGGACTCGTTCACTGGACGGCGAGGGAAGAAAAATGGCATCTGCTGCAAACTGCTATGCACCTGTGGTGATGGCGATTATTATTATTCCCCCGGTGAGTCCAATCGTGGTCCGGCCATGGAGAAGAGCGCAGGAGACGCGGCCACAAGGGAGACGGTTGGGACTGTCGTGGTTCTGCGCCGGAGAGGCAGATCGGCGTTGTTGTGTCGTCAAGGACCCGTTCACGGAACGGCGGCCGGGGAAAGAGGGCCCTTCTGCAAAGTATACTGTGGTGTATACTGCAACTATGGTTTCTGACCATAGTATTTGTGTTGACCAACAATGTATGAGGCACTTATTCCATTTTTTCATTCCATTTGCTTTGGTATTTTCAAAATGCCGATGATTAAAATGTTTGGTCACCGTACACTTGGGGGTGGCGTAAGTGAGCCTGGTAAGATAGCACAAATATCAATCTCTTGTGCATCGGACTTAGTCTCACTTACGCCATCCTTGAATGTTAATATTTGTGTTGACCAACAATGTATGAGGCATTTATTCCATTTCTCTTGTGCATCGGACTTGTTGGTCTCACTTTCTTCCATTTTAATCATAGTAGGAACTGGATGAAGACCCCGATGCAAGCGAGCCTGGTGGGTAGAGAGGAGGGAGCAAAGGAGGAACCGGATGAAGACTACTTTGTATCTCGAAATTGTGAATTTTGTATGAATTAAGAGTTGTATGCAAAACATTTGACACTTGCCACTATATATGTATCTTGATCGGGCTCTAAGTACTGTGATGATGATGTATAATGTTGCTATGTTATATGTGTCCATATTATATCTGTCTATATGTCTATATTATACCTTTATACTGTGTACAAAACTTGTATAAAACCTGTATAATACACCAGGGAGCACAAAATCGAGTATACATGTACATTGTTCTGTGGCGCACCAAAATAGAATTTAGTGGCGCACCTATTTATGTGGCGTATCATGTCCATATGTGCCACATAACACCTTAATTCTGTGGCGCATGGTCACGTGCGCCACAGAAACCCTATTTTTGTGGCGAAGTTTCTGTGGCGCACCGCCCGTGCGCCAAAGAATCATGTTTTCGTGCGCCACTGATGAGGCTTTTCCTACTAGTGTCATAATGTTAATAAATTTCCTTTATCGAAAAATGATATAGGGCGACTTTCGGTCTTCACCGCATCATGTGCTTCATCGCCAAGACGACACACAAAGGTGAATCTTCTCCTTTATGCGTGCCTACAATCACCTATTTGGAACGACATACTAGTTCATACTCTGTCATATCTTGATGATAGGAACACGACAACAAGTACGGAGGGAAGAGAGGATACCATGGATACCCAAGGACGCAAGGCCGATGTGACGGAGGCATGGAAGAGAAGAAGGAAGAAGAGGAGCTGGACGCTCCAGACCGGCACTGCCGCTGCACCATGGCCGGCACTGGCGCCCGCTCCAGCACTGCCGCCCGACGCACCCCGGAACTATCGGCCTCCCCACGCCGACACTACTTAAAATTTACCGCAATGAGGGTACAAACACATTCAACATCCTTCTGCTTAAAATTTTGGAGGGCGGCAGTGCCGGCCTTGGAGCTTCCAGCTCCTCTTCCTCCTTCTCTTCCATGCTTCCGTGATATCGGCTTTGTGTCCTCGAGTCTCCATGTCATCCTTCCTTCCCTCCGTACTTGTCGTTGAGTTCCTACCATCAAGATATGACGGAGTATGAAGTAGTATATCGTTCCAAATAGGCGATTGTAGGCACGCATAAAGGAGAAGATTCACCTTGGCATGCCGTGTTGGCGATGAAGCACATGATGCGGTGAAGACCGAAAGTCACCCTGTATCATCTCCCCCACTTGAAAAAGAGTCCTCCTCGACGATGGCTCTTCATGAACTTGTATAGGAGGTAGATGACAACCACTCTTGAATATCCCAAAGACTAAGCAAAGTATGTTTGTGTGTGATATTGAAGCACATCATCGATGACATGTCCTTTCATGTTCACAACACCGTTAGCACAACACAAATTTATCAATAATAATGCATGTGCAAGGTCAATGTGTAAGATCTCCATATGAACATCTTCCAAATTTGGAAACACAAAAACTCCAAATTGTGAGACGACCATGGTGTCCATCTCATGTAGAAATTCATTTTCATTGTTGCACTCAAGGCATCGGAAATAGAAATTATTCAACATCCTTGAAGCAATAAGTGGAGAATTTGGCCAAAACACATACGGGAAAGTGTCCAAATACATCAACATGTGTGCACACAAACCATTGGAAAGAGAAATTGGTCCTCATATTTGTTGCAACACAAGACATGTCATCCAAAAAGTTCACCAAAACAACATTTACACAACCGTGTGTCCCAACAAACCAAATGAAAGAGAAATTGTTCAACTTGTTTGAGGCAACACGAACGGTAAGAATCACATCATCATGCTTGCAAATGAACCACAAGAAAGAGAAATTGTTCGGCATGTCCAATGCAAAGCATGAGAAAGGTATTAGAGCCGGATTCGATCTTGAACTCACTTGTATTATGCTATCAAGAGCTCTCTATGTCAACTCGTGCTCAATTGAGGTTGATATTGGCATTCTTGTACCTACACACCCAATAGGCAAAGCAAAGAACGTGTGTGCATGGTATATGAACACATCATCCATCATGATGGTTGATACGTCTCAAACGTATCCATAATTTCTTATGTTCCATGCTACTTTTATGATGATACTCACATGTTTTATACAAACTTTACATCATTTATATGCATTTTCCGGCACTAACCTATTGACGAGATGCCGAAGAGCCGATTCTTGTTTTCTGCTGTTTTTGGTTTCAGAAATCCTACAAAGGAAATATTCTCGGAATTGGACGAAATCAACGCCAGGGTCTTATTTTTCCACGGAGCTTCCAGAAGACCGAAGGGGATACGAAGTGGGGCGACGAGGCACCGACACCACAGGCCCGCGCGGCCAGGGTGGGGCCCGCGCCGCCCTATGATGTGGGGCCCTCGTGCCTCCACCGACGCTGCCCTTCCGCCTACTTATAGCCTCCGTCGCGAAAACCCTTTTACCGAGAGCCACGATACGGAAATACTTCCAGAGACGCCGCCGCCGCCAATCCCATCTCGGGGGATTCAGGAGATCGCCTCCGGCACCCTACCGGAGAGGGGAATCATCTCCCGGAGGACTCTTCATCACCATGATCGCCTCCGGATTGATGTGTGAGTAGTTCACCCTTGGACTATGGGTCCATAGCAGTAGCTAGATGGTTGTCTTCTCCTCTTGTGCTATCATGTTAGATCTTGTGAGTTGCCTATCATGATCAAGATCATCTATTTTCAATGCTACATGTTGTGTTTGTTGGGATCCGATGAATATGGAATATTATGTCAAGTTGATTATCAATCTATCATATATGTGTTGTTTATGTTCTTGCATGCTCTCCGTTGCTAGTAGAGGCTCTGGCCAAGTTGATACTTGTAACTCCAAGAGGGAGTATTTATGCTCGATAGTGGGTTCATGCCTCCATTGAATCGCAGGACGAGTGACAGAAAGTTCTAAGGTTGTGGATGTGTTGTTGCCACTAGGGATAAAACATCAATGCTTTGTCTAAGGATATTTGTGTTGATTACATTACGCACCATACTTAATGCAATTGTCTGTTGTTTGCAACTTAATACTGGAAGGGGTGCGGATGCTAACCCGAAGGTGGACTTTTTAGGCATAGATGCATGCTGGATAGCGGTCTATGTACTTTGTCGTAATGTCCTGATTAAATCTCATAGTAGTCATCATGATATGTATGTGCATTGTTATGCCCTCTCTATTTGTCAATTGCCCAACTGTAATTTGTTCACCCAACATGATATTTATCTTATTGGAGAGACACCACTAGTGAACTGTGGACCCCGGTCCATTCTTTTACATCTGAAATACAATCTACTGCAATACTTGTTCTTTACTGTTCTTCGCAAACAAACATCTTCTTCCACAATATACATTTAATCCTTTGTTTACAGCAAGCCGGTGAGATTGACAACCTCACTGTTACGTTGGGGAAAAGTACTTTGATTGTGTTGTGCAGGTTCCACGTTGGCGCCGGAATTCCTAGTGTTGCGCCGCACTACACTCCTTCACCAACGACCTTCACGTGATCCTTGACTCCTACTGGTTCGATAACCTTGGTTTCTTACTGAGGGAAAACTTGCTGCTGTATGCATCACACCTTCCTCTTGGGGTTCCCAACGCCGCTTCACGCGTATCAAGCATATTTTCTTGCGCCGTTGCCGGGGAACGAAGAAAAGTTACTCGACAAAGATTTCTAACTCCCACGTCAACTGCACGCCAGCAGCATATTTTCTGGCGCCATTGCCGGGGAGATCAAGACACGCTGCAAGGGGAGTCTCCCACATCCAATCTCTTTACTTTGTTTTTGTCTTGCTTTACTTTACTTTATTTACTGCTTTTTTTGCTCTCTATATCAAAAATACAAAAAATTAGTTACTTGCTTTACTTTATTTACTGTCTTGTTTGCGTTCCTTATATTAAAAACACAAAAAAATTAGTTACTTGCATTTACTTTATTTAGTTTGCTTTATTTACTACTGTTAAAATGAATACTCATGAGAATACTAAGTTGTGTGACTTCACTAACACAAATAATAATGATTTCCTATGCACACCTATTGCTCCACCTGCTAGTACAGCAGAATTTTTCGAAATTAAACCTGCTTTACCAAATCTTGTTATGAGAGAGCAATTTTCTGGTGTTAGTTCTGATGATGCAGCTGCCCATCTTAATAATTTTGTTGAACTATGTGAAATGCAAAAGTATAAGGATGTAGATGGTGACATTATAAAATTAAAATTGTTTCCTTTCTCTTTAAGAGGAAGATCTAAAGATTGGTTGCTATCTTTGCCTAAAAATAGTATTGATTCATGGACTAAATGTAAGGATGCTTTCATTGGTAGATATTATCCTCCTGCTAAAATTATATCTTTGAGAAGTAGCATAATGAATTTTAAGCAATTGGATAATGAGCATGTTGCCCAAGCATGGGAAAGAATGAAATCTTTGGTAAAGAATTGCCCTACCCATGGACCGACTACTTGGATGGTCATCCAAACCTTTTATGCAGGACTGAATTTTTCTTCGCGGAACCTATTGGATTCAGCTGCTGGAGGTACTTTTATGTCCATCACCTTAGGCGCTGCAAAAAATCTTCTTGATGATATGATTATCAACTACTCTGAATGGCACACGGAAAGAGCTCCACAAGGTAAGAAGGTAAATTCTGTTGAAGAAACCTCCTCCTTGAGTGATAAGATCGATGCTATTATGTCTATGCTTGTGAATGGTAGATCTAATGTTGATCCTAATAATGTTCCTTTAGCTTCATTGGTTGCTCAATAAGAGCATGTTGATGTGAACTTCATTAAAAATAATAATTTCAACAACAATGCTTATAGGAATAATTTTGGTAACAACTATAGGCCATATCCTTCTAATACTGGTAATGGTTATGGTAATTCTTATGGTAATTCTTACAACAATAATAGGAGTGTACCCCCTGGTCTTGAATCCATGCTTAAAGAATTCATTAGTACACAAACTGCTTTTAACAAATCTGTTGAAGAAAAGCTTGATAAAATTGATGTTCTTGCTTCTAAGGTTGATAGTCTTGCCTCTGATGTTGATCTTTTAAAATTGAAAGTTATGCCTAAAGAAGATAAAGATATTAAGTCATTTTCTACAGCAAACGCCATCCAAGTTCGAATTAATGAGAATATTAGATTGATGGCTGAATTGCATGCTAGGTGGGAAAGAGAAGAATAACTAGCTAAAGAGAACAATTTAGCTAAAGTTTGGACTATTACCACCACTAGTAATGTTGATGCTTCACATGTTGCTAAACCTCCTACTATCAATGATAAAATAATTGGTGTTAGCAATGTTTCTACTCCTAGTGCAAAGCGTGCAAAACTACCTCAAACTGCTAAAACTGCTGAAACTGCTTGTGATAAAACTGCTGAAATTTTTCAAAATATTGGGGACAATGATCCCATTGCTGTAGATCATAATGGTTTAGATTTTGATGATTGTCACATCTCTGAAGTTATAAAGTTCTTACAAAAACTTGCTAGAAGTCCCAATGCTAGTGCTATAAATTTGGCCTTTACAAAACATATTACAAATGCTCTCATAAAAGCTAGAGAAGAGAAACTAAAACTTGAAACTTCTATTCCTAAGAAGTTAGAAGATGGTTGGGAGCCCATCATTAAGATGAAGGTCAATGATTTTAATTGTAATGCTTTATGTGATCTTGGTGCAAGTATTTCTGTTATGCCTAAGAAAATCTATGATATGCTTGACTTGCCACCATTGAAAAATTGTTATTTGGATGTTAATCTTGCTGATAATGCTATAAAGAAACCTTTGGGGAGGATTGATAATGTTCGCATTATGGTTAACAATAACCTTGTCAACGTTGATTTTATTGTCTTGGATATTGAATGCAATACATCTTGTCCCATTATCTTGGGAAGACCTTTTCTTCGAACTGTTGGTGCTATTATTGATATGAAGGAAGGTAATATTAAGTATCAATTTCCTCTCAAGAAAGGTATTGAACACTTCCCTAGAAAGAGAATGAAGTTACCTTATGATTCTATTATTAGAACAAATTATGATGTTGATGCTTCATCTCTTGATGTTACTTGATTCACACTTTCTGCGCCTAGCTGAAAGGCGTTAAAGAAAAGCGCTTATGGGAGACAACCCATTATTTTACTTCTGCACTTTTGTTTTATATTTGAGTCTTGGAAGTTGTTACTACTGTAGCAACCTCTCCTTATCTTTATTTTATCGCATTGTTGTGCCAAGTAAAGTCTTTAATAGTAGGGTTGATACTAGATTTGGATTACTGCGCAGAAACAGATTTCTTGCTGTCGCGAAATTGAGCAGCCCCGTCTGTAGGTAACTCAGAAAAATCTGCCAATTTATGTGCGTGATCCTCAGATATGTACGCAACTTTCATTCAATTTGAGATTTTGCATCTGAGCAAGTTAAGTGCCCCAGAAAAATTCGTCTTTACGGACTGTTCTGTTTTGACAGATTCTGCCTTTTATTTCGCATTGCCTGTTTTGCTATGTTTGATGGATTCCTTTGTTCCATTAACTTTCAGTAGCTTTGTGCAATGTCCAGAAGTGTTAAGAATGATTATGTCACCTCTGAATATGTGAATTTTTCATTATGCACTAAACCTCTAATGAGTTTGTTTTGAGTTTGGTGTGGAGGAAGTTTTCAAGGGTCAAGAGAGGAGGATGATACAATATGATCAAGAAAAGTGAAAAGTATAAGCTTGGGGATGCCCCCGTGGTTCATCCCTGCATATTTTAAGAAGACTCAAGCATCTAAGCTTGGGGATGCCCAAGGCATCCCTTCTTCATCGACAACTGATCAGGTCACCTCTAGTGAAACTATATTTTTATTCTGTCACATCTTATGTGCTTTACTTGGAGCGTCTGTATGTTTTTGTTTTTGTTTGAATAAAATCGGATCCTAGCATTCCTTGTTTGGGAGAGAGACACGCTCCGCTGTTGCATATGAACACATGTGTTCTTAGCTTTACTTTTAATGTTCATGGCGAAGGATGAAACTGCTTCGTTCATCATTATTATGGTTGGAAACAGAAAATGCTTCATGTGGTAATTGGTATAATGTCTTGAATAATTTGATACTTGTCAATTGTTATGCTCATATAGATCATGTTTAAGCTCTTGCATCATGTACTTTGCACCAATTAATGAAGAACTGCATAGAGCTTGTTAAAATTTGGTTTGCATGATTGGTCTCTCTAGAGTCTAGATATTTTCTGGTGAGGTGTTTGAACAACAAGGAAGACAGTGTAGAGTCTTATAATGCTTGCAATATGTTCTTATGTAAGTTTTGTTGTACCGGTTCATACTTGTGTTTGCTTCAAACAACCTTGCTAGCCTAAGCCTTGTATTGAGAGGGATTACTTCTCGTGCATCCAAATCCTTGAGCCAAAAACTATGCCATTTGTGTCCACCATACTTACCTACTACATGGTATTTCTCTACCATTCCAAAGTAAATTACTTGAGTGCTACCTTTAAAATTCTATTCTTTGTCTTTGCAATATATAGCTCATGGGAAAATAGTCTTAAAAACTATTGTGGTAAAGAATATGTAGCTTATGTATCTTATTTCTTCTAAGTTGCTTGTTGAGCGGTAACCATGTTTCTGGGGACACCATCAACTATTACACCTTTGTTGAATATCATGTGAGTTGCTATGCATGTTCGTCTTGTCTGAAGTAAGGGTGATTTATCATGATCAAATGGTTTGAGTATGCATATTGTTAGAGAAGAACATTGGGTCGCTAACTAAAACCATGAATCATGGTGGAAGTTTCAGTTTGGACATTAATCCTCAATCTCTTATGAGAATATTATTCGTTGTTGAATGCTTATGCATTAAAGAGGAGTCCATTATCTGTTTTCTATGTTGTCCCGGTATGGATGTCTAAGTTGAGAATAATCAAAAGCGAGAAATCCAATGCGAACTTTCTCCTTAGACCTTTGTACAGGCGGCATAGAGGTACCCCTTTGTGACACTTGGTTGAAACATATGTTATGCAATGATAATCCATGTAAATCCAAGCTAATTAGGACAAGGTGCGAGCACTATTGGTAATCTATGCATGAGGCTTGCAACTTATAAGATGTCTTATGCATAACACATATGATTTATTACTACCGTTGACAAAATTGTTTCTATTTTTTCAAAATAAATGCTCTAGCACAAAAATAGTAATCCATGCTTCCCTCTGCGAAGGGCCTTTCTTCTACTTAATGTTGAGTCAGTTTACCTATTTCCTTCTATCTTAGAAGCAAACACTTGTGTCAACTGTGTGCATTGATTCCTACATACTTGCTTATTTGCATTCATCATATTACTTTGTGTTGACAATTATCCATGAGATATACATGTTGAAGTTGAAAGCAACCGCTGAAACTTATATCTTCCTTTGTGTTGCTTCAAAGCTTTCTACTAAGAATCTATTGCTTTATGAGTTAACTCTTATGCAAGTATTATTGATGCTTGTCTTGAAAGTACTATTCATGAAAAGTCTTTGCTATATGATTTAGTTGTTTAATCATTGTCTTTACCATTGCTTCGAATCACTGTATTCATCTCATATGCTTTACAATAGTGTTGCTCAAGATTATGATAGCATGTCACTTCAGAAATTATCTTTGTTATCGTTTACCTACTCGAGGGCGAGTAGGAACTAAGCTTGGGGATGCTTGATACGTCTCAAACGTATCTATAATTTCTTATGTTCCATGCTACTTTTATGATGATACTCACATGTTTTATACACACTTTACATCATTTATATGCATTTTCCGGCACTAACCTATTGACGAGATGCCGAAGAGCAAGTTGTTGTTTTCTGCTATTTTTGGTTTCAGAAATCCTACAAAGGAAATATTATCGGAATTGGACGAAATCAACGCCCAGGGTCTTATTTTTCCACGGAGCTTCCAGAAGACCGAAGGGGATACGAAGTGGGGCGACGAGGCGCCGACACTACAGGGCCGCGCTGCCAGGGTGGGGCCCGCACCGCCCTATGGTGTGGGGCCCTCGTGCCTCCACCGACGCTGCCCTTCCGCCTACTTATAGCCTCCGTCGCGAAAAGCCTTTTACCGGGAGCCACGATATGGAAATACTTCCAGAGACGCCGCCGCCGCCAATCCCATCTTGGGGGATTCAGGAGATCGCCTCCGGCACCCTTCCGGAGAGGGGAATCATCTCTCAGAGGACTCTTCATCACCATGATCGCCTCCGGATTGATGTGTAAGTAGTTCACCCTTGGACTATGGGTCCATAGCAGTAGCTAGATGGTTGTTGATACGTCTCAAACGTATCTATAATTTCTTATGTTCCATGCTACTTTTATGATGATACTCACATGTTTTATACACATTATATGTCATTATTATGCATTTTCCGGCACTAACCTATTGACGAGATGCCGAAGAGCCGATTCTTCGTTTTCTGCTGTTTTTGGTTTCGAAATCCTAGTAAGGAAATATTCTCGGAATTGGACGAAATCAACGCCCAGGGGCTTATTTTTCCACGAAGCTTCCAGAAGACCGGAGGAGATACGAAGTGGGGCCACGGGGTGCCGCCACACTAGGGCGGCGCGGCCTAGAGGGGGCCGCGCGGCCCTAGCGTGTGGGGCCCCCGTGATGCCTCCTGACCTGCCCTTCCGCCTACTTAAAGCCTTCGTCGCGAAACCCCCAGTACCGAGAGCCACGATACGGAAAACCTTCCAGAGACGACCGCCGCCGCCAATCCCATCTCGGGGGATTCAGGAGATCGCCTCCGGCACCCTGCCGGAGAGGGGAATCATCTCCCGGAGGTCTCTTCATCGCCATGATCGCCTCCGGATCGATGTGTGAGTAGTCCACCCCTGGACTATGGGTCCATAGCAGTAGCTAGATGGTTGTCTTCTCCCCATTGTGCTATCATGTTAGATCTTGTGAGCTGCCTATCATGATCAAGATCATCTATTTGTAATCTTACATGTTGTGTTTGTTGGGATCCGATGAATATTGAATACTATGTCAAGTTGATTATCAATCTATCATATATGTTGTTTATGTTCTTGCATACTCTCCGTTGCTAGTAGAGGCTCTGGCCAAGTTGATACTTGTGACTCCAAGAGGGAGTATTTATGCTCGATAGTGGGTTCATGCCTCCATTAAATGCGGGACAGAGTGACGAAAAGTTCTAAGGTTGTGGATGTGCTTGTTGCCACTAGGGATAAAACATCGATGCTTTATCTAAGGATATTTGTGTTGATTACATTACGCACCATACTTAATGCAATTGTCTCGTTGTTTGCAACTTAATACTCGGAAGGGGTTCGGATGATAACCCGAAGGTGGACTTTTTAGGCATAGATGCATGCTGGATAGCGGTCTATGTACTTTGTCGTAATGCCCCGATTAAATCTCATAGTACTCATCATGATATATGTATGTGCATTGTTATGCCTTCTTTATTTGTCAATTGCCCAACTGTAATTTGTTCACCCAACATCTGTTTATCTTATGGGAGAGACACCACTAGTGAACTGTGGACCCCGGTCCAATTCTTTACATCTGAAATACAATCTACTGCAATTGTTCTTTACTTGTTCTTCGTAAACAATCATCATCTTCCACACAATACGTTTAATCCTTTGTTTACAGCAAGCCGGTGAGATTGACAACCTCACTGTTACGTTGGGGCAAAGTACTTTGATTGTGTTGTGCAGGTTCGACGTTGGCGCCAAAATCCCTAGTGTTGCACCGCACTACACTCCGCCACCAACAACCTTCACGTGCTTCCTTGACTCCTACTGGTTCGATAACCTTGGTTTCTTACTGAGGGAAAACTTGTTGCTGTACGCATCACACCTTCCTGTTGGGGTTCCCAACGGACGTGTGTCTCACGCGCCATCAAGCATATTTTATGGCGCCGTTGCCGGGGAGATCAAGACACGCTGCAAGGGGAGTCTCCCACATCCAATCTCTTTATTTTGTTTTTGTCTTGCTTTGTTTTATTTTATTTACTACTTTGTTTGCTCTTATATCAAAAACACAAAAAAATTAGTTGCTAGTTTTACTTTATTTACTGTCTTGTTCTCTATATTAAAAACACGAAAAAATTAGTTACTTGCATTTACTTTATTTAGTTTGCTTTATTTACTACTGCTAAAAATGAGTAATCCTGAAGTTGAAGTTCGTTCATTTAAGCAACAAGGGGGAGAAAGTTTTAAAGATGCTTGGTATAGAATTAGTGATGCTCATCATAGGTGCATTAAGAAACAGTCCACTATTATACTACTTAGGTATTTTTATGTTGGTATCTCTAGTTGGAATAGATATGTTCTTGATACTCTTGCGGGAGGTAATTTCCTAGGCACTCCTGCTTTAGAAGCTAGTTGCATTATTGAGAGTCTAGTTGGAATACCACCTGTTAATGAAGCTAAAATTGAAATCTCTCTTGAAGATGTCATGAAAAAGTTGGAGGCCATAGAGAAAGATCTTCCAAGTATTGAGACTAAATTGGGAATATTACTTAATAGCACTGATAAACTTGATAAATCTCTAGGTGAAATTAATGAGAGAATTGCTGTTTTAGAAACTTGTGCTACTCATGATAATCGAACCCATAGGATTAGTGAACTTGAAGAAGCTATGGGAACCTTGGGTTCAACTTTTTCTTCTCTTAAGTTTAAGGAGAAAGATTATGTAGGTAAGGAGCAAAAGTTTATGTATGTCTCTAAAGTGCTTAAGCCAAAAAATTATTATAGGCCTAAAATTGACAAAGCCCTTAGCACCACTACGGATGGGGGAGCATCTAAGATACCTATTGATGTTGATGCTTCATCTCTCGATAATACTTGATTCACACTTTCTGCGCCTAGCTGAAAGGCGTTAAAGAAAAGCGCTTATGGGAGACAACCCATTATTTTACTTCCGCACTTTATTTTATATTTGAGTCTTGGAAGTTGTTACTACTGTAGCAACCTCTCCTTATCTTTATTTTATTGCATTGTTGTGCCAAGTAAAGTCTTTGATAGTAAAGTCAATACTAGATTTGGATTACTGCGCAGGAACAGATTTCTTGCTGTCACGAATTTGAGTAGGATTCTCTGTAGGTAACTCAGAAAAATCTGCCAATTTACGTGCGTGATCCTCAGATATGTACGCAACTTTCATTCAATTTGGGCATTTTCATCTGAGCAAGTCTGGTGCCTCTAAAAAATTAGTCTTTATGGACTGTTCTGTTTTGACAGATTCTGCCTTTTATTTCGCATTGCCTGTTTTGCTATGTTTGATGGATTTCTTTGTTCCATTAACTTTCAGTAGCTTTGTGCAATGTCCGGAAGTGTTAAGAATGATTATGTCACCTCTGAATATATGAATTTTCAATTATGCACTAACCCTCTAATGAGTTTGTTTTGAGTTTGGTGTGGAGGAAGTTTTCAAGGGTCAAGAGAGGAGGATGATACAATATGATCAAGAAGAGTGAAAAGTCTAAGCTTGGGGATGCCCTCGTGGTTCATCCCTGCATATTTTAAGAATACTCAAGCATCTAAGCTTGGGGATGCCCAAGGCATCCCTTCTTCATCGACAACTTATCAGGTCACCTCTAGTGAAACTATATTTTTATTCCACCACATCTTATGTGCTTTACTTGGAGCGTCTGTTTGTTTTTTATTTTTGTTTTTGTTTTTGTTTGAATAAAATCGGATCCTAGCATTCTTTGTTTGGGAGAGAGATACGCTCCGCTGTTTCGTATGAACACATATGTTCTTAGCTTTATTCTTAATGTTCATTGCGAAGGTTGAACTACTTCATTCATTGTTATATGGTTGGAAACGGAAAATGCCGCATGTGGTAAATGGTATAATGTCTTGAATAATGAGATACTTGGCAATTGTTGTGCTCATATAGATCATGTTTAAGCTCTTGCATCATGTACTTTGCACCCATTAATGAAGAACTACATAGAGCTTGTTAAAATTTGGTTTGCATGATTGGTCTCTAGAGTCTAGATATTTTCTGGTTAAGGTGTTTGAACAACAAGGAGACGATATAAAGTCTTATAATACTTACAATATGTTCATATGTGAGTCTTGCTGCACTGTTTTATACTTGAGTTTGCTTCAAACAACCTTGCTAGCCTAGCCTTGTATTGAGAGGAATTCTTCTCGTGCATCCAAATCCTTGAGCCAATAACCATGCCATTTGTGTCCACCATACCTACCTACTACATGGTATTTCTCTGCCATTCCAAAGTAAATTACTTGAGTGCTACCTTTAAAAATTCTATCCTTTGTCTTTGCAATATATAGCTCATGGGAAAAATAGCCGAAAAACTATTGTGGTGAAGAATATGTACTTATGTGTCTTATTTCTTAATAAGTTGCATGTTGAGCGGTAACCATGTTTCTGGGGACGCCATCAACTTTTACCTTTGTTGAATATCATGTGAGTTGCTATGCATGTTCGTCTTGTCTGAAGTAAGGGAGATTTTCATGATCAAATGGTTTGAGTATGCATATTGTTAGAGAAGAACATTGGGCCGCTAACAAAATCCATGATTCATGGTGGAAGTTTCAGTTTGGACAATTAATCCTCAATCTCTTATGAGAATTTTAATTGTTGTTGAATGCTTATGCATTAAAGAGGAGTCCATTATCTGTTGTCTATGTTGTCCCGGTATGGATGTCTAAGTTGAGAATAACCAAAAGCGAGAAATCCAATGCGAGCTTTCTCCTTAGACCTTTGTACGAGGCGGCATAGAGGTACCCCTTTGTGACACTTGGTTGAAACATATGCTATGCTATGATAATCCATGTTAATCCAAGCTAATTAGGACAAGGTGCGAGCACTATTGGTATACTATGCATGAGGCTTGCAACTTATAGGATATCTTATACATAACACATATGGTTTATTACTACCGTTGACAAAATTGTTTCTTGTTTTCAAAATGAAAAGCTCTAGCACAAATATAGTAATCCATGCTTCCCTCTGCGAAGGGCCTTTCTTCTACTTTATTGTTGGGTCAGTTTACCTACTTCTTTCTATCTTAGAAGCAAACACTTGTGTCAACTGTGTACATTGATTCTTACATGTTTACCTATTGCACTTGTTATATTACTTTGTGTTGACAAATATCCATGAGATATATATGTTGAAGTTGAAAGCAACCGCTGAAACTTATATCTTCCTTTGTGTTGCTTCAATGCCTTTACTTTGAATCTATTGCTTTATGAGTAACTCTTATGCAAGTCTTATTGATGCTTGTTTTGAAAGTATTATTCATGAAAAGTCTTTGCTATATGATTCATTTGTTTACTTATTGTCTTTGCCATTGCTTCGAATCACCGCATTCATCTCATATGCTTTACAATAGTATGATCATGATTATGATAGCATGTCACTTCAGAAATTATCTTTGTTATCGTTTACCTACTCGAGGGCGAGTAGGAACTCAGCTTGGGGATGCTTGATACGTCTCAAACGTATCTATAATTTCTTATGTTCCATGCTACTTTTATGATGATACTCACATGTTTTATACACATTATATGTCATTATTATGCATTTTCCAGCACTAACCTATTGACGAGATGCCGAAGAGCCAGTTGATGTTTTCTGATGTTTTTGGTTTCAGAAATCCTAGTAAGGAAATATTCTCGGAATTGGACGAAATCAACGCCCAGGGGCTTATTTTTCCACGAAGCTTCCAGAAGACCGGAGGAGATACGAAGTGGGGCCACGGGGCGCCGCCACACTAGGGCGGCACGGCCTAGAGGGGGCCCGCGCGGCCCTAGCGTGTGGGGCCCCCGTGACGCCTCCTGACCTGCCCTTCCGCCTACTTAAAGCCTCCGTCGCGAAACCCCCAGTACCGAGAGCCACGATACGGAAAACCTTACGGAGGCGCCGCCGCCGCCAATCCCATATCGGGGGATTCGGGAGATCGCCTCCGGCACCCTGCCGGAGAGGGGAATCATCTCCCGGAGGTCTCTTCATCGCCATGATCGCCTCCGGATCGATGTGTGAGTAGTCCACCCCTGGACTATGGGTCCATAGCGATAGCTAGATGGTTGTCTTCTCCTCATTGTGCTATCATGTTAGATCTTGTGAGCTGCCTATCATGATCAAGATCATCTATTTGTAATGCTACATGTTGTGTTTGTTGGGATCCGATGAATATTGAATACTATGTCAAGTTGATTATCAATCTATCGTATATGTTGTTTATGTTCTTGCATGCTCTCCGTTGCTAGTAGAGGCTCTGGCCAAGTTGATACTTGTGACTCTAAGAGGGAGTATTTATGCTCGATAGTGGGTTCATGCCTCCATTAATTCTGGGACAGTGACAGAAAGTTCTAAGGTTGTGGATGTGCTGTTGCCACTAGGGATAAAACATCGATGCTTTTTCTAAGGATATTTGTGTTGATTACATTACGCACCATACTTAATGCAATTGTCTGTTGTTTGCAACTTAACACTGGAAGGGGTTCGGATGATAACCTGAAGGTGGACTTTTTAGGCATAGATGCATGTTGGATAGCGGTCTATGTACTTTGTCGTAATGCCCTGATTAAATCTCATAGTACTCATCATGATATATGTATGTGCATTGTTATGCCTTCTTTATTTGTCAATTGCCCAACTGTAATTTGTTCACCCAACATCTGTTTATCTTATGGGAGAGACACCACTAGTGAACTGTGGACCCCGGTCCAATTCTTTACATCTGAAATACAATCTATCGCAATTGTTCTTTACTCGTTCTTCGCAAACAATCATCATCTTCCACACAATATGTTTAATCCTTTGTTTACAGCAAGCCGGTGAGATTGACAACCTCACTGTTACGTTGGGGCAAAGTACTTTGATTGTGTTGTGCAGGTTCCACGTTGGCGCCGGAATCCCTGGTGTTGCGCCGCACTACACTCCGCCACCAACAACCTTCACGTGCTTCCTTGACTCCTACTGGTTCGATAACCTTGGTTTCTTACTGAGGGAAAACTTGCTGCTGTACGCATCACACCTTCCTCTTGGGGTTCCCAACGGACGTGTGTCTCACGCGCCATCAGTTGTCTTCTCCTCTTGTGCTATCATGTTAGATCTTGTGAGTTGCCTATCATGATCAAGATCATCTATTTGTAATGCTACATGTTGTGTTTGTTGGGATCCGATGAATATGGAATACTATGTCAAGTTGATTATCAATCTATCATATATGTGTTGTTTATGTTCTTGCATGCTCTCCGTTGCTAGTAGAGGCTCGGCCAAGTTGATACTTGTAACTCCAAGAGGGAGTATTTATGCTCGATAGTGGGTTCATGCCTCCATTGAATGCGGGACAGTGTGACGAAAGTTCTAAGGTTGTGGATGTGCTTGTTGCCACTAGGGATAAAACATCAATGCTTTGTCTAAGGATATTTGTGTTGATTACATTACGCACCATACTTAATGCAATTGTCCGTTGTTTGCAACTTAATACGGAAGGGTTGCGGATGCTAACCCGAAGGTGGACTTTTTAGGCATAGATGCATGCTTGGATAGCGGTCTATGTACTTTGTCGTAATGCCCCGATTAAATCTCATAGTAGTCATCATGATATGTATGTGCATTGTTATGCCCTCTCTATTTGTCAATTGCCCAACTGTAATTTGTTCACCCAACATGCTATTTATCTTATTGGAGAGACACCACTAGTGAGCTGTGGACCCCGGTCCATTCTTTTACATCCGAAATACAATCTCATCGCAATACTTGTTCTTTACTTGTTCTTCACCGATGTCTACGGGAGCTTCTATTCTTGTAGACGAGTGTTGGGCCTCCAAGAGCAGAGGTTTGTAGAACAGCGAGCAAGTTTCTCTTAAGTGGATCACCCAAGGTTTATCGAACTCGGGGAGGAAGAGGTCAAAGATATCCCTCTCATGCAACCCCGCAACCACAAAGCAAGAAGTCTCTTGTGTCCCCAACACACCTAATAGGTGCACTAGTTCGGCGAAGAGATAGTGAAGTACGGGTGGTATGAATAAGTAGTAGCAACGGCACCGGAAAAGTGCTTTGCCCAAGACAAGTAAACAAGCGGTAGTAACGCAGCGGTAGTAACGCGATAGAAACGAGTAAACAAGCAGCGATAGAAGTATTTAGGAACAAGGCCTAGGGATTACACTTTCACTAGTGGACACTCTCAACATTGATCACATAACGGAATAGATAAATGCATACTCTACACTTTTGTTGGATGATGAACACATTGCGTAGGATTACACGAACCCTCAATGCCGGAGTTAACAAGCTCCACAATAATGCTCATATTTTAGTAACCTTTAGTGTAAGATAGATCAAAAGACTAAACCAAGTACTAACATAGCATGCACACTGTCACCTTCATGCATATGTAGGAGGAATAGATCACATCAATATTATCATAGCAATAGTTAACTTCGCAATCTACAAGAGATCATGATCATAGCATAAACCAAGTACTAACACGGTGCACACACTGTCACCTTTGCACACGTGCGGGAGGAATAAAACTACTTTAATAACATTGCTAGAGTAGCACATAGATAAATTGTGATACAAACACATTGCAATCATAAAGAGATATAAATAAGCACCTCACTATGCCATTCAACGGTGAATAAGTATTCCGTGAAATATAGCCTAAGAGACCCACACGGTGCACACACTCGTCACCTTTACACACGTGGGACAAGGAGTCTCCGGAGATCACATAAGTAAAATTCACTTGACTAGCATAACGACATCTAGATTACAAGCATCATCATATGAATCTCAATCATGTAAGGCAGCTCATGAGATTATTGTATTGAAGCACATAGGAGAGAGATGAACCACATAGCTACCGGTACAGCCCCGAGCCTCGATGGAGAACTACTCCCTCCTCATGGGAGCAACGGTGGTGATGAAGATGGCGGTGGAGATGGCAGCGGTGTCGATGGAGAAGCCTTCCGGGGCACTTCCCCGCTCCGGCGGGGTGCCGGAACAGAGACTCCTGTCCCCGGATCTTGGCTTCGCGATGGCGGCGGCTCGGAAGGTTTTCCGTATCGTGGTTCTTCGCATCGGGGTTTTCGCGACGGAGGCTTTATATAGGCGAAGAGGCGGCGCAGGAGGGTCGAAGGGGTGGCCACACCATAGGCCGGCGCGGCCGGGGCCCGAGCCGCGCCACCCTATCATCCGGGGCCCACGGGGCCCCCTCCGGCGGCTCTCGGGTGTTCTGGATGCTTCCGGTGAAAATAGGAACCCGGGTCTTGATTTCGTCCGATTCCGAGAATATTTCGTTACTAGGATTTCTGAAACCAAAAACAGCGAGAAACAGGAACCGGCACTTCGGCATCTTGTTAATAGGTTAGTTCCGGAAAATGCACGAATATGACATAAAGTGTGCATAAAACATGTAGGTATCATCAATAATATGGCATAGAACATAAGAAATTATCGATACGTCGGAGACGTATCAAGCATCCCTAAGCTTAGTTCTGCTCGTCCCGAGCGGGTAAAACGATAACAAAGATAATTTCTGAAGTGATATGCCATCATAACCTTGATCATACTATTTGTAAACATATGTAGTGGATGCAGCGATCAAAACAAATGGTAATGATATGAGTAAACAAGTGAATCATAAAGCAAAGACTTTTCATGAATAGTACTTCAAGACAAGTATTAATAAGTCTTGCATAAGAGTTAACTCATAAAGCAATAAATCAAAGTAAAGGTATTGAAGCAACACAAAGGAAGATTAAGTTTCAGCGGTTGCTTTCAACTTGTAACATGTATATCTCATGGATAATAGTCAACATAGAGTAATATAACAAGTACAATATGCAAGTATGTAGGAATCAATGCACAGTTCACACAAGTGTTTGCTTCTTGAGGTGGAGAGAAATAGGTGAACCGACTCAACATAAAAGTAAAGAGAATGGTCCTTCAAAGAGGAAAGCATCGATTGCTATATTTGTGCTAGAGCTTTTATTTTGAAAACATGAAACAATTTTGTCAACGGTAGTAATAAAGCATATGAGTTATGTACATTATATCTTACAAGTTGCAAGTCTCATGCATAGTATACTAATAGTGCCCGCACCTTGTCCTAATTAACTTGGACTACCGGATCTTTGCAATGCACATGTTTTGACCAAGTGTCACAATGGGGTACCTCCATGCCGCCTGTACAAAGGTCTAAGGAGAAAGCTCGCATTTTGGATTTCTCGCTTTTGATTATTCTCAACTTAGACATCCATACCGGGACAACATGGACAACAGATAATGGACTCCTCTTTAATGCATAAGCATGTGGCAACAATTATTATTCTCATATGAGATTGAGGATATATGTCCAAACTCGAAACTTCCACAATGAATCATGGCTTTAGTTAGCGGCCCAAAGTTCTTCTCTAACAACATGCATGCTCCAACCATGAAGGTGGTAGATCTCTCTTGCTTCGAGACAAGACGGACATGCATAGCAACTCACATGATATCCAACAAAGAATAGTTGATGGCGTCCCCGAAACATGGTTATCGCTCAACAAGCAACTTAATAAGAGATAAAGTGCATAAGTACATATTCAATACCACAATAGTTTTTAAGCTATTTGTCCCATGAGCTATATATTGCAAAGGTGAATGATGGAATTTTAAAGGTAGCACTCAAGCAATTTACTTTGGAATGGCGGATAAATACCATGTAGTAGGTAGGTATGGTGGACACAAATGGCATAGTGGTTGGCTCAAGTATTTTGGATGCATGAGAAGTATTCCCTCTCGATACAAGGTTTAGGCTAGCAAGGTTATTTGAAACAAACACAAGGATGAACGGTACAGCAAAACTCACATAAAAGACATATGGTAAACATTATAAGACTCCATACCGTCTTCCTTGTTGTTCAAAACTCAATACTAGATGTTATCTAGACTCTAGAGAAACCAAATATGCAAACCAAATTAGCAAGCTCTAAGTATTTCTTCATTAATGGGTGCAAAGTATATGATGCAAGAGCTTAAACATGAGCACAACAATTGCCAAGTATCAAATTATCCAAGACATTTTTAGAGTTACTACATGTAGCATTTTCCAATTCCAACCATATAACAATTTAACGAAGAAGAAACTTCGCCATGAATACTATGAGTAGAGCCTAAGGACATATTTGTCCATATGCTACAGCGGAGCGTGTCTCTCTCCCACAAAGTGAATGCTAGGATCCATTTTATTCAAACAAAACAAAAAACAAAAACAAACCGACGCTCCAAGTAAAGTACATAAGATGTGGCCGAATAAAAATATAGTTTCAAGAGAAGGAACCTGATAATTTGTCGATGAAGAAGGGGATGCCTTGGGCATCCCCAAGCTTAGACGCTTGAGTCTTCTTAGAATATGCAGGGGTGAACCACCGGGGCATCCCCAAGCTTAGAGCTTTCACTCTCCTTGATCATAGTATATCATCCTCCTCTCTTGACCCTTGAAAACTTCCTCCACACCAAACTCGAAACAAACTCATTAGAGGGTTAGTGCATAATCAAAAACTCACATGTTCAGAGGTGAAACAATCATTCTTAACACTTCTGGACATTGCTCAAAGCTACTGGAAGGTAATGGAACAAAGAAATTCATCCAACATAGCAAAAGAGGCAATGCGAAATAAAAGACAGAATCTGTCAAAACAGAATAGTCCGTAAAGATGGATTTTATTAGGCCACCAGACTTGCTCAAACGAAAATGCTCAAATTGAATGAAAGTTGCGTACATATCTGAGGATCATGCTCGTAAATTGGCGTAATTTTCTGAGCTACCTACAAGGAGATAGACCCAGATTCGTGACAGACAAAGAAATCTGGAACTGCGCGAGTAATCCAAATCTAGTACTTACTTTTCTATCAAAGACTTTACTTGGCACAACAAAACATAAAACTAAGATAAGGAGAGGTTGCTACAGTAGTAAACAACTTCCAAGACACAAATATAAAACAAAGTACTGTAGCAAAATAACACATGGGTTATCTCCCAAGAAGTTCTTTTCTTTATAGCCATTAAGATGGGCTCAGCAGTTTTAATGATGCACTCGCAAGAGATAGTATGTGAAGCAAAAAAGAGCATCAAGAGGCAAATTCAAAACACATTTAAGCCTAACATGCTTCCTATGCATAGGAATCTTGTACATAAACAAGTTCATAAAGAGCAAAGTAACAAGCATAGGAAGATAAAACAAGTGTAGCTTCAAAAATTTCAGCACATAGAGAGGTGTTTTAGTAACATGAAAATTTCTACCACCATATTTTCCTCTCTCATAATAACTTTCAGTAGCATCATGAGCAAACTCAACAATATAACTATCACATAAAGCATTATCATGAGTCTCATGCATAAAATTATTACTCTCCACATAAGCATAATCAATTTTATTAGTTGTAGTGGGAGCAAATTCAACAAAGTAGCTATCATTATTATTCTCATCAAGTGTAGGAGGCATAGTATAATCACAATAAAATTTACTCTCCATAGTAGGTTGTACCAAAAGACCACTATTATAATCATCATGAATAGGAGGCAAAGTATCATCAAAGAAAATTTTCTCCTCAATGCTTGGGGGACTAAAAAGATCATGAAAACCAGCTTCCCCAAGCTTAGAACTTTCTATATTATTATCAACAATGGTGTTCAAAGCGTTCATACTAATATTACTACCAGCATGCAAATAAGATTCCATAGGTTTTTTAATTTTCACATCAAACAATCCATGTTTTAAATCAGGAAATAGAATAAGAAGCTCATTGTTGTCCATTATGCCAAACTAGTGTAAACAAGAGACAAAAAGATGCAATTGCAGGATCTAAAGGAAATAGCTTCGAGCACAAACACAATGGCGCCGTGAAAAGTACGTTACACCGGAACCGGAGTATGAGTGCCTTTTACCTTTCCTCCCCGGCAACGGCGCCGGAAAAGTGCTTGATGTCTACGGGAGCTTCTATTCTTGTAGACAGTGTTGGGCCTCCAAGAGCGAGAGGTTTGTAGAACAGCAGCAAGTTTCCCTTAAGTGGATCACCCAAGGTTTATCGAACTCGGGGAGGAAGAGGTCAAAGATATCCCTCTCATGCAACCCTCGCAACCACAAAGCAAGAAGTCTCTTGTGTCCCCAACACACCTAATAGGTGCACTAGTTCGGCGAAGAGATAGTGAAGTACAGGTGGTATGAATAAGTAGTAGCAACGGCACCAGAAAAGTGCTTTGCCCAAGACAGTAAACAAGCAGTAGTAACGCAGCAGTAGTAACGCATAGAAAACAAGTAAACAAGCAGCGATAGCGATATTTAGGAACAAGGCCTAGGGATTACACTTTCACTAGTGGACACTCTCAACATTGATCACATAACAGAATAGATAAATGCATACTCTACACTTTTGTTGGATGATGAACACATTGCGTAGGATTACACGAACCCTCAATGCCGGAGTTAACAAGCTCCACAATAATGCTCATATTTTAGTAACCTTTAGTGTAAGATAGATCAAAAGACTAAACCAAGTACTAACATAGCATGCACACTGTCACCTTCATGCATATGTAGGAGGAATAGATCACATCAATATTATCATAGCAATAGTTAACTTCGCAATCTACAAGAGATCATGATCATAGCATAAACCAAGTACTAACACGGTGCACACATCGTCACCTTTGCACACGTGCAGGAGGAATAAAACTACTTTAATAACATTGCTAGAGTAGCACATAGATAAATTGTGATACAAACACATTGCAATCATAAAGAGATATAAATAAGCACCTCACTATGCCATTCAACAAGTGAATAAGTATTCTGTGAAATATAGCCTAAGAGACCCACACGGTGCACACACTGTCACCTTTACACACGTGGGACAAGGAGTCTCCGGAGATCACATAAGTAAAATTCACTTGACTAGCATAACGACATCTAGATTACAAGCATCATCATATGAATCTCAATCATGTAAGGCAGCTCATGAGATTATTGTATTGAAGCACATAGGAGAGAGATGAACCACATAGCTACCGGTACAGCCCGAGCCTCGATGGAGAACTACTCCCTCCTCATGGGAGCAAGCAGCGGTGATGAAGATGGCGGTGGAGATGGCAGCGGTGTCGATGGAGAAGCCTTCCGGGGCACTTCCCCGCTCCGGCAGGTGCCGGAACGGAGACTCATGTCCCCCGGATCTTGGCTTCGCGATGGCGGCGCTCCGGAAGGTTTTCCGTATCGTGGTTCTTCGCATCGGAGGTTTTCGCGACGGAGGCTTTATATAGGCGAAGAGGCGGCGCAGGAGGGTCGAAGGGGTGGCCACACCATAGGCCGGCGCGGCCGTGGCCCGGCCGCGCCACCCTATCATCCGGGGCCCACGGGCCCCCTCTGCGGCTCTCGGGTGTTCTGGATGCTTCCGGTGAAAATAGGAACCCGGGTCTTGATTTCGTCCGATTCCGAGAATATTTCGTTACTAGGATTTCTGAAACCAAAAACAGCAGAAAACGGAACCGGCACTTCGGCATCTTGTTAATAGGTTAGTTCCAGAAAATGCACGAATATGACATAAAGTGTGCATAAAACATGTAGGTATCATCAATAATATGGCATAGAACATAAGAAATTATCGATACGTCGGAGACGTATCATTCACAAACAAACATAATCTTCCACACTATACATTTAATCCTTTGTTTACAGCAAGCCGGTGAGATTGACAACCTCACTGTTACGTTGGGGCAAAGTACTTTGATTGTGTTGTGCAGGTTCCACGTTGGCGCCGGAATCCCCGGTGTTGCGCCGCACTACACTCCGTCACCAACGACCTTCACGTGATCCTTGACTCCTACTGGTTCGATAACCTTGGTTTCTTACTGAGGGAAAACTTGCTGCTGTACGCATCACACCTTCCTCTTGGGGTTCCCAACGGACGTGTGCTTCACGCGTATCAATGGTCTATTTCTTTTGCACATCACCATTAGCGTTAAGCAAATCATCATAATAGATATGGTGAATATGTGGGGTAATCACATGAACATGCTCATCATGGACATAGGAAAAGTTTCCAAAATTTGAGAGAGCTATGGGGGCAATCTCAGTTACAAGCATATTAACATTATGGCAAACCAAGCATTGGAAAGAGCAAGTATTCAGCATTTTGGTTGCACTAATGGGAGAGTATTGCAAGCATTTTGCACAAAACATGTTCAAGAATTTATCATTGTTGTCGAGAAACCTAGGGAAAGAGCAATTGTTCATCAAGGTTGTCACAACACAAACATATATAGGTTGTTCATCATCATTGCAAGCGACACATGTGAAAGAGAAATTGTTTGACAAGTTGCATACAACGGGAGATATATTGAAACACTCATAGCATGGCGTGATCATATTGTCACAAGCAACAAATTCCACATGATCAACAATGTTATCAAGCAAAGCATCACATGGTGGAATGAATGAAGCATATGACATAGCAATTGTATCATCATCATCATCATGCATGCACTCACAAATCATCATGTCCACTAGTGGGATCATGGCATCATCAACACCCATATAGGTTCCTTTGTATTCCCGCTCATATGAGGTAGATGTTGTGGAAGTAGTATACTCTATGTGGCCTCCATGTTCATCATCAAGCAAGAATGGTGTGATATCATCATCTTCATGCACCATGTACATCTTCTCCATGATCGGCGTCTCGTCATCCAGGGAACCTAATGAGACATAAGAGACCACACTAGAGGGAGAGGGTGAGTTGTTAGAATTCGAAATGGCCTCACATGACCTATCAACTACCACTCTCATCTCACTTGGTGTATCGCTCATGCTCTCGAAGTGGAGGCACTCAAGCTCACATATAGTGGAATTGCTCATCTCACATATAGTGGAGTCACTCATCTCACATATAGTGGAGTCCGTCATCTCCATGGCAATGTCGTCGTCGATGTCCGAGCAACCTAGCAAAGAGGAAGACAACACAATACGAGTAGAAGTTAATTTGTTAGAAATCGAAACATCCTCACTCGACTCATGGGCTGTGTCACTCTTGCTCTCAAGGTGTTTGAAGTATGTGTTGCACTCGGCTTTGTCTTATGGGGTCATATTGGCTTCTCGAGCATCTACTCGGCAAAGTATTCTCTCATCTCGGCTTGTTCTTGTGGGGTCATATTGTATAGATCTCACTAGGAAAGGTGTATGTGTATGTGTATGTAGTGGAAGGAAAACTACATAAGTATCCCACCTTTCAAGAAAGTATCAGAAAAATGGTTCAAGTCAAGAGCAAAGTCAAAATTGTACCGGGGTTACTCACACACACACACACTCAAAGCACACACAAAAGGCTAAGAAACTCTATATGTGGTGGGTAAGGGGTGGATAGCAAACGAAAAAGACCAACGGAAAAGTCTATTGTCAAATGTGGGTAAGATCCAAAGTCAAATGTCAAAGTTGTGATCTATGTCAAGGAAACACGGAAACACACACAAGGAGAACAATGGGGTTAGCGCGACCAAGGAAGTGAGCAAGCGACAAAGATGGTCCTAACGAAGACTATATGCTCGGTGTCATGCCAACACAAGAGAGACTGTAGCTTGGTTGCATATGAGAGAAGCAACTAGATTTGCACAAGATGTCACTCTTCTCTTTTCTCTCGTTGCGCTTAGAAGCTTTGCTTTCTCTTTTGTATCGGTGAACACACACTCTTTTTTGTATATATTTTCTTTTCTTTTCTCTTTTTTTTTCTATGCTTACAAGCTTTTTTCTATATGTCACACTTTTTCTTCTTTTGTGTATCTTTCTCACCGAGCTTGCTTCGGAGCTTTTCTCAACTCAATGCACACACACAAACCCTGTCGGTCGTGACACTTGTGCGCAACACTTAGAAAGCCACTCTCAATGGGATAGGTACACAAAGAAAGAAACGGGGTTACTAGGGTGAGGGGGAAAGTTATACCTAGATGAAAAGGTTAGGCGGTGTCCAGCACACGACCTTGCGATGTTGATGAAGTGGTGTCGATGATGGTGTTGAAGTTGCGCCGGAGTACGGGGTGCCGATGTCGTCGTCGCGATGTCGATATAGGCGCGGAAGCGGTTGTCACGGACCAAAGACACTCTCAGAAACCGGGCAAACGAAGTCAATGCCCAAAAATTTGGGTCAAAACGAGCGATCAAAGTTGTCAAAATTTTGAAGTTGAACAAATTCGAAAAAGTTGTCAAAAATTGAGTCACAATATTGTGAGATGGCTGTGAAAATTTGGAGTCAAAAGGGCTCTGAAAAGTTGTCAAGATTTGGGGCGAAAAGAGGTGTCAAAACTGGACGAAAGTTGTGTCAAGATTTGGGTGGAATCAGTACAGGGCCGGCAGTGCCGGGGTGTTGCTCGCGGTAGTGCCATGGTGCGGCTGGCGGCAGTGTCGTGGTGTGTCTACCAGCACTGTCGGGGTGGTCTTGGCGGCACTGCCGGTGCGAAGCTGGGGTGCGGCCTGCACGTGCCTGGCAGGCCTGGCGGTGGCAGGGAGGAGCACATGGCCCTGGGGTGAGCGGCCGTGCGGGAGCGTGGCCTAGCAGCGCGCGCACGGTTTGCAGCTGCTGCGGGTGGCACGCAGGTGCCGCGAGGGAAAGCGAGGCAGGGGTGGGTGGAGCTAGGTGGCTGAGCCAGCGAGTGGACGAGGTGAGGGTCGGGCCGGCTTGGTGGCGCGATGACCAGGGTGGAGGCGACCGTGCTGCTCGGTTGGTGCGATGGGCGCGAGCGTGGGGCGCTCGTGGGCGGCGCGAGCTTGTGCAGCAGCAAGGGCAAGCCTCGGAGGTTGCGGTGCGTTAGCTGCTAGCGGCGTGGGTGCTGGCATGTGTGTTGGCGGGCGAGCGAGGCCGGCGGCTGCTGGGGCAGGATGTAGGGCGGCCAGCCGGCGGTGAGGTGGGGCCAATGGTAGGTGCGGGCGTTGACCCTGGCGATTTGGGAACGGTGCAGTTAGATATGCTCTTCACGGGATGAACTGGACGAAGAACACCACGAAAATAGCCACCAAAAATTGCAAATTCCTGCAGATTTAGAAGGAATTGGAGCACGAAAATTGTAAGGAGTGTAGATCAACCAGTAAGAACACAGATCTGTGGATCAAAAACCACAAAAACTCAACAAATCCAGAGAACAAATTTTGAGCTATTTTTGGGGAAAAAATTTGGGCAAAAATGGAGAGATTCGAGGGTCAAATTCATGGTAACCTTTGCTCTGATACCATATGATGGGGCCTAAGGCCACGCGGGTGTTTCCCAATCTCACGAATTGACCCGATGAAGTGTGATTCCGGAGGGAGATTCACGGGGAGGTGGATGAACGCGAAGAACACGATACAAACACATGCACACAAATTGGTTATCCTCGTTGGCCCGAACCACCAACTCGATAGAATTGCAAGTGAAAGACCAAACGGTGGAATCTCTCGCAAAAGATCGACAAATCCAAATAGAATCCCAAAGAGTAAAAGATCAATTGAGAATAGAGTTGCAACACAAGAGATTCATAATTGACAGAATTACTAGAATGGAAAAGATCCAGATTAGGAGGGACACAATAGATTGATAATCTAAGGAGGGGGTTTCCCTAATCCACAAAGGGATAATAAAGGCATAAGCCAAGTTCTCTCAATTCAATTCTAAGCTAATGAAGGTGGGGGGTTGATTTCTACGCACGCTTCTATTCCTGTAGACAGTGTTGGGCCTCCAAGAGCAAAGGTTTGTAGAACAGCAGCAAGTTTCCCTTAAGTGAATTGATACGTCTCCGACGTATCGATAATTTCTTATGTTCCATGCCACATTATTGATGATATCTACATGTTTTATGCATACTTTATGTCATATTTATGCGTTTTCCGGAACTAACCTATTGACGAGATGCCGAAGGGCCGATTCGTTGTTTTCTGCTGTTTTTGGTTCCAGAAATCCTAGTAAGGAAATATTCTCGGAATTGGACGAAATCAACGCCCAGGGTCCTATTTTTCCACGAAGCTTCCGGAAGTCCGAAGGGGAAACGAAGTGGGGCCACGAGGTGGGGACACGATGAGGGCGGCGCGGCCCAAGCCCCGGCCGCGCCGGCCTAGTGTGTGGTCCCACCGGGACACCTCCGAGGCTGCCCTTCCGCCTACTTAAGGTCTCCATCGCGAAAACCCTATTACGTTCGACGAAACCAGAGAAAACCTTCCGGAGCCGCCGCCATCGCGAAGCCAAGATGCGGGGACAGGAGTCTCGTTCGGCACGCCGCCGGGACGGGGAAGTGCCCCCGAAGGCTCCTCCATCGACACCACCGCCATCTTCATCAACGCCGTTGTCTCCCATGAGGAGGGAGTAGTTCTCCATCGAGGCTAAGGGCTGTACCGGTAGCTATGTGGTTCATCTCTCTCCTATGTACTTCAATACAATAATCTCATGAGCTGCCTTACATGATTGAGATTCATATGATGATGCTTGTAATCTAGATGTCATTGTGCTAGTCAAGTGGATTTTACTTATGTGATCTCCGGAGACTCCTTGTCCCACGTGTGTAAAGGTGACGAGTGTGTGCACCGTGTGGGTCTCTTAGGCTATATTTCACGAATACTTATTCACTGTTATGAATGGCATAGTGAAGTGCTTATTTATATCCCTTTATGATTGCAATGTGTTTTGTATCACAATTTATCTGTGTGCTACTCTAGTGATGTTATTAAAGTAGTTTATTCCTCCTGCACGGTGTAATGGTGACGAGTGTGTGCATCGTGTAGTACTTGGCGTAGGCTATGATTGTGATCTCTTGTAGATTATGAAGTTAACTATTGCTATGATGGTATTGATGTGATCTATTCCTCCTTTCGTAGCGTGAAGGTGACAGTGTGCATCTATGTTAGTACTTGGTTTAGTTATGTTGATCTGTCATGCACTCTAAGGTTATTTAAACATGAACATTGAATATTGTGGAGCTTGTTAACTCCGGCATTGAGGGTTCGTGTAATCCTACACAGTTAGTGGTGTTCATCATCCAACAAGAGAGTGTAGAGTCTAGCATTTATCTATTTATTCTGTTATGTGATCAATGATTGAGAGTGTCCACTAGTGAAAGTATGATCCCTAGGCCTTGTTCCTAAATACTGCTATCGCTGCTTGTTTACTGTTTAACTGCATCTCTACTGTCCGCAATATTACCACCATCAACCACACGCCAGTCCTGGGCAAAGCACTTTCCTGGTGCCGTCGCTACTTCTTATATTTATTCATACCACCTGTATTTCACTATCTCTTCGCCGAACTAGTGCACCTACTAGGTGTGTTGGGGACACAATAGACTTCTTGCTTTGTGTTTGCAGGGTTGCATGAGAGGGATATCTTTGACCTCTTCCTCCCTGAGATCGATAAACCTTGGGTGATCCACTTAAGGGAAACTTGCTGCTTGTTCTACAAACCTCTCGCTCTTGGAGGCCCAACACTGTCTACAAGAATAGAAGCACCCGTAGACATCAAGCACTTTTACGGCGCTCGTTGCCGGGGAGGAAAGGTAAAGGCACTCATACTCCGGTCCCGAGTTAAAAGTACTTTTACGGCGCCATTGTGTGAGTGTTCGAAGCTATTTCCTTTAGATCCTGCAATTGCATCTTTTTGTTTCTTGTTTACACTAGTTTGGCATAATGGACAACAATGAGCTTCTTATTCTATTTGCTGATTTAAGACATGGATGGTTTCATGCGAAAATTAAAAAACCCATGGAACATATTAGTATGAACACTTTGAATACCATTGTTGCTAATGATATAGAAAGTTCTAAGCTTGGGGAAGCTGGTTTTGATGAGCATGATCTTTTTAGTCCCCCAAGCATTGAGGAGAAAATTTACTTTGATGATACTTTGCCTCCTATTTATGATGATTATAATGATAGTATTCTTTTGTTACCACCTGTTATGGAGGATAAATTTGATTATGATTACAATATGCCTCCTATATTTGACGATGAGAATAATAATGATAGCTACTTTGTTGAATTTGCTCCCACTATTACTAATAAAATTGACTATGCCTATGTGGAGAGTAATAATTTTATGCATGAGACTCATGATAAGAATGCTTTATGTGATAGTTATATTGTTGAGTTTGCTCATGATGCTACTGAAAGTTATTATGAGAGAGGAAAATATGATTGTAGAAATTTTCATGTTACTAAAATGCCTCTCTATGTGCTGAAATTTTTGAAGCTACACTTGTTCTATCTTCCTATGCTTGTTACTTTGCTCCTCATGAACTTGTTTATTTACAAGATTCCTTTTCATAGGAAGCATGTTAGGCTTAAATTTGTTTTGAATTTGCCTCTTGATGCTCTCTTTTTCTTCAACTCTTATTTCTTGCGAGTGCATCATTAAAACTGCTGAGCCCATCTTAATGGCTATAAAGAAAGCACTTCTTGGGAGATAACCCATGTGTTTATTTTAGTACAGTACCTCTATTTTATATTTGTGTCTTGGAAGTTGTTACTACTGTAGCAACCTCTCCTTATCTTAGTTTTGTGCCTAGTTTTGCCAAGTAAAGTCTTTGATAGTAAGGTTCATACTAGATTTGGATTACTGCGCAGAAACAGATTTCTTGCTGTCACGAATCTGGGCCTAATTCTCTGTAGGTAACTCAGAAAATTATGCTAATTTACGTGAGTGATCCTCAGATACGTACGCAACTTTCATTCAATTTGAGCATTTTCATTTGAGCAAGTCTGGTGCCTCTTTAAAATTCGTCTTTACGGACTGTTCTGTTTTGACAGATTCTGCCTTTTATTTCGCATTGCCTCTTTTGCTGTGTTGGATGGATTTCTTTGTTCCATTACCTTCCAGTAGCTTTGAGAAATGTCCGAAGTGTTAAGAATGATTGTGTCACCTCTGAACATGTGAATTTTTGATTATGCACTAACCCTCTAATGAGTTTGTTTCGAGTTTGGTGTGAAGGAAGTTTTCAAGGGTCAAGAGAGGAGGATGATATACTATGATCAAGAAGAGTGAAGAGTCTAAGCTTGGGGATGCCCCCGTGGTTCATCCCTGCATATTTCAAGAAGACTCAAGCATCTAAGCTTGGGGATGCCCAAGGCATCCCCTTCTTCATCGACAAATTATCAGGTTTCTTCTCTTGAAACTATATTTTTATTCGGTCACAACTTATGTACTTTACTTGGAGCGTCTGTTTGTTTTTGTTTTTGTTTGAATAAAATATGATCCATCATGCTTGTGTGGGAGAGAGACACGCTCCGCTGTTGCATATGGACAAATATGTCCTTAGGCTTTACTCATAGTATTCATGGCGAAGGTTGAATCTTCTTCGTTAAATTGTTATATGGTTGGAATCGGGAAAAGCTACATGTAGCAATTGTAAAATGTCTTGAATAATTTGATACTTGGCAATTGTTGTGCTCATGTTTAAGCTCTTGCATCATATACTTTGCACCCATTAATGAAGAAATACATAGAGCTTGCTAAAATTTGGTTTGCATATTTGGTCTCTCTAAAGTCTAGATAATTTCTAGTATTGAGTTTGAACAACAAGGAAGACGGTGTAGAGTCTTATAATGTTTACAATATGTCTTTTATGTGAGTTTCTGCTGCACCGGTTCATCCTTGTGTTTGTTTCAAATAACTTTGCTAGCCTAAACCTTGTATCGAGAGGGAATACTTCTCATGCATCCAAAATCCTTGAGCCAACCACTATGCCATTTGTGTCCACCATACCTACCTACTGCATGGTATTTCTCCGCCATTCCAAAGTAAATTGCTTGATTGCTACCTTTAAATAATTCAAAATTTATCACCTCTGATTTGTGTCAATGTTTTATAGCTCATGAGGAAGTATGTGGTGTTTATCTTTCATTCTTGTTGGGCAACTTTCACCAATGGACTAGTGGCTTCATCCGCTTACCCAATAATTTTGCAAAAAGAGCTGGCAATGGGATTCCCAGTCCCAAATTAATTAACCTAAATAGACACTCCTCCATGGTATGTGATTGTTGGATGGCACCCGAAGGATTCGGTTAGCCATGGCTTGAGAAAGCAAAGGTGGGGAGGAGTGTCATCATAATAAAACTAAAATAAAAAGGCACTCCTTCATGGTATGAGATTGTTGGCAGGCACCCGAGGATTCGGTTAGCCATGGTTTGTGAAAGAAAGGTTGGAAGGAGTGCCACCCAAAAATAAAAATAATTCATGGGAGCCGCTCTTTGAAGGTTTGTATGGCAAGGGGGTTAGAGTGCCCACTACCATTCGTTGACAACAACAAACACCTCTCAAAACTTTACTTTTATGCTCTCTTTATGTTTTCAAAAACCAAAGCTCTAGCACAAATATAGCAATCAATGCTTCCCTCTGTGAAGGGCCTTTCTTTTACTTTTATGTTGAGTCAGTTCACCTATCTCTCTCCACCTCAAGAAGCAAACACTTGTGTGAACTGTGCATTGATTCCTACATACTTGCATATTGCACTTGTTATATTACTTTACATTGAAAATATCCATGAGATATACATGTTACAAGTTGAAAGCAACCGCTGAAACTTAATCTTCCTTTGTGTTGCTTCAATACCTTTACTTTGATTTATTGCTTTATGAGTTAACTCTTATGCAAGACTTATTGATGCTTGTCTTGAAAGTACTATTCATGAAAAGTCTTGGCTTTATGATTCATTTGTTTACTCATGTCATTACCATTGTTTTGATCGCTGCATTCATTACATATGCTTACAATAGTATGATCAAGGTTATGATGGCATGTCACTCCAGAAATTATCTTTGTTATCGTTTACTGCTCGGGACGAGCAGAAACTAAGCTTAGGGATGCTGATACGTCTCGACGTATCGATAATTTCTTATGTTCCATGCCACATTATTGATGATATCTACATGTTTTATGCATACTTTATGTCATATTTATGCGTTTTCGGAACTAACCTATTGACGAGATGCCGAAGGGCCGGTTCTTGTTTTACTGCTGTTTTTGGTTCCGAAATCCTAGTAAGGAAATATTCTCGGAATTGGATGAAATCAACGCCCAGGGTCCTATTTTTCCACGAAGCTTCCAGAAGTCCGAAGGGGAAACGAAGTGGGGCCACGAGGTGGGACACAGTAGGGCGGCGCGGCCCAAGCCCTGGCCGCGCCGGCCTAGTGTGTTGTCCCACCAGGACCCCTCCGAGGCTGCCCTTCCGTCTACTTAAGGTCTCCGTCGCGAAAACTCTATTACGTTCGACGAAACCAGAGAAAACCTTCCAGAGCCGCCGCCATCGCGAAGCCAAGATCCGGGGACCGGAGTCTCTGTTCCGGCACGCCGCCGGGACGGGGAAGTGCCCCGGAAGGCTCCTCCATCGACACCACCGCCATCTTCATCAACGCTGCTTGTCTCCCATGAGGAGGGAGTAGTTCTCCATCGAGACTAAGGGCTGTACCGGTAGCTATGTGGTTCATCTCTCTCCTATGTACTTCAATACAATAATCTCATGAGCTGCCTTACATGATTGAGATTCATATGATGATGCTTGTAATATAGATGTCATTGTGCTAGTCAAGTGGATTTTACTTATGTGATCTCCTGAGACTCCTTGTCCCACGTGTGTAAAGGTGACAGTGTCTGCACCGTGTGGGTCTCTTAGGCTATATTTCACAGAATACTTATTCACTGTTATGAATGGCATACTGAAGTGCTTATTTATATCCCTTTATGATTGCAATGTGTTTTGTATCACAATTTATCACGTGTGCTACTCTAGTGATGTTATTAAAGTAGTTTATTCCTCCTGCACTGTGTAATGGTGACAGTGTGTGCATCGTGTAGTACTTGGCGTAGGCTATGATTGTGATCTCTTGTAGATTATGAAGTTAACTATTGCTATGATGGTATTGATGTGATCTATTCCTCCTTTCGTAGCATGAAGGTGACAGTGTGCATGCTATGTTAGTACTTGGTTTGGTTATGTTGATCTGTCATGCACTCTAAGGTTATTTACTTTGTTTTTGTCTTGCTTTGTTTTACTTTATTTACTGCTTTGTTTGCTCTCTATATCAAAACACAAAAAATTAGTTGCTAGTTTTACTTTATTTACTGTCTTGTTCTCCATATTAAAAACACAAGAAAATTAGTTACTTGCATTTACTTTATTTAGTTTGCTTTATTTTCTACTGCTAAAATGGGTACCGTTGAGAATACTAAGTTGTGTGACTTCACTAGCACAAATAATAATGATTTCTTATGCACACCTATTGCTCCACCTGCTACTA
Organism: Lolium rigidum; assembly: GCF_022539505.1. Taxonomy (NCBI): domain Eukaryota; kingdom Viridiplantae; phylum Streptophyta; class Magnoliopsida; order Poales; family Poaceae; genus Lolium; species Lolium rigidum. The sequence continues at coordinate 120,076,467 of NC_061511.1, forward strand.
CATCAGAATTCTTTGAAATTAAACCTGCTTTACTAAATCTTGTTATGAGAGAGCAATTTTCTGGTGTTAGTTCTGATGATGCTGCTGCCCATCTTAATAATTTTGTTGAACTATGTTTCCTTTCTCCTTAAGAGGAAGAGCTAAAGATTGGTTGCTATCTCTGCCTAAGAATAGTATTGATTCATGGACTAAATGTAAGGATGCTTTTATTGGTAGATATTATCCTCCCGCTAAAATTATATCTTTGAGAAGTAGCATAATGAATTTTAAGCAAATAGATAATGAACATGTTTCTCAAGCATGGGAGAGAATGAAATATTTGGTGAAGAATTGCCCTACCCATGGACTAACTACTTGGATGATCATCCAAACCTTTTATGCAGGTTTAAATTTTTCTTCGCGGAACCTATTGGATTCAGCTGCTGGAGGTACCTTTATGTCCATTACTTTGGGGGCGGCAACAAAGCTTTTTGATGATATGATGACAAATTACTCTGAATGGCACACGGAAGAGCTCCACAAGGTAAGAAGGTAAATTCTGTTGAAGAAACCTCCTCCTTGAGTGATAAGATTGATGCTATTATGTCTATGCTTGTGAATGGTAGATCTAATGTTGATCCTAATAATGTTCCTTTAGCTTCATTGGTTGCCTAAGAAGAACATGTTGATGTGAACTTCATTAGATGTAATAATTTCAACAACAATGCTTATAGGAATAATTCTGGTAACAACTATAGGCCATATCCTACTGCTAATGGTAATAGTTATGGTAATTCTTATGGCAATTCTTACAACAATAATAGGAGTGTACCCCCTGGTCTTGAAGCCAGGCTTAAAGAATTTATTAGTACACAAACTGCTTTTAACAAATCTGTTGAAGAAAAGCTTGATAAAATTGATATTCTTGCTTCTAAGGTTGATAGACTTGCCTCTGATGTTGATCTTTTAAAATTGAAAGTTATGCCTAATAAGGATATTGATAATAAAATTGTTACTACAGCAAATGCCATCCAAGTTTTAATTAATGAAAATATGAGATTGATGGCTTAATTGCATGCTAGGTGGGAAAGAGAAAAAAACGAAAAACTAGCTAAAGAGAATAATGTAGTTAAAGTTTGGACTATTACCACCACTAGTAATGATAATGCTTCACATGTTTCTGCACCTCCTACTATCAATGGTAAAATAATTGGTGTTGGCAATGTTACTACTCCTAGTGCAAAGCGTGCAAAATTGCCTGAAACTGCTTCTGATAAAACTGCTGAAATTTTTCAAAATATTGGGGACAATGATCCCATTGCTGTAGATCATAATGGTTTAGATTTTGATGATTGTCACATCTCTGAAGTTATAAAGTTCTTACAAAAACTTGCTAAAAGTCCCAATGCTAGTTCTATAAATTTGGCCTTTACAAAACATATTACAAATGCTCTCATAAAAGCTAGAGAAGAGAAACTAAAACTTGAAACCTCTATTCCTAGCAAGTTGGAAGATGGTTGGGAGCCCATAATTAAGATGAGGGTCAATGATTTTGATTGTAATGCTTTATGTGATCTTGGTGCAAGTATTTCTGTTATGCCTAAGAAAATTTATGATATGCTTGACTTGCCACCATTGAAAAATTGTTATTTGGATGTTAATCTTGCTGATAATGCTATAAAGAAACCTTTGGGGAGGATTGATAATGTTCGTATTATGGTTAACAATAACCTTGTCCCCGTTGATTTTGTTGTCTTGGATATTGAATGCAATGCATCTTGTCCCATTATATTGGGAAGACCTTTTCTTGAACTGTTGGTGCTACCATTGATATGAAGGAAGGTAATATTAAATATCAATTTCCTCTCAAGAAAGGTATGGAACACCTCCCTAGAAAGAGAATGAAGTTACCTTATGATTCTATTATTAGAACAAATTATGATGTTGATGCTTCCTCTCTTGATATTACTTGATACACACTTTCTGCGCCTAGCTGAAAGGCGTTAAAGAAAAGCGCTTATGGGAGACAACCCATTATTTTACTTCTGCACTTTATTTTATATTTGAGTCTTGGAAGTTGTTATTACTGTAGCAACATCTCCTTATCTTTATTTTATTGCATTATTGTGCCAAGTAAAGTCTTTGATAGTAAAGTCAATACTAGATTTGGATTACTGCGCAGGAACAGATTTCTTCTCGTCACGAATTTGAGCAGTAGTCTCTGTAGAAAATTTATAAAAATCTGCCAATTTACGTGCGTGATCCTCAGATATATACGCAACTTTCATTCAATTTGGGAATTTTCATCTGAGCAAGTCTGGTGCCTCTTAAAAATTCGTCTTTATGGACTGTTCTGTTTTGACAGATTCCGCCTTTTATTTCGCATTGTCTGTTTTGCTATGTTTGATGGATTTCTTTGTTCCATTAACTTTCAGTAGCTTTGTGCAATGTCCAGAAGTGTTAAGAATGATTATGTTACCTCTGAATATATGAATTATGCACTGACCCTCTAATGAGTTTGTTTTGAGTTTGGTGTGGAGGAAGTTTTCAAGGGTCAAGAGAGGAGGATGATACAATATGATCAAGAAGAGTGAAAAGTCTAAGCTTGGGGATGCCCCCGTGGTTCATCCCTGCATATTTTAAGAATACTCAAGCATCTAAGCTTGGGGATGCCCAAGGCATCCCTTCTTCATCGACAACTTATCAGGTTCCTCTAGTGAAACTATATTTTTATTCCGTCACATCTTATGTGCTTTACTTGGAGGGTCTGTTTGTTTTTATTTTTGTTTTTGTTTGAATAAAATCGGATCCTAGAATTCTTTGTTTGGGAGAGAGACACGCTCCGCTGTTTCGTATGAACACATATGTTCTTAACTTTATCTTAATGTTCATTGCGAAGGTTGAACTATTTCATTCATTGTTATATGGTTGGAAACGGAAAATGCCGCATGTGGTACATGGTATAATGTCTTGAATAATTTGATACGTGGCAATTGTTGTGCTCATATAGATCATGTTTAAGCTCTTGCATCATGTACTTTGCACCCATTAATGAAGAACTACATAGAGCTTGTTAAAATTTGGTTTGCATGATTGATCTCTAGAGTCTAGATATTTTCTGGTTAAGGTGTTTGAACAGCAAGGAGACGATGTAAGGTCTTATAATACTTACAATATGTTCATATGTGAGCTTTGCTGCACCTTTTATACTTGAGTTTGCTTCAAACAACCTTGCTAGCCTAGCCTTGTACTGAGAGGAATCCTTCTCATGCATCCAAATCCTTGAGCCAATAACCATGCCATTTGTGTCCACCATACCTACCTACTACATGGTATTTCTCCGCCATTCCAAAGTAAATTACTTGAGTGCTACCTTTAAAATTCTATTCTTTGTCTTTACAATATATAACTCATGGGAAAAATAGCCTAAAAACTATTGTGGTGAAGAATATGTACTTATGTGTCTTATTTCTTAATAAGTTGCTTCTTGAGCGGTAACCATGTTTCTGGGGACGCCATCAACTTTTACCTTTGTTGAATATCATGTGAGTTGCTATGCATGTTCGTCTTGTCTGAAAGTATTATTCATGAAAAGTATTTGCTATATGATTCATTTGTTTACTCATTATCTTCACCATTGCTTCGAATCGCTGCATTCATCTCATATGCTTTACAATAGTATGATCAAGATTATGATAGCATGTCACTTCAGAAATTATCTTTGTTATCGTTTACCTACTCGAGGGCGAGTAGGAACTAAGCTTGGGGATGCTTGATACGTCTCAAATGTATCTATAATTTCTTATGTTCCATGCTACTTTTATGATGATACTCACATGTTTTATACACATTATATGTCATTATTATGCATTTTCCGGAACTAACCTATTGACGAGATGCCGAAGAGCCGCTTGATGTTTTCGCTGTTTTTGGTTTCGGAAATCCTAGTAAGGAAATATTCTCGGAATTGGACGAAATCAACGCCCAGGGTCCTATTTTTACACGAAGCTTCCGGAAGACCGAAGGAGTCACGAAGTGGGGCCACGGGGCGCCGACACAGTAGGGCGGCGCGGCCTAAGGGGGCCCACGCGGCCCTAGCGTGTGGGGCCCCCGTGACGCCTCCTGACCTGCCCTTCCGCCTACTTAAAGCCTTCGTCGCGAATACCCCAGTACCGAGAGCCACGATACGGAAAACCTTCCAGAGACGCCGCCGCCGCCAATCCCATCTCGGGGGATTCAGGAGATCGCCTCCGGCACCCTGCCGGAGAGGGAAATCATCTCCCGGAGGTCTCTTCATTGCCATGATCGCCTCCGGATTGATGTGCGAGTAGTCCACCCCTGGACTATGGGTCCATAGCAGTAGCTAGATGGTTGTCTTCTCCTCATTGTGCTATCATGTTAGATCTTGTGAGCTGCCTCTCATGATCAAGATCATCTATTTGTAATCTTACATGTTGTGTTTGTTGGGATCCGATGAATATTGAATACTATGTCAAGTTGATTATCAATCTATCATATATGTTGTTTATGTTCTTGCATGCTCTCCGTTGCTAGTAGAGGCTCTGGCCAAGTTGATACTTGTAACTCCAAGAGGGAGCATTTATGCTCGATAGTGGGTTCATGCCTCCATAGAATCTGGGGGAGTGACAGCAACCTCTAAGGTTGTGGATGTGCGCCCCTAGGGATAAAACATCGATGCTTTGTCTAAGGATATTTGTGTTGATTACATTACGCACCATACTTAATGCAATTGTCTGTTGTTTGCAACTTAATACTGGAAGGGGTTCGGATGATAACCTGAAGGTGGACTTTTTAGGCATAGATGCATGCTGGATAGCGGTCTATGTACTTTGTCGTAATGCCCTGATTAAATCTCATAGTACTCATCATGATATATGTATGTGCATTGTTATGCCTTCTTTATTTGTAATTGCCCAACTGTAATTTGTTCACCCAACATCTGTTTATCTTATGGGAGAGACACCACTAGTGAACTCGTGGACTCCGGTCCAAT